>NC_056410.1:19020000-19352812 GCF_905147365.1 Aricia agestis | reverse complement strand
CGCTCTTGTCGCGGCACTGGCGGCCGGTGAAGGAGCCGGCGCAGCGGCAGGTGGGCTCGCCTCGCGCGTCCTTCACACACTCGCCGCCGTTGTCACAGAAGTCCAGGCAGACGTCTGGAATCACGACATTGGTTAGTATTAGGTGATTTTTGTAACTTTGGGTGGGATTAGCCATGTATTGCGAGTGTAATGCGGTCTCTTTATTCAAGTTATTATGAACGTGTAAAGAGCATAACTATTTATTTATAACTGTCATAATCATTGTTGATTAAGTATGCTATGATAGCCTCATAATAATTATGATTATCCACCGTCGTACAACTTATGCCCAACTGAGACAGATAAACAAATAGCGAAGATGCAGTAGTTGTAAGTTATTAATATAAAAGATTTGGGTATGTGAATCAAAACAAAATCTACCAACGGTATAAGCTTTACGACTCCAATCTGCCAAGAGTCAAGACCGACAGAAAAAACAGCCTAAGAAACTCGGAAACAGGAGCCGTACCACGAAACCGTTTTGAGACTCAAACAATCGTACGAAAATGCCACGTCGTACTCTACTACGTGAAAAAACGTTGTTAGAGCAGGACGCGGCATTTTCGTCCGATTGTTTGAGTCTTAAAGTTTCGTAGTAGCCCTACCAGCTCACAGCAGCTGCTATTATATTATGTTAGAAACTGTTGGCCACAATCGATATCACAAATCAGGTTAGTATTTAGTGGCGGTCTGGCGAGTATGATAAATCAACACGCTCCAACGATTATTAATCACTTCTTGTCGATGACGGGTTAAGTGGGCGCAACTGTTAACTTATAACTTAATTAAACTTATTTCGAACGAGTCAGTTTGGTCACAAAATTGACGATTTGTGATTTTGCGCAATTTTACTTGCTGGCTAAAGCTGATCGCACATTAAGTTTGTCAGCACCGCACACGCCGTACGTGTACCCGTCGAAAGCACCGCATAGTACTTACACGAAATGCGGCGCGTACTGTGCGTGCCTAAATGTGCGATCACCTTTAGTGACTTCGCTTTAAAGTATTTTTTTTTACTCTAGCTTTAAACGGTCATCGACATGCAGAGAGAAATTGATTAACAGTTAATGACGATTTGGTCCCAACCCTCAAAACATAACAATTCTGGATTTAAACAGAAAGACACCTAAATTAGGAACAAATGATATAATATTAATTTTTTTTTTACATTTTAATATTTAAGGACTTTATATTATAGCTCAGAGGCCTCAGATTAATGTCAAGTAGATTAGTATTAGGACTTTATTAGTTTCAATAGCTGCGATCTCTCTATATCTAACTAAGTAGGTCAGTCTAATATCGTACAAAGAGCGATGATAAATAGCGTTTCAGGGAGTTTTAATGATGTCTCGCTCAATTTACTGACCCTACACGACCTGTCAACCGCATTCCGGCCCCGTTCAACAGAGAATTGTGTAATTCTTTGGGTGTCACGTAAAGGGTTAAAGTTATGTATCATAGAGTTTTGCTTTGAATTTTAATAGAATAGGATTATATGAATCTTAGTCGCGAATTTCGTTTATGGGTCGTTTCATAGTTTGCATTCCCATTGTAGGATATTGCTTGTCGTTGTTGTTCTGACAAGATTTTATTTATGACTGAAATGAAAAGTAGTTGAACTGTGAACATCACAATGACAATCCAATGAAGTCATTTCATACAACTTATTAAAATACAGAATATATTGCCAAAGAGCACTTTGCAGCTCTTTCGGAAGAATAACATACAGTAGGAGTGAGGGCACATACACTTACCAACATAGGTACTTTGCGGCTTTAGCTCTGTGCTTTGCGGGTACCATTGCACGAAAGAACTGATAGTACTTGAGGTACACTTACCAAAACACACTTTGCCGGTGCCGTTGAAGCCGGGCTTGCACTGGCACTTGAACTCGCCGGTCTCGGGGATGAGCAGGCAGTAGGCGTTGGTGTCGCAGTGCATGTCGGGGCCGCTCATCTCGCACGGGTTGGTGCATTCCGCTTCTGATGTCTGAAAGAACGGGAAATTGTGGTTAAAAGACGGATTGGCTTATTTATAAATCTATATGCACAAGAAATAAATATCTGACAAACAAAAGAGGGAAGTAATAAAAATAATGTTTTACAGAAAAGAAATATGATATCTTTGGTAGACAGAAGATAGATAATTAGATTAATTAAGTGAATTAGAAAATATATTAAGATCCAGTTAAAGAATTAGAAAAAAAGTAGACTGCTTCATTATCTTAAGCTACAATTAAGAGGAGCAGCTTCATGATGAATTAAAAAAGATAAATAAAGATATAAAAGAGATTGAAAAAGAAGTAATTGAAATGAAAGCAATACTTACAGCCCCAGCTCCTCTCGTGCTGGTGTTGATAGGGCAGGGGATGCACATCGTCTGTTGCGTCTCCGACTGGTAGGTGCCCTTCTTACACTGGATGCAGGTGTTGAGTGTCACGTTGAGGTAGGATCCTGAAATGATACAACGCTTGTGGTAAATAAAAGGTTAAAGATTTACAGAAGAATAGTGACGGATATTTTATGTAATGTTTAGTCACATCAGAGTAAACAGAACTAACTTAGTGCTTAGTTCTGTCTACTCTGGTCACATTTTGGTACAAAAATCGTCAGACAAAAAAGCTAATAATTGCAAGAAGCAAATGTTTTGTCAAACGACGTTTTGTTGCCAATGAAGTTGCATTATTTAGGAACGGCTACATAAAATACAAAGGTCACAAAATTACCGTGAATTAAGCGAGTGTATAATAGGAAACTAATATTGAAGACTACCCAAATTGCATGAGCGAATACATGTCGCAACATGTTGCGTTCGGCCCGCTCCGGCTAGACACCTGCTTCCGGCTATTGTGGCACTCCACTTCCGTTTCAGATCCAATTTCTATTCGTATTGGTACTGTGTTGAATAAAGGATTGAAACATCCTGAGATTTGCAGACTTATTTGGGGTTAAAAGGCGAAGTTCAAGTGAAAAAGATTTTGTAGTAATTGAAAGTTGAAAATTAAACCTATTTAACCAAACCTACTTGAGGTTTGAAAAAATAATATAGATCAGTGAGTATCCTAATTGTAAATACTTACTTTGAAGTTTGATATTGGTAGACATTTGACTATCAGACAAGTTAGTTCATAAATCATAATTCATAAGCAGATGGAAGACGTACATATTATTTATTAGTTGCGAGTCGCGACTCGCGTTCTCGGTTCTCCCCACTTGACAGATCAAGATTCAAGACGAACGTTGACTTGACATAGTATGCCGCCGTTATATAAAAAGTTGCTTGCAAGTCATTTGGACTTTCAAATTTTTCCATCATCAAAAACCTTCAGGCATCTGAATCTCACCTGGCGAGCACACTGGCAGTGAGCACTGGTCGGGGGAGGCGGCGCCGGGCTGCGGGGTGGTGGTACCGGGCGGACAGGACGCACACGCCGCCCCCGCGCCGTTAGCGCGCCACGTGCCGCGCGGACACGGCTCGCAGCCACCTGAGCTGGACAGCTGTTCACCTGGAAATCAAAGATAAGTAAGGTTTTAGCAGTAGCGGCATAAAAAGGGGCCTGGGGCGCTGAAGGCAAATAAAACGAGCGCCAATTTTTTCAGCAATAGCAGCACCCTGGGTGCCAAAAAAAATCTCGCCCAGGGCGCTGGTAGTGCTAAAAGTGACTGGGTTTTAGCTGTGATTTATAGTGAAAATTTCAATCTTTAGCATTAGATGCCATCTTCAGTTCCTAAGCATTGATGTATGATAAATATATTATTATAGCCTTTGATGTCAAATCCGCAATTCGATTGCCGATTTCCGAATCCGGCAACTTAGCTGAAGTTACTGAAATGGAATCATTAGGATATTTTTTGCTAGCATGGACTAGTAAAGTATGTAGGTATAGTTGCGACAAATCTTATATATAAAAATGGATTTTCAAATGTGTTAGTCGCGCTAAAACTCGAAAACGGCTGAACGGATTGGGCTGATTGTAGTCTTAAAATATTCGTAGAAGTCCAGGCAAGGTTTTAAAGTGACACGAAGTTCACCGGGACAGCTAGTTCGTAATAAAATGACAACTTTAAGACCATTCTTGAATTTATATGCAATATGCAAGTATATCTGATATGGTCAAAATTATTCAATTTTAATAGAACTTCATCAAAGTTTCTATCGTGAATGAGCTCATCAAATAGATTTTATTTGATAAATAGTGAGTACCTCTGGTCAAAAATTTACATTTTGAAAAACTCTTGATAACTATGTATTTACCTGAAGGACAGTCATCTCTGCACTCCGCAGCAGACACTGCTTCTGTGGCTCTGGTGGTTTGACCTCTTGGACAGGCGATACAGGTGAATGCTCCCTCTCTAGGCTGGTAGGATCCGTGACCGCAAGGCCTGCAGAGCTCCGCTTCGGCGTCGTAATATTTGCCGGCAGCGCATTTTTCTGAAGAGGTAAGAAGTCATAATATAATTCAATTATAATAGTAAGCTTTAGCCTATACAAAAGGAAACGATGACAAATACAGGTCATAACACCTAGTATTGGGGAGAAAATGCCTGACCTTGAGAAAACCGTAACGTTTTGATATTTTGTTCGTTGTAGACAGCATCAAGTATGTTTGCCATAATATAACGCCGATCAGTCTACGTTAATGAACTTCATACCTTTACAATCAGCGGCACTCCTCGCGCCAGTAGTTTGAGTGACTCCCGGCTGTCCAGCGATGCTGGGACAGGAGGTGCACTGCAGCTGGCCGGCCTCAGACTGGTATGTGCCAGCGGGGCACGGCTGGCAGGTGTCGCTGGCAGAATCCAGGTATGTACCGACGGAGCAAGCCACTGAGAAAATAAAGTAAAGGTTACTCAAAATATCTTCATTACATTTTAATTGGATGTATGAATCATTACAAATTGCCAGAGTCGAAGATTGACTCTCAATCATTTTACTCTTCCCAGATCTTTCCCATCTTTGGGAACTCTGCCAAGCTTCGACTTTATGGTTGCGACTACCCGAGACTTATTTTCTGAATATTTTCGGATTATACCATATTTTCTTACAATAAATCTGCTACAGTATCAGCTTCCTATTAAAAGCGTATCGATGCGACTGTAATGCGAATAATATTTTATTTTAATCGCCTCAATCTGTTCGCGAGAAGAGTTGGATTTTATATCTTATGCCGTTACGTCTGGGTCTCATTTCATTCCACCCCGGGCGATATCAATCTAGAATTACCAGACCGCGCTAGCAGTAAATCAAACAACAATTTACTTGTGTAAACTGTTATTGAGACAAGATCTATGCACTTGATTTAGTTTATATTGTAACGGTAGTCTAAGCTTCTTAGATCCGCTTCACCAACTTAGATTTGAAATTTAAATTAGTTGTAGGAAACATCTACTATCTGTTTACTTAAAAGTAAATCGTTGTTTTCTGGATACTTTTAGTCTATTTATGAAATATCTATTACTTTAGGCTATAATATTGTTGAAACAAAATTATAGATCTTTTGAAAAGCTAATACCGTATTTAATTCGACGACGTTCTTGGCGTAGTAGGCAAATAACTCGACCGTCAGCATTTCTTTAAATCTTGATCAACTTATCAATTTATCTACGTTTAAATAACATACCACAATCAGGCGCGACGACCACTTGTCCCATCGGACAGGCGTAGTCCGATTCGAGCTTGAGACTGGCCGGGTCGGGCACTGTGTTCGGCAGGATGTTTCGTACGTCGAATTGTTCGTCTTCGAGGATGAGTTTTTCGAGCAATCGTTTGACACTAGAACGCTCGTTGTTGCTTCCGTGGATAACTGGGTCGCTGGAATATATAAACACATCATAAGGTCCCCAGTTTTTAGTCCTTTAGAATAAAGCTCAATGAAAATGATTTTAGCACGTACGCGTCGCTGTCAAGGGGCAACTAGTGCTGACTTGAATGGGTCATTAGAATTGCAAAGAGGGCTTAGCAAGCCAGTTATTCTTTTACACCTTTTAAGGTAAAGAGTTTTTAGTGTCTTCTACTAGGTACTTAAGCTGCAGTCCCATTTCTTCCGTGAATAATATTTTGTAAAAAACTATGTAGCTTAAACAGGCGACTTGAAGTTTTCACCTCATTTGGATTACTTAGGTTCTAAAATAGTGCAAGAGTGCATTTGTGATACTTACTTAACCGCCGGGAACGAGATTTCGATGTTATACTGATCGCCCGCTTGACGTCCTTCTCTACTGCTTCGGGTCCTAAGTGCCAACATGCAAGTGTTAAGTACATGCTTAATTCAGTGAATAAGAGAGTGTCTAATAGTCGTGCGTTGGTTCATTTAATTTCAGTTATATAGGTATCCGAAGAAGTGAGTGTAACTAATAGAAGTGCTTTATTGCTTGGTCAGCCTACCCATATGAGGTTTCTATTCTCTACGAAAGCCAACACCTCAGAAATCTCAAGATATTTTCGTCTACGTTTATTTCTGCCTATATTTCTTTAAGTTGCATTTATTTCTACATGTATATATCTTCATCAACTTACTCTTCTACTGGAATGATGGCGTCTAGGACGTATGTGTCTTCGGCGTTGGTAGTTGGAGGACTGGATACTTGTCTTGTTTGACGAAGGTTGGAACGGTGGTCACATTTCACATTGATATCCAATTCCTTGCACTCCCGTGTACCTACATGTTAAATTACATCAAGTTCTGGGTGGTTTACAGTTTTTTTAAATTATAGTTGTGTAAAACAATGACTGAAATTACATAAATTTAAGATATGCTTACCATCGACAGCGTAAGAGCAGAAGTTCCAATCTCTGTTGAGCTGGTTGATAGCACTTCGTACTTTCTGTCTGAGCACAGCTTGTCCAGCATCGTTGCACAGTACGGAGCTTGGGAAGTTCATTGAGATTTTGAAGACGCGTTGAGCCGGCGAAGCAGCTAATGGAAAAAAATAATATTAAATAAAATTATTAAGTAAATAACCTTTTTCATTTTGTAATTGTTGATGAAAAACTTACGCGAGCAAGCAGGGTATACGAGTGGTAGAGTTGGTTCGTTTGTTGGTCTCCAGAAACCTTCAGCGCCGCAAGTGTAGAACGGTGGCACTGGTTGCGAGAACCTGAGGCCATCGCGACAGGCTATTTCACACACTTTGAACTGGCCTCCCGCGCCCCAGTCGCGACATGATTGGTAGCCTCCGAGTGGATCAGGAAGAGTAGGGCAGAATTCAGCTGAAAATAACATTAATATTAGATGGAATTTGGTTGGAAGAGTAGAAATTATTTAAAGAAGTATATAGAAATTCTGTTTACCTAAAACTGTGACCTTGAATGTACAAGTAGCCGCGTTACCAGCGCCATCGTACGCGACATACGCGATTTCATAAGCTCCCCAGGCAAGGTTCTGTCCAGGTTTGTGTCCAGATTTTTCGACAACTTTGGTGACTCCTACATTATCACTGAAGGCAGGTACATCCCAGCTAACGATCGATGATCCGTTCTTAGCGATAACCCACAAGTCTCCAGGGCAACGGTCAACTCTCGGTGGCTCCTTGTCAACTTGAAGTTGTTGGCATTTCGGACCGCCATAACCATTGGGACATATTCTCTGGCCGCAATGTGACGGCACGATTCTTTCCACGCCACCCAAAATGTCTTCATAGCCGGCCCAAGTGAGAACTAGGCCACTGTAAAGTACTGGCTCGGTTCTACAGTCGCGAACTTGTTTTTGGATCTCATTTGTAACGTCCAAAGCGCGATTCCATATTTGAACTTTAGTCAAATGTCCTTGGAAGCCAGATTCGGTGTAGGTTTTCGAGTTATCCGACTGAGGCTTGCCGAGGGTTACCCAAACACTAAAATAATTTACAGTTATGAAATAAATATGTATTAAAAACATAAATGGCTCACAATGCAACAGTTGAAATATAAATGAAACTTACTATTTCGGTAATGTCTTTCCGCTGCCATATCCCTTCAATTTGCTAGCAATAAGTCCTTCAGTAATAAGAGTCAGTTCACCGCCTTTATTACCGTCCCAAACCAGTGCGACGTGGTGCCATTGTCCATCATTAATTGTAGCGAACTCTCCAAAGCTTAGATATACGTCTTGAAGTTCTGGGAACAACGATACTTGTACTCCGTTCGAGTGAGCTTGGATAATGCTTCTTCTATTTAGTGCAATATGAGAGTTGCTAAAAAGGAATAGTAATATCATTATTTCATCGGCTCTTTTGTTATTTCTTACGTATTTAAATAGTAACAAGGTATTTTCAAATATTTACCTAACGCTGTATGCTGTAAAGAAAATTCCACCTTCATCCTGTTGAGTGTATTGGACCCATAAGGCGATTGTTAGGCTTCCAGTAGAACCGGTATCAAATGGCACCACTTGAGCTGCACTTGAACGCAGTGGGTCGCTGAAGTAGAGGTCATAATCTACGCTAATCGCTGTAATTACAAACATTAACATTTTAAAACAATAATTATACGTATATGTTAATATGCCAATAAAATTATTTCAATTTCTAGAAAACAGGACACGAAGTATCGTATTAAAATAAAGTGCAAAGTAGGTGGAAACTTAAAAGACTTACATTTTCTGCAGTCATCACCGGTCATGTTGAACGGACATTGACAGTAGAATCTACCAGGCAGATCAATGCAAGTGGCAGATGGAGGACACGAATTTTCTTTGCAGTCAACAATATCTTCATCGCAGTTCTTTCCTTTGAATCCAGGCGCACAGATGCAAGAGTAACCTTCTCCGTCATCGATGCATGTGGCACCGTTCTGACATAATCCAGCCTCACAAGCATCAAATTCGTACTGGCAACCAATGCCGGTGTAGTCCATAGAACAAGTACAGTTTAATCCAGAGCCAAAGTCCTGACATTTACCGCCGTGCATACAAGGACTGCCAATACATCTTTCTGGCGCGGTTTCACATTGTTTGCCATCTGTTCCACTTGGACACCTAATAAAAATAAAATGGTTTTATTTAATACACCAAGATTATTATGATTTTGTTTTATAAAATGAAATATTAGAATACTTACACACAGAAAAAGTCTTGGAAGAGGTCGATACACTTGGCATGGTTTTGGCATGGTAAGTTCTCACAGTTGCCGATATCATGTTCGCACCTGTGTCCAGTCCATCCAGGTTGACAGATACATTTGTAGTTGTCGATTTCGTCCTTACAAGAACCGCCGTTATAACAAGGATCAGATGCACAGTCATCGATGTTTGTTTCACACATTTCTCCAGTAAAACCTTCTCGGCAGACACATTTGAATTTGTTGTCAAGATCAATGCACCTTTCAGTACCAGCCGGATTACAAGGCTCGTTCAAACATTCATCTATAGCAGATTCACATTGTTGACCTATGAAACCCGGGCGACACTTGCATACAAATCCGTCTATTTGGTCAATACATGAAGCGCCATTTTGACAAGGATCAGATGCACAATCGTCAATGGTATGTTGGCAGCGTTTTCCTGTGTATCCGGCTTCGCAAACACAAGTGAAATCATCAATACCGTCCACGCATCGTCCTCCGTTTTCACATGGGGATATGATACACTCATTGATATTGATATCACACGAAGGTCCAGACCAACCAGGATCACATACACATTGATGCGAGTGCAGTTTGTCGACACATATTCCGTGTCTGCAAGGTTCGTTAGCACACAGATCTATCTTTTCATGACATCTCTTGCCGGTGAATCCAGGTGGACAAGCACAAATGAAATCGTTTACTAAATCGGTACAAGCAGCGCCGAGCAGACATGGCTTTTCAATACAGTCATCAGTGTTAATTTCGCAAAGTTGGCCTTCCCATCCAGGTAGACATTCGCATTTGTAACGGCCTTGTTGTAAAGCTGTGCATGAAGCTCCGTTCTTGCAAGGGTTTCCATTTGCAGTGCAGGGATCAATCTGTAAAATGAGGGTATTTTTATTTATTCTCCAAAATTGTCAAGTATATATTCATAGTTTAAAAATAATTATATTCTACTGATACGTAATAACATACAATTTGGAATAATTTAGTACTTACAGTTATGTCACAATCAAGTCCAGTGTATCCAGATCTGCATAAGCAGGTAAAGTTGTTATATCCTGGCTCATCCTTGCACATAGCGCGTTCTGGGCAGGTGTCATTTCTACAGTCGGACCTTTCTTCTTGACAATTTATACCTCCATAGCCTGTTGGACAAGAGCACCTGTACCCTTGTGGCATATCGATACATGTTCCGCCGTTGTAGCAAGGTTGACTTGAACATTCGTCTATGTCAATTTCACAGCGACGTCCAGAGAATCCAGCAGGACAGTAACATTGGACACCATGTCCCTTTGGTACGCAAAGACCACCGTGTTGGCAAGCACTGTTGGAACATTCAACTGGAATACATTCTTCCAATCCAGTTGTACCAGTTCCTACTGTTTTCATATTAGTTGGACATTCCATACACAGTGTTTGACCGATCGCGTTTTGGTAGAAGTTTTTAGGACATTGAGAGCAGGGTGCTAAGCCTGTAGGTGAGTATGTTCCAGGTGCACACTTAGCTCTACATTTGTCTTTTCCAGAAGCAGCTGGTTGATATGTGTACGTATTTACTGGACATGCCTGACAGTCCTTAAATCCTCCAAGAGGTGGTTCACCAGTGAAACTATTTCTTGGGCACTCTAAGCATGGTACAAGTCCTGTGGGTGAATAAGTTCCATAACCACAAACTGGTACACACTCAGATAGATCCTTTGTTCCTTCTTCTTTCGTAAATGTGCCTTGAGGACATCTCAAGCATGATCCTTGACGAGCTTGGTTTTGGAAGAATCCACGTGGACACATGGTACAAGTCTTTTGTTTTTCCCCAGCATAAGTACCGGCTGGACAATGCACTAAAATAAAATATATAAAAGTTAGTTGCTATATTATAAAAATATATTCGTTTACATACTTCTTTCAAACCAAAAATACTTACAGCATCTTGGAACATCGTTGGTGTCCATATTTAATACCTCTCCAATGCTACAAGTAAATCCTCGAGATATAGAACTTCTGATAGCACGCAGTGGCGGACATTGATTTCCAATAGATGAAACGTTAAGAATAGGCTCAATAAGTGCACTTGCATACGGCACTGACAAGTCAAATATGAGGTTCAAAGTGGAGCCGCAAAGGTCGTACAGTTGAGTCTGTCTAATGGCTGGAGTAATTGCAAGAACGAAGTCCATTTTAACAACATTTTCATCAAGAAGGTTTGGCATTACTTTGATGAATGTTACGTTAATGTTTACATTGACAGCAGAACAACGTTGCGATAATCTTTCGTTTAAGACTCCATCATACTGAGCTAGGAGATCTTTGTATTGAGGTAAGCAAGCACTGGATACAGCTCCAAGAGCGCGATATTGAACACTGGCGACAACATGGTAGGACGCTTGTTGAGTATCTGAAAAAGATTTCATATTAGTAACTTAAATATGAAAGGGAATGTAGATAAAGAGTAAATTGTTGTTTTTTGTGATATTTACTTTCAGATACACAATCAGGTACGACAGCAGTAGGCATCCATTGGCGTTTTGATTCGCATACAAAAGTTTTTACTGGCTCCCCATCAGTGAATCTGTAGCCAGGGCTACATGTGGCAATACATTGAATGCCTCTATCTCCGGGTAAGCAATTAATGGCTCCGTGAGTTGGAGGCTGGAGTTCCCAATCGACGCATGGAGTGGCTTGTACTGATACCTATAATAAAATAAATATGTTTTAATATTGCAAGATATTTAAAACTTAAATTGAATTTAGGTTATTTAAGAAATTATGTACCTGAAAGTAGCATTGGGCCTTATTGCCATATTTATCAGAAGCAACAACGGTAACATTTTCATAGCCACGAATAGGTATTACTGCCCTTTCTGGAATAAATTTGAGGAACACTTCTCCAGATGCATCGGTGGCGTTTATCCTTCTTCTTGTTTCATTAAAGTTAACTGCATAGCTGTCTTGTTTATCTACCAACTCAATTACATAACTTTGTGGGCAGCTTAGTTTAGGAGGCGTGTAATCTGGCACGGTAATATTAACTTCGCAAATAGCAACATTTCCGTCAAAGTCAAACGCTACGTATCTTACAACCATGTTATGGAAAACTTGTATTGGTGTTCTGAAGTGTTGCGGAGTGACTTCTAATCTGGCGATAGCTCCGGAGTTATCCGTAGCAGTTGGTTCAGTGAAATTTACGGGCAATAGTCCACCATTCACATCAGTTTGTACAACAATTGGATGCTGAGGGCAATTTTGGAAGACAGGCGGTTCATTGTCTGAAATCATAAAAATTGTTAGATAAAAATACCATTATTATAAGATTTGATTTTAAAAATTATGTAGCACATCAGATAAAATACGCAACTTACCAACACATGGAGAATATCCATAGTCGTAACCTAACAGAGGTTCAACAGATGGTTCATCGCATCCCATAAGTTCGAATTTGAGGCATGCGTTATCCATGAAGCTCACAATACCAAGGATAACAAATCTTGCTTGGACGTACTTAGGCAAGGTGATCATTGCAAGCTCACCATAATTACCCGGATCTCTCATAGTTAGATTGAAATTAGGGAAGTATACCACATAATTTTCATTTTCGGCTTGCTTGTAGAAAAATCTTATTTCAGTTGGCCTGCCTACAATGTCTGATGTAACTACACCTTTCACTAAAATAGCCTTTACTCTATGCACTTTTCCTAAATCGACACTGACGTATGTGAACGCCTCTTGTTTTCCACACCAACCAGTTACTGAATTTAATCTAATATTTTTAGCTTCATAGTTCGGTCGCTCCGATGTTGCATTGATAGCAGAATCGGGGATTCTGCCAGACGCTAAGCCTAGGGGCTTAATGACTTTGCATTCTGGTTCGCGCATACAAGTGATAGGGCGTGGATTGATAAGAATGTATCCTGGTCTTGAACAGCCGAATAATACTTCTGAGCCTTGTTCGTAGCTTCTTGCGATTTGATAACCATCAGCTGGACGGCCAGGATCTTCACAGACTGGACCTTCGCATCTCAAGTCACCAAAGTCCCAAATACCGCTGGCTTGACATCTCACAACGTTATCGTGTTTGCTGGTTTGTCCGGCCAATTTGAATGTATTTTGACATCCGAAGAAGAATGAGCTCTGATAACGTGTGTCCAAGTATTGACCATATTCGGCACCGGGTGTTGGCATGGGGACACCACAATCTTGGCGTGGACACTGGGGCTGTGCGCCTGAGAGCCAATAATCTGGTAGACCCTGTAAGTGAAGAAAGTTAGTATAGTTGTAATTATTATATCATGCAACAAATCTTAAATAGTGGGGGAACAGCACATACCGGTTTTGGATCGTAAACACATTGCCTGAAGGATGATGTCGCAGTATTCCTTAAATATCTGCCTGGAGATGTACAAGTTATAGTGACATTTTCCCTGTATGGTACTAAAACGCTTTCAGGGTCGTTCCTAATGATTTCAAGTCCATCGTTTTTGTCGTCCGATAAAGTAACACAACGAGCATCTGCAAAGAAACACATGTTTAATAAGGTTTGTTATTTGTTAAATTAATTTAATGTAGTTATTTTGATTTTAAATTAACGTACATTGACATTCAGGAGCTGTTCCGTTCCATGTTCCGCTTGACGTACAAAGCAAGGAAGAAAATCCTGACATTACATAACCAAAGTCACATTGGAAATCTACTATGTCTCCAAAATGATATTGCGCTTTAGTAGATAACAGTAATCCATTCTCGGGTGCAGACAAAGGTGGGCACATAACAGGTACACAGGACTTATTTCTTTGGTAAGTGTCACCGTCTCTTTCACCAGTTTCAGAAGTCTCAATAGAGAAACCGGCCGTTCCGTTGTATGAGTAGAGTTCATATCCAATATTACAAGCACACGTGAAGTTTCCAGGACTAAAAATAAGAAACATATTAAATTTGCCGGATTTGACAATCGAGGCAAGGTCTAACAAATGTTTTTTTTTTGGTAAAGTTATTAAATATGTTATTAGAACAATAATTTTTTACTTACGTATTCAAACATTTTTGGTCACATCCACCATTATTTTCATTACACTCATTTATATCCAAACAGTCGAGTCGAGCACAACCCATAACTTCAAGCTTCAAACAAGGTGCACCAACATAGTCTTGGATTTTAAATTTGACATACTGAGCTTCAATTGGCATCGGCAAATTGAGGACTGATAGAGTAGGTTCCAATATTCTGAATTCTACTGCTGTTCCATCAGGATTTGTGTAATCTTTAAATAAATCAGCTAGGTCGTTAGTGTATTGAATCCTGATAGCCGACGTAAAGGCAATATTGCCGTCTGCTCTCATTACGCTCATTGTGCGGAAACCTCTGATTATGGTGGGTGCTCTTAAATCGATTAGAACCCAATTTGCGCCTGCTTCTAAGTTATTACCACACCAGCCTCCTCCATTATTCAATCGGATCATCTAAAAAAATATAAGGTATACAATATACATGAAACATAGTACTGTAATTGACTAGGTAGTTATATTATATAGTATCGTATTATTTAATATAGTATTATTATTATTATTATTATTATTATTAAAGCTAAATAAGGTATTATTATTTACCCCTTTGTAATATCCAGGTTCGGAGGCAGACGTCGTAATAGATTCATCGGGAATAGCACCATTTATTAGCCCTAGATCACCAACTGGTCGGCAATCCATGTTTTGAGCAAAGCCAGATCGGCATGGACAGAAGAAACCACCTTGCGTGTTTTTACATTCTGTAGAAACTGAATCGCACTGGCTACTAGAGCATTCGTTGATGTCTTCGCATACTGGTGTAGCGTCAAATTGTTGGTTAGTTCCACATCTTATTATGCTCGGCCCATTCAGCTTGAACCCTTAAATACCAACAACAGTTTAGTTACAAGTTATCAATAAAATTAACACAATTTAAAGTTTAATGAATATAGCTAATGTTTACCTTTGTAACACTGTACTCTCGCCTCATCCCCATACATGTATATTTTGGTTTGGTCGACAATGAATCCGTTCTTTATTTCTGGGAATATGGGGCATAACGCTTTGGAACAAGTTGGCACATCCCCAGACCATGTTCCGTTGCTCATACATAGGAGAACAGGTTGCCCGGAACGTACGTAGCCAGGTTCACATTCATATCGTACGATTGTACCGTAACTCCTACCACCGCCGTTCAGAATGGTGACATTGGCATGGGGTACGTCAGGCAAAGCGACACATTGAGATGCTGAAAAAAGATTTAACGTTACATAAACAATTGTTGTTGAATACATTTTACAAAATTTTTTTTTCATTTTAAAGCTTTAAAATTTTGTAAAATAGTAATAAAAAGTTTTCAATTTACCAAGGCACGTCGGCGTCCGTTCCCATCGCCCGTCGGATAAACATGAAATTTTTTCGATTGGCTGCCCAGTTGGAAAAGCAAATCCTGCATAACATTGGTATGTAGCTACGCCTCGATACGTAACATTTGTCGATCCAATTGAAAATCCGTTATCAATTTGTGGTACTGGCCCGCAGTAAACCTCTGTAATTGATTTAGAAACCGATTTAAAATTGTTCTGTAAATGATTTGTTGTTTTGTATAATTTTGTGGGTTGCAACTATGCTAATTACCTTGACAGCTGGGAATGTAGGTGGTGGACCAATTTCCGCCATCTAAACACTTTGTGGTTATACGCGCCTTTCCTGTAGCGAACTCTTGGCCAATCGGGCATGAAAATTTGATCACGGTGCCAAAAGCGGTATCTCGGTTTGATGCTAAAGCACCGATGCCTGATTTCAAGGGTGGACAATCTGAAAGGAAATATTTATAAGTAAATAATATATTTTGCTACTATTTCAAAAATAATATTTTGTACACATAGTATGTAGTTTTTAAAATCAAAAATATACGTTACCTGCCGAGAAAGTTGCTTTCCAGCCGATGTCGTTGTGAAGAGCGTCTGATAAAAATCTGATCAACATTTCTCCACTAGATGCCGTAAGAGTAATCCTAGGTTTCACTATGAAACCGTTATCTGAATGTAATCTCAGTCCATTTGTACTTGATCCGTCAAAAACTTGTACAACATCTGAGTTATGTATATTAAACTCGTCGAATTTTAGTGAAAGTGGTCCACCGTTCGGGTTTTTAATTCTGAACAGGCATTCTTGGTTATTTGGGTAATTTGACAGGCCGTAAGCCGGCGATGTTATAGTGCCGTTTGAGGCAACAATTGTGGCCCTGCATCCCTGCGAGTATCTCATATTGAAGCCTTTTCTTGAATCGCCGAGGCTAGTTCGGAAGTACATGTACATATTGTTGGTCGTCGAAATGACAACCTTTTGGTTTTCTTCACCAGATCCCGTTAATCTAGCCAGGACTGGACTCGATGGAGAGCTTCCGTCCTTTATTACTATGTAATCTCTATTCATTTCCAGATCGAAGTCTTCTATTTCAAGGGACACGATTCTTCCGGGCTGTGCTTCTATTATGTACATGCATTCTAAGCCACCTGGATAGGTATTGGGGTAGCCGGGTGACGTTAAAACTTGGCCTTGAGGAGTGGCTCGGAGGATACCACCACAGTTTGATGATTCAGTTTTCCATGATGCACGGAATCCTTTCTTTTCTACTGATCCATCGGAGCTGAATTTGATAATCATAAAGTTTGAAGCGGAAACGTACGTTTTCGAAGACAAGTCTTGTTTTCCTGAGAGTGTGGCCAAGTTCACTGATTTATCTTCTGTACGTCCACCGACTAATACTTGTACGGTATCGAAAGACTTTTCTGTCTCGAAATCTTGGAATTGCAGGACGATGTTTTGGCCTTGCGGTCCTTCGAGTGTCCATTTACATTCACTGAAGGCCGGGTACTTGTGAGGATAGTTGGGACTCTCGACGACATCCCCACTACTGGCCATGTAAAAGTGGCAGTCGGCTGCGCAGTCCATTTCATCAGATGCGTCTCCACAATCATCTTGTTTATCACATTTGAAGGCAGCGTTTATGCATTTACCGTTTGAACAGTGGAATGTTCCTAAAATAAAATAAAAATGTGTATTTATGATTCACAAGCTCTTTATTTATTAATTCTTATTTAAATGTGGTAATCTTTTTAAATTAACAATTAAAAACGTTGAAAAAATATACGTACCAGCTGGACAAGCGTTCGCTTTACACATGAAAGGTAATAGTTTCTCGCACGTGGTCAATTCCCAAGATTGACTATCGGAAGAGATGTGTACGTCCACACACTCCCCGTCCTTGGGATTCGGTTGTCGGATGTCCCAGAAGCCAGCGTACTGGGATACTAGAGCCCCAGCAGCCGATTCTAGGGTGTTTGTTCGGAGGTCATCTACCGTGGCGAGCCCGAGCCAATAGTGACTGTTGCTCGGGCTCGATGGCACAATACTTGCGGTCATATTGTTCTCTGAATATGTGTCTATGACTATCAACTCGCTTCCATATCTGTAATAATATTTAGAAAATTATTTTATGCGAAACTAGATGACGCAACTTCATTGCGCCAAAATGCGTAGGTATATCACGTGGAAATCGTACATTTTTTCCAGGATGAAAAGTATCCTACGTCCTTTCCCGGGATTCAAAGTATATCTTTATCTTTCAACAAAATCAACTTAGTGGTTTGGGCGTGAAGAGATAACAGATAGATAGACAGTATATTATGGATATATCAGAAGTATGAATTTTAATATTATTTATCGTGTTTGTAGAGTATTTAATGACAAATTGTTTTTACCTTCGACATAATTCCGCCGCTTTCTCCCAGGAATGTCTGATGTTGAAGAATTTGTAACAGTGTAGACCTTTCAATTCCCAACCTGAAAAGAGACACAGATATTTAATATCGCTAATGACAATTGAATCCGAGAAAGGACCTCCGATTTCTATAAATTTTGTAATGTAATGAAACGAAAAGTTAATTAAAGTTGTTTTCGCATTCGAGAGTAAGTGTAATTACTATGCTATTACCGACCTAGAGTATACAATCGAGGCGATCGTCGAAAAGGGTAAGAAATAGAAAGTGACATTAGAAATAAATGCACGAAAAGAGCACTTTTGTGAATGTTAAACATCATGTGAGGAGAAACTCGAGCATTTGTTTGCGTTAGTTGTTAGCTCTGTAAATTAAATATACGTTTGTAAATACTGGATACTTTCACTGCGCGAAGGGCTTGTAAGGCCGTTGTAGTGAAAACATGAAGGCAACAATGAAAGGATGACGCCTACTAGAAACGTTGTTTACATGTTTTTACTGAACTCTCCATTTCCTAAAATGTTTTGTACGTGTCGTTCATACGAAAGTAAACATTACTTTAATAATATGTTTACTCTACAGTGATGTTGGCTACAAGCATACAATTTGATGACAAACAGTTCAGTATAATATAATTTTATATTTATTATTTGTTATGTTATAACATGTAGTTTGATGAAATTTCCGAAAGATCATCAAAATACAGCATTAGATTTGAGATTATTAATAAGTATTGGTTACAGCTCAAATTTAATAATTATTAACAGGTAAATAATATATTTTTTAGTAAAAAATAAGCATAATCTATATTCCGTATTAGCGTCTAAGAAAGTTTTCGTCGAAACACCTTACTTCTGATCTCGACTCTTCAACAGTTCAAAAGTATCTCGAATGATTCATCATAATCGCTAGTTTCTCGAGTACAGCAGGTTAAAGTACTTCCGTGCGTGCAAAAAGCAAACAACGACAAATAGAGCGTGCGAGTTTGCCGATGATCGCGACGTCTTCGCTGGAGCCACGCATCGCTGAACAACGCGATGCAATGTCTGCCCTACTTTGTGTTATGTTTCTACAAACATTCAACGACCTTACGCGTCACTAGTTGCGATTGACGTAGATATGTTGCATCCACGGCTACGGAAAACGGGAATAGTCTAACAGGCTACTTTTTCGAGATAAAAGTAGCCTGTTAGAGTATAGGCTACTTGACCTATTTTTTTTTTCTTCATGCTAATCGCTTCTTAATCATTTATTTTCACCAACAAAACTAATATTTTGATATTTTAAACAGTAGAAACACTTAAAAAAAATTTAATGTGCTAAATGTACGAGTCTCAAAGTGCCCAAAAATTATAAAATAATTAAATAAGAAATTAGAAATCATTTGTAATGTTGAAAACTTTTGGAGAAAAGTTTTGGCTTTTTCATTTCCCGTCTACAATAAATGGAGATAATATTATATAAAACTGATGTTTTATTTGAATTATTCAAAAAAATATATTTTACAAATCTTTCTAGGCTTATTCTTATTATTTATGTACAAATAAACTAACATATAACGAGCGCGATAAAAAAGGATACTAAATTACGAGTATGATGACGTCACATCCAAATCGGAAGTACAGCAAAAGCGTTTTCGTTAGTACAAATCATATTTTCATAAAATCAAATTTTCAAATCGACTTTATTTATCAATCATAAGCTTTTATTTGATGATAAGGGTGAAATACGGTTTCCTAGGCCAAGTTCTACTAGAAATATGTATTTGTTCAATGAAATTGAATATAGGTCAAGTAGCCTATTCTAGAGCTTTAGCTACTACCGTTGTGATTAAAATCCCTGCAGTAGTTTTAACTTTCAGTTATAATATAAAAATGCGCGCTCTTCCATGAATAAAATGTAGATCATTATTATCTTCCGAAAGCCTCCATTTACTCACAGACTTCACTACAACCATGCCGAGAAAGAGATGAAAGCTTGAAAGCAAAATTTTATTTGGAAAAGATTTATTTTATTTATTTTACAATTTATGCACACACAAAATGAAGTTAACAAACCAGCTTAAAACTAAAAATATGTTTTGTTCAAAGGTACATCTTATTCCAAAAATGGAATGTCTTCCAGAAGACCTGCACCTGCCCCGTAGACAAGTGGCAAAGCGCTAACGCTAACGCTAGCGCTAACGCTAACGCTAGCGCTACAAAATGTATGGATTTGACATTAGTATTCGCTAGCGAAGCGATGACTTATGTCAAATCGCATACATTTTGTAGCGCTAGCGTTAGCGTTAGCGCTTTGCTACTTGTCTACAGGCCCTGAGTGTAAATAGGAATGCGTGATTGTAAAATATGCAAACATTAGTGTGCACGCGTTAATTATTATCTATATGTTACGTTCAAAGACCGAAATCGCTCAATGAGCGAAAAAATGGTTCACAACGCGTTGTGGTCAAAGTGAAACAGCCACGACGCGAATTTCGCGTCGTGGCTCTAATGAAAACGGTTTATTTCTCCTTTTTAGTCTATACATATAATAAAATCGTAGGAAAGTCAATTCTGTACATTGAACATTTTTGAAAAATAATACTTGCGACGTGATCTACTATGCTGACGCGGACGAAGTCACGGGCACCAGCTAGTTAATAGTAAAGATAAACTTAGTACAGCTATGTAGTAATATAGTAAAGTATATAAGTAGTAAGTAAAGTATAAATAAGTAGTAAGTAAGATCTAGAAAATGAGATGGAATTTCAGTAATTTACTTTTGAAATGTTCCGAAACTCTACTGCTACGAGTATATATTATATACGGTAGAGAACAGATCAGTTTCACCATTTCAACCATATCCTTGAACAATAAGGTTCAGAAGCACACCAGTTTTGTTTCTATACAATGTACTAGACACTAGTTACGTCTTCCGTATCCGAAAACCGTAGAACGCATCCCGTAAACATCCCTAAAACAGAATTAAACTCGCGTCGGTGCAAAGTTTGGATGCAGATATTCCCATATCGGTCGTGGGTGAACGCTCGTGGAGTCAGTTACTTGCGGTCTGAATCAGTTGTAGCGTATCCAAGTCGAGCATACCCGAGAATATCCAAGCATACCCGTACCCTTTGAGAAACTGCATCCGTTGCCAGTCTGCCGGAGATTAGGTTTCCTTTGTGGATTCTTAGTGTAAAATTAATTAATTTGTAACTTCATCGTTTTGGGAGGCGATTTGAAATTGGCCGGATTAAATGCGTTGTTGTTGGTTGAAATGTTTCAGATTTGCTTGCGAAAGCCGTTTTGCTTTAGATTTCATTGTTAGGTTATATAAAGACTAGCAAGCTGTCTTTGTTATCTCTGATTTACTTACAATACGTTTTTATCGATTTTAAAACTTTATTTTCTGACGAAACAGCATCGAAGCCTCTCATATGGCTCACTAGCAACCATTTCGGGTGAAGAAGGTATCGGTAACAATAAGCATACTAGTTTTATGCTAAGTACTCACATATGGTTTTGCTCGATCGAGCAATAACGTCGAGCAAAACCCGCAGCTCGGGCTTTCGTCCATACATTCAACATTGCTCAATAGTTTTACTCTAAATCGATATATTTAATTCCATCGAGCCGGCTCGTTGCGAGCCTTCGAGCTGTGAGTTTTGCGGTCCACACAGTAATTATTACTCGATTTAGAGTAAAACTATCGAGCAAAACCGTATGTGAGTACTTAGCATTACACGTAGTTTTGACCTCTTACGTAGTATAGCCTGAGTCACATGCATGACAAAGCCTTGCCTTTCACTTATGAATTACCGAAGGCTGCACGATTGATTTTATCATACTGTACTATGGAGATACATCTTTTAATTATGCTAATACACGATTTACTTCACTTTCAACAAGATAATTACATGTTGATAAATTCCATAACACAAAAAATTAACATTTACCCAGATTGTTATCACTTATCAGATATTTCCATTTTTAAATATCTAGATTAACAAGAGAAATTTAACGGATTTTCAAATTTCAATATCTTACGCAAATCACTGCTATATCAGTTTTTAAAGCTTGAATGAATCTCGTCACATACTATGAATGAAAGTCAAGAGTGAGTTGAGCAACTGTCATTGTCACCGGAGCCGACCCAGATTGTGCCGCTCCAAATGTCATCAGGCGCGGAGGAAATTATCTCAGCAGTGACACTGCACTCAATGATCAGCTGAAAGTTATATGAGGTTAATGGTCTTGTTGTAATGGGAAACACCACGATGTAGAATAGACCGGTGTTCCGCAAACTTTTTGTGTTCAAGGTACAGATTAAAAATTAACGTTTTTGCAGGTACTTCACAAATTACATCGATCATCCTGGGAAGTTGCCTTTATTCGTTCTTATAAACTAGGAATATGCAGGTAAAATGTCATTTTTTGTGGCACACCAATTACTACTACGACGGTACACTGGAATAGACTAGAGTTAGTAATTCAAGCAGGTAAATACAATGCAATAATGTCGTTGACTCAAATTCTATGGATTTTAAGAATCTACAGTCTACTCTTATAATAATAGAGGTAGAGCGGGTAAATTGAATGCTCTATGTCTTAACGACAGAGTTTTATACTAAGGGATTATGAGGCAAGGCAATTGCTCTGTTCGGGCCTGAAAAAGAAGAAGAGTGGTAAACACATTTCTGATCACAAGGCACCTCTCACCTTTCATCTTTTCCAATAAACCATTGTCTCTCATAACACAAAACAATAATTCATCTCAATATCACAATATACAAAAGTAAATAATAAACTTTCGAACAGTTTACTTAATATTATATCTGCAAAATTATATACTCCCTTGATCCCTCGAGTTACGGCCCCGTTAGTAGTTAGTGCGTACTACGTAGGCGTGAATATCTCTATATTATAATTATATCTCTGAATGTATTAAACTGTTATATTATGTAATATATTCTTGTCAGATGTCATGATGTTATTTATTACATTAAGCTTAGCTAGTGTCTTAAGTTTGTAAGGACTCATAATTTTAAAGTTTTAACGGTATTTATTTGTCTTTATTCGTAATGTTTATGTTTAATTAAAATTTTAATATATTACAAATTATACATTAAATATAATCTCAACGAAATCCCACTATAGCCCGGTCACTGAACACGTATAAATTTAACAATAATATTGTCCTCGCGAATCCAGTTTTATCGCATCTGCGGGAACTAAATCTACTCAACTAATCATCACGACGAATTGAATGAAAGAGACAAGTGACTTTTAGATGAAATTCTCCAGGTACATACTCCGTGACCAGGATATACCAGAAAATTAGCAGCACATACTATTACTTTTCGGGCGAAGCATTTCACTCGTAATATTTCATCAAAAGGTGGAGTAGGTGCAATTTTAAATCTTAACTTTGTATAACCAATGATGTTTCTAAACATTGTCGTGAGTAACAAGTCAATAGGAATCGTTTACTTTTATAAGAATCAAACGCGAATAACAGCTATAAACACAAGGACAAAGTTGGTTTCTATCATTTTTATAATAAAAACTTTGTAAATATAGCTATTATTTGTTGGTGGAACTTGAGTTATCATAACTTGGTCGGGGAAAACGCTGGCACCTCTCCCCCTACCCTCCTGGAAGTTCTCCCCCCTCTATGGACAATAGACAATTCCGGTTAACACTTGGGACGCGTCCTAATAAAGGATCGATTGCACCGATACATTTTATAAAATCGGCCAACTCTATATTTTGTAAAGTCTCACTGACTTGATGATCTCTGACTATCAGGCACACCTAAGTTAAGATAGGAAATAAAATAGAACTATTTTAGTGCTTGTGTGGAAGAGAAAAGCAGATATTGATCAATATAATATTACGTATTAAGTATATAATATAATATTATGTATAATACGAAGTCAATGGCCGAATTTTTCACAGACAGATGACAGGACTTAATTAGAAGCAGGGATTTTATCAGATGTTATTCCAATACAGGTGTAAAGGGCAATTTTAACCGAATGTGCCAGAAAAAGGGTAATATTTTTCGAAAGCATTAAGCATGTAAGTATGTTTTTTTAGGCACGTTCTGCAGCCTAGAATGTCTTGATAGATTTTAGCTTGAGACGTGTTGTTAGATTCATGTTTACTGTGAGAGTGATACATGGTATATTATTATATAAACTAGCTATTTGACCGAGCTTTGCTCGGTACTTATTCGATAAAACACGAATAAAATGACATTTTCTAAAAATGATTCCTAGCTAGATCGATTTATCGCCCCCGAAACCCCCTATATACTAAATTTCATGAAAATCGTTGGAGCCGATTCCGAGATTCCAATTATATATATACATAAGTATATACAAGAATTGCTCGATTAAAGATATAAGATAAAATACGGTCGGGTGTTTTAGTATTTTAAACTAAAGTATATGTATGTATAGATGAGGCTTAAACTGCGGCATTCTGGCGACTGTTAATTGAATAGCTCTCTGCTCTGTCGGTCCCCTTTTATATTGTGCTAAGATATCGTAAAATATTATTTCCAGAGCTCTTATATTAAAAGCGTTTTATTTTCACCCTCTCTTTCAAAAGTTTAAAAGTTTATTAACGTTAAATGGTTTATTAGAGCCTTTTATGAAGGGTTCAATTGACTTTTATTTGAATTTTAAAGTCAATCTAGCTAGTGTTCTAAAAGCGAAAGTGTTTGTGTGTTTACCGTCTCATTCGTATATCGCTGATCCGATTTGGATAAAATTAAAATACTTTATTGCGGAACCTATTCGGTTCCAAATAATACAAAATTTTATTAACAATATAACGTGTAATGTGTCGACAATTTAATATCAAATATCATTTACGATTACTTACATCTAAAGGTTAGATATTCAGCATCCTATTATGTCATGGATGATAATAGTTAATGTTATTTTTATGCGTCATAACATTTTATATATGTATGTAGTAAACATTAATTGTGAAAGACGAAGGTTACGAGTACCGTAACCGAGTATGACTGGTCAGTGTCGTAGTATTGACTATTGACATTGTAGTAAAAGTAGGAAAAAAAATGGCATTTTCTTTAGACACTTTTTCATGTGATATTTGGGGCTCCTAAGAGATAAGCCTTAAGCCTGCTGCTAAAACAGAGAAAAAGAAGTTATTGTAAAGTATTTATAATGTAAGTAGTATAATTATGATAATATACTTACTAGTTATAATATTATAAATACTTTACAATATCTTCATTTCCTCTGCTTTAGGCTTAAGGCTCTTAACTTTTTTTTTTTTTTTTTTTAGTAACCCTACTATGTAAATACCCTACTACGTAAACCCTTACGTAGTAGGGTATTTACATAGTAGGGTTTACGAATTATATATGTATTCCGTATATTCTAAACTTTTTTTTGTGTAAAATAATCACACACGGTATAATAAACAAATCAAACACGGTGTTGCGCTCCAGTTCTGTTATACTTGAACTTGGCTTGACACATAACCGCGTGTCTAGTTTTTTTTTTAATGAAATAAGGGGGCAAACGAGCAAACGGATCACCTGATGGAAAGCAACTTCCGTCGCCCATGGACACTCGCAGCATCAGAAGAGCTGCAGGTGCGTTGCCGGCCTTTTAAAAGGGAATAGGGTAATAGGGGAGGGTAGGGATGGGAAGGGAAGGGAATAGGGGAGGGTAGGGAAGGGAATAGGGTAGGGGATTGGGCCTCCGGTAAACTCACTCACTCGGCGAAACACAGCGCAAGCGCTGTTTCACGCCGATTTAATATTACTAGAGATCGCCCAACGGTCGAAATTCGACCTTAGTTTCAACGATATTAGGACTATTACCTATATTTTGTAAAAAAATATTGACTTTATCATTTTTTTTCAACTCTTGTCTCTGGGACTCAGCTGATCTCAGACTGGCTGTGAAAGCATTGTCTAATAGTATCTTAGATTCAATAAAAAAAACTATAATCCATTTTCAATTTGTCACTTTGTTGTCAACATACTTCAACCATAAATAAAAGAGTATAATTCGTATGTATAGGTTTGTCACTCAAAAATCTGACATTTTTCCTAGTGTGTGTGCTGTAGTGTGTGTAATGTTTTATTTCAATGATATTCTATGTTACTAACGTAACTAGATTGGAAGTTTACGGTAGCAACGCGTTGCCACTTCGAAGATGCCTGCAGGCATATCTCACATACATAATGACATAACGAATATATGACTTGACATTGTCTTTTGAACAAAAAAGTGGTTACGCATTTCTGAGAATCTTTTGTAAGACATTGCTACTCTAGTATTTTAGAAACTCATTGTTTTATTTGTTAAAAAAATGTATGATAATATCATAATCTCAAAATAATATTAGCTCGATGCACTCCTTCATCTTAAAAACTATAACTGTGTGAAATTTCATTCACCTACGTTTCCCCATTTTTCGTCAAAAGGGATACAAAGTTTTTGGCTCACGTACTAATATATAGATGATATTATGATGATGTAATTGTACCTTCATTACGTTTTCGATCTACCTTTTCTCAGTCTTCAATGCTCTCTTTTCTTTCATTTCGTTTGTGTATATAAAACCGATGCACTATTCTTTTGTATCGGTTAAAAAACCGTTGCACCGTGCACAATAGTGTAACTTCCTTCTAAACAAAAGTTTCTCGTACGGAATCAATGGAAGTTCTGTGACAACTCGCCCGTATATTGTACGTTACTTTATCTTTTGTACGGCTAATACAAAGTTAAATAAAATGTTATTGATGTTTCAGGAAGAGTGGAGAAATTTTCAAAGAACAAAGTGAGGTGAGGTCAAGAAATATACAATATAATATCACAAATGCGAAATATATTGTGAATTTTTGACCAGTAAATGTTTAACTAAACTTTTTTTAATGAAATAAACGGGCAAACGAGCAAACGGGTCACCTGATGGAAAGCAACTTCCGTCGCCCATGGACACTCGCAGGATCAGAAGAGCTGCAGGTGCGTTGCGGCCTTTTAAGAGGGAATAGGATAATAGGGGAGGGTAGGGATGGGAGGGGAAGGGAATAGGGGAGGGTAGGGAAGGGAATAGGGTAGGGGATTGGGCCTCCGGTAAACTCACTCACTCGGCGAAACACAGCGCAAGCGCTGTTTCACGCCAGTTTTCTGTGAGAACGTGGTATTTCTCAGGTCGAGACGGCCCATTCGTTCCGAAGCATGGCTCTCCCACGTACAAAACTGACTCTATCTCTCGTAGCCTATCTGTTACCTCTTCAATTTTATTCTAAGTACCTGGATGACCGAGCTTTGCTCGGTATAGCAAACACTCATTGACCTCGTGTTACTTAACAACGCCATCTGCTGGAATAGTTTTAGCTGTTGTTGTGTCGTTAAAGCAAGTTGCTCACGAAATAGTTTTATTATTCGTCAATAGATTTCAGGAAGAGTCATATTTTTCAGTTTATCGATTATCGATAAAACACGAATAAAAATATAGTTTCTAAAAATGATTCATATATATATATATATATATATATATATATATATATATATATATATATATATATATATATATATATATATATATATATATATATATATATATATATATATATATATATATATATATATATATATATATATAGGAGTCGTTTCTTGCATATATATATATATATATATATATATATATATATATATATATATATATATACAAGAATTGCTCGTTTAAAGATATAAGATAAGATATAGTATGTAGATTCTTTGAGTCTAGAGAAATGACATCTAGGCTAGTATTTATCACGAAAACATGTACGGTTCCTGCACGAACGAAGCCTACCTTGATCCTATACCTATGATCAAACGGTCATATAAAAATCAGGCCTGTCCCACTCGCGCCTTAAGGTATCGAACTGTAAGTACCCCTTTAAAGGGGCAGATCACAAGGGACTCACAAGCGAGCGGTGACGCGCGCGCAAGATTTTTTCGTCGCATATATCGCACTGCTATTACAATACTATCGTAACTCGAAATGTGTCAAATTTGATATTCGATCATTAAAAGATAGATAATTTCTTCCTCTATGCGTCAATAAGACCGTCGTAAAAATAGTGCAAGAAACGACTCCGAGATGGCATTGTAAGTCACTATAGATCGTTGACCGGGGGGGATATCAGCGTCTGCAACACCGCGCCATTTTTAGTTGCATCCCTGACTTGGAAAGCACGGACGTGCCGCAGCTATCGTTGGACCGTACTAATTCAACTTATTGCGCTATTGCTGACTCAGGTATGTGAAGAATAAATCAAAACGCACGTGTTATTTTAAATTACTTCACTATAACTGATTCATACTATCTTAAATTTAGATCATTAATTAAAATTAGAACATTCTTGTAGGTTTATTTAGTAGTTATTGACATAATACATTGTTGGTGGATCATAACTTTTTTGAAGTTTTTTGGTGTATAATCTGTAATATATAGGTATTTCATGTTCATAGCTTCCTTAGTTGAATATTACGATT
Source organism: Aricia agestis (assembly GCF_905147365.1). Lineage (NCBI taxonomy): Eukaryota > Metazoa > Arthropoda > Insecta > Lepidoptera > Lycaenidae > Aricia > Aricia agestis. The sequence continues at coordinate 19,324,433 of NC_056410.1, read as the reverse complement.
AGATACATTTACAGTAATAGCAAAATAATCAACGACTTCTTGTATAAATTATTATTTTTTCAGTTACTACGTTATAGGTGATTTTTTATATAGTTTACTTTCTACTCAAAAGTAAAAAATCCAATTGTTTTCTTTTTAGATGAATCATGCAGTGAGCTTGATTATTGGTAATGATGGCGAAGAAGTCAGCATCTATTGTGCAGTCAGATAAGGAGAACGAGACGGCGAGCGAACAGGCACCTCTATCTTGTTTGTTCTTTTGAATTTTGATTTGATTATGCCTCTTTTGATATTTTTATTTTTGTTTAGATTTTGATTTTGATCAATGATCTTGACTTGATTTTGTAAGTGCCATGTGATAAGGTCAAGAAGTTTAAATCTCAAGGAGCGTTTCATGGTATTTGTTTTAACAATCATGTTTAGATTCCGCTTTTATAAGAAGACTGGAAGACTGTGTTTACTGTTTTAAAAGATTTATATTAGTTAACCATAAGCTGTAAGAAGAAAGTGTATGATTCTTCCTTAATATTATTGTTTGAAGTGTTAAATTACATTTAAGCTGAGTTTTTCTTTTTTTAATAAATATAAAACTGATACTATGTGTATCTTTAATATTTTGTAACTACCTGCACATTAGTGATCAATTCAATTGTGTTTATGTAAGCAAATGAAGTTAAATCCATATCGCAACTTCAATTAATTTCATAAAAAAATTAACGGACAAATCATCTAAAATTGTAGCAACTAAAATTTTTAGTTCAATAAGTACTCAATTCTAAATGATTCAGTATTTTAGCATATCTTTTCAGATCAATACTGTATCAACTAAAAATCGCAAATTTCTTATTAACAGTGACCTATTTTTATTATTTTTTGAGTATAAATGTGCTTTTGATCAAACAAGAATAGGTATTATATTCTTAATTTCTGAAAAACTTGAACAGGAAGTCTAAAATCGGTTTTTTCTAATTTCTGAAAAAGTATACATTTCGAGTTACGACACTATTGTAATAGCAGTGCAATATCTACGTACTGATTTAACCGCTGTGACAGAATCATTATTAATCTGATAAATATGAACAATTGAAAAAAGTCAAAGAAATATTTCAATAAAGTAATTTAAGACTTTAAAATACAAAAAAAGATAAAAAAAATACACAAACATAGCAAATAAACCAATTTGTTACAAACAAACCGCATACTACACATAAATAAACACAAGTTACTATGTTTAAGTTTGAAAAAAAATCCTGACCAGCTCCTACACTATAATCGAATATAAAACTATTATAAAATATACGTTGGGTTACTAAAATTTGATTATTACTATAAAAAAGTTTGCTATTAGTAGCTATAGTTATTAAAAGAAGATTATTTTATTTTCTAAAAGGTGACAATCTTGATTTCGTCAGAAAGGGTACCTCTTACGCGATAGAAAGAGAGCGCACATGTAGGCAAATATAATTGTAGGCACCTAGCACTGCGCGGTCGGAATTTGAACTTTATAGTATCGCAGCAAGAGTTGTTATTTTTTTTAAACGGGTTTCACGAGTTGGACTTCTGTTGGTACTACTAATATATTATATTCTGTGTCTAAATGTAATGTTTCTTGTTATACAAGGCCGCGGGCATAAACTACTTAATTACATATAAATTGAATATGCTTATCAGTCTGTCAGTTGGCATGTATGGGATTGTTGAAGCGAAAGTGTAAACAGTATAATGTAATAGGTAACTCATCTAACAATCGAAATGTTACGTAAGTTAGGGCCGAGTAGCGTATATGTCACACCCACAACGAGATTGTGTTGAAAACATATTAAATACAAGATGTAATAGAACTAGGTGATAATACTTTAGGGTGTGTATCTGTTCCTTAGAGTTCTCTGTGAATGTAGCGCTGAAAGAGCAATTTTTTTTAATGAAATAAGGGGGCAAACGAGCAAACGGGTCACCTGATGGAAAGCAACTTCCGTCGCCCATGGACACTCGCAGCATCAGATGAGCTGCAGGTGCGTTGCCGGCCTTTTAAGAGGGAAAAGAGTAATAGGGAAGGGTAGGGATGGGATGGGAATAGGGGAGGATAGGGAAGGGAATTGGGCCTCCGGTAAACTCACTCACTCGGAGAAACACAGCGCAAGCGCTGTTTCACGCCGGTTTTCTGTGAGAACGTGGTATTTCTCCGGTCGAGCCGGCCCATTCATGCCGAAGCATGGTTCTCCCACGTAAAACGTTTTTTTGCCATTTGTACGGGCAAGCGCCCGCGCGTCATTATTTTTTCCGTGACGCAAAAAAAAGTTACTCTTTAACGCTGCTACTTTCACAGCGGACTCGATATAGGGGACCCATGAACACACTAAAGTATAATCACAGTACATCAAGATTAATTTAAAACAACTAGAGAGCCTAATACTGAGGTTTAAGATTTTAGATGGTTGGCATAGATCTACTATGTACTTTGTATTAAGAAGTCATATAAAATACCTTTTAATATTGTTTTCATTTTAATTGTTTTACTGCACATAACGAGATTGTTGTTAATTTATTATCTTTACTATCTTCAACTAATTTTGATGTCGGAAGTTGACTCGTGACCCAATTCTTGAATTTTGATCAAAAATGTTTTGAAGTTTAATGTAAATTAGTCGTAAATCAGGTCGTAAAAGTAAAGACGGCGAAGTGAGCCAGTTTAATCAAAGTTTTAATTAAAGGTGCCATCTGCCATCTAAACATTCCGCTATTGATATCTGATACTAGCTATAGCAATGACGAGAATATTGGTTTCTTGCAATCTGAGTTAAGAAATAAAATTCCTCTTCTAAACTAACCTGTGCTTTTTCAAAGGGTGAGTTATTTCTTAAATATCTTCTTATAGTCATATCCTCGTGGCTGAGGGACGTGACCATCAAAATTAGCTTTCCGAGATAGGGCTCTCCACCTTTCTCTGTTTTTGGCCTGATGCAGTGCCTCCTGGAACGTGCACTCTGCCGCTTTTCTCCTCTAACTGCCCAGCTACTATGAGGCTCCCGGCTTCTTAAATACAGGGTGTAACAAAAACAAGTGATAATAATTTAGGGTGTGTACGTGTTTCCTGTAGAGAGTTCTCTGTGAAAGTAGCAGCGCTGAAAGACCAAAAAATTATTCACTTTTGTATGGGGAAACTCGTGACGCTCAGGCCCTTGCCCATACAAAAGTGAAAAAAAAATTTGGTCTTTCAGCATTGCTACTTTCACAGTGAAATCTCTACAGGGAACACGTACACATCCTAAAGTATTATCACTTGATTTTGTTACACCCTGTATATAATTACGCAAAGGTAATTGGCAGATGACGCTACGCTAGCATATAAAGTTATCCGACCAAAATCCAACATGTTCAATCTGAATATCAGAATTTTGACAGAAACGTTGTCAAACGTCGAACAAAACATTTTGTTTAGTGTCTATGCTGGTACTGCCTCTAGCGTGAAATTGCAGTAATATTATGTCCTATTAGTAATAAAAACACTTGAGAGGTGTCAAGGGACACCCTAATGGAACGAAGTTATTTCTTATGTTCAAAAAACCTGTAGGTATACATAATATACACTCAAAAAATTATTAACAAAACCATCTATTGACGCCCACGAATACTAATTACGCGTCACTGTTTATTCTCAAAAACGCCATCTAGTTGACGCACAGGGATGCTATCATCGCCCTCTGCCCCTAACATCAAGCGGGTACTAATAAAAAAGTGTCTTGGTCAAATATCGTTCTGTCTAGCCTCCTTTACGCCGAACGCGCGATAAGTTGCAATAACCTGTCAAATACTACATGCAAGTAGGCTATCGCGTCTGTAGAGTCCTGTCAATGAGACGTGCCATGAGTCATGACTCATATTATGAGACATGTAGCAATATGCTATGTACAGCTCTACAATACTATTTCTTAAACTTTTTAATCGGGACTTAACGCGACTTATTTAAGTAGTAATGCTACTACGAGTACATACTTTTTTCTCGACGTTTCGGCCGTGTTGCAACGGCCGTGGTCACGAGGGGACTGCAGGAGCGCGACGTCTTCGTTTGCACCGGGCGGTCGGTTCTACGACTACCCTCGAATTGTCCAATATTTGTGTTCCAATACACTGAAAGTCAGTAGGTTCACTGCGACACACAACACAGCAGTGAACCTACTGACTTTCAGTGTATTGGAACACAAATATTGGACAATTCGAGGGTAGTCGTAGAACCGACCGCCCGGTGCAAACGAAGACGTCGCGCTCCTGCAGTCCCCTCGTGACCACGGCCGTTGCAACACGGCCGAAACGTCGAGAAAAAAGTATGTACTCGTAGTAGCATTACTACTTAAATAAGTCGCGTTAAGTCCCGATTAAAAAGTTTAATTATAATGCAACGCGAAAGTTTAAAATACTATTTCTATTCTTCTTTTTATTATGGCGGCCTCAGTAAGTTGCCGGTGTCAGAGTGGTTTTGAGTCGACTTTGCTCTATAATTAGGTACCTATATAGGATTTTTTTACTTCTTACTCTTATAGTTACTAAGTTTTTTATGTCATATTTGTTTTGGTGCAATAAAGTATTTTCATTCATTCATTTTTTGCGAGGTAAGAATCTCGCACCCTTCTCAATCTCAAGTTCTCAAGTCAATGTCAAAAGACTCATAAGGGGTCGAATTCAAAATGAAAATTTTATTAATATCATTTAATGACATCATCCATCCATGACAATGTTTCCAAGTATAGGGCTATCAGAATCTGATGTCAAAAAGTGAGAAAATCTCAAGTTCTCAAGTCAATGTCAAAAGACTCATAAGTTTAATTAGTGTGGGGTCGAATTCGAAATGAAAATTTTAATAATGTCATTTAATGACATCATCCATCCATGACAATGTTTCCAAGTATAGGGCTACCAGAATCTAATGTCAAAAAGTGAGAAAATAAATTGACTCTAGCAATAACGGGGTAATTGGAATTAAACATTTATCCTTTTTTTTTTCATTTATTTTCCTTTTTTTTTCATTGATCATTTTTTTTCCTTTAGCGGCTTATTATGTGTGTGAAACATGCAAATATAAAAATTTATCCAATGATGAAGGATATTTTCTGAAAATCTGCTGTCAAAAATTGCCATCAGATTCTGGTAGATCTATACAATGTACGTTTGCAAAATATTATTAGAATGCGTTGCCTAACCTTCATATTGTAAGTTACATCAATGTATCTACCCCAAGGTATCTATAGGAAGGTATATCTTAAGGAACCCGTTGCCACAATAAATGTTCAGAATAAATCTCCTGGAGGACCGCGAATGTCTCTGGAGTCTAATTTCCATTGTAATTGAACAATTAAAGAGGAAGGGACGATTGTAACGTAATGTTTACCAATTAATGTGATAATTAAAATACCTCAAATTAAGTATTCTTCACCACGTACACTTAAATAGTAGGATATAATTCTTTGCTTACTGATTAATTTATTTTATCACTAGACGATGCCCGAATACTTCCCGGGACTCAAAATATCTCTATCTATAACCATTCAGCAACACTGGTTCAGCGGTTTGGGCTGGAAGAGGTTACAGACAGACAGACAAAAGCTTTCGCATTTATAATATTAGAAAATATGTAAGTATGGACAATTAATACAAAAGTGTTGAGGGTATATATTTATAACTTCTTCGCTCAAAAACGATTAAACTGATATTGATTAAAATATCTTGGTCGAAAATAGGCTCGACTTTTCTTTTGATTTAGCTTCTGGAGACGTAAGTAAGCCTGCTAATTCAGCGTTGCCAGACGTCCCGATTTTGGCGGGACGTCCCGATTTTTTCATCAAAATTAAATGTCCCGCGCGGGACAGGCTCAGTCCCGCTTTTCGGGGAAAGCCCGAACGTACGTGCAGTGTGCTGACTGCTGAGAAAGAAAGGTGCGTAATGAAGTTAAGAATGTGGGAGGTAGAGGGGTGGATTTTCTTTGGCTACTTTTGCTGTCTATTGTCCCGTAAACGTTATTTAACGCAAATAAAATGATACAAATTCAAAAAAACTTTCGATTTTATACTTTTTTTTACTTTGTCCCACTTTTGACTGGAGAATCCCGTTTTTTTCAATCAAAAAGTACCAAAGCCCCGACTTGGCACAAAAAAAATCTGGCAACGCTGCCTGCTATATACTTACGTGTTTTATACACAAGTTATACCTACGAGTAACCCATACAGTATACATCTGCTTACAGGTATACCATATTATACCCCTATATGTGTATCGAGGTAACTAGTTTGCGGCGAGTCAATTCCCCTGCATTAATTATAACCCGACGAAGACCGGTGGCCCGCGTCATCCACTTACCCCGTACTAAATTATATACACTTTTAATTATCAGCAGAGGCCAAACTTAAGGCCATAATAAGCTTGCATCGAAAGAGTCAATTAAGTAAGCTGAAAATATATTGATAGTATGAAAAGTATCTACATTATAATATATTGATAGAATGAAAAGTATCTACATTAGAAATGTTAAATATTATTAAAAGAAATAGCGACTTAAAAATTGAATTGAATAAGTTAAACATAAATTATGAGGAATGTCAAAAGAATATTCAATTACAAGATATGGTGGACAGCTTCGACCAGTGTAGGGCTGAGTATGAGGAGGCCCTGAGCAACACTACCATGTGGAAGAGGAAACTCGATGAAGCCCATACACAGATTAAGTCGCTTGAAACCGAAATTCATGAACACAAATCCTCACAAACACAAAACTTGTTCCAAGAAATGTTTGGGAGGGATCCTAGTATTACAGAGAAAGATGTCACAAACAATAAGAATACTTTATTACCAATAATAAATTTAACAGGTGATGACAGCATACCTTCCTACACATTTCAAAGCAAAAATAAACTAAAAAAATATATAAAAATTAATAAATGCATTAAAAAAAACAGAAAATTATTAATAAATAATAAGAAAAATATTATTAAACTAACGAAAGTTGCTAATCACAAAATCTTAATAAGGAACAAATATTTAGCTAGTACCAAGGAATTGGAAAGTACGATATGTTCATATGAGGCAGAGGTATGCAGTCTCCAATCAGAAATTACATATTTACATGCCTCCCTCCAATCTGTTACTAAAAGATATGAACTGGCACAACTGGAAATATCTAGTCATATATCAGCGTTGAACACTTTGCTTGAGGAGTCCCATTATAATGAAGAAAGACTTAAGTCTCTATTACTAAACTCATCATGCCAATGTAAAGTAAACTGTTCACCGGATATCATTAATCTTACTATGGATGTGGATTCATTCCAAACCCTCTCATATAGAAAACTTAGATGCATCATTGGCCTCAAGACCAGGCTCAATCAATATTTACAGCGATGAGCTGGGTCGTGGTGTCGGGATGCAACTGAGTAAGTTGTACGAAGGACAGTCAGTATGCAATACCTGTATGCCGGGTGCTACATTTGAACACATATCAAATAAAGTTTTAAGCATTACTCACTGCCCGAATACTACATTAATAATATTGTCAGGGAGACGGGGAAATGTCAATAAAGATCAATTGGAAAAGTATTTAGAATCACTAAATTTACTTAAAAATGTAAGTAAAGTTATCTTATTTACATTTCCCTACATAAAACGGTTGCCATGGGAAAACAAATTAAGATATAAGCTTAATAGCCAATTGTATATGGCTGTTAATAATAATTGTATATTATTGAATGAAACTGAGAATAAGATAAACATTATTGACATTTATAATATTCTAAATTATAAATTATGTAAGTTGACATTAGATAGATATTTTCTATCATTTTACTTTACACGACTTTTAGCAAGTACGCTATTCAATTTTTTATTTTTTTAATTCAGCCAAGAACTTGCCTAGTAGGACGATAACTGCTTCTGTTGAGCAGTTTGGTCATAATGATATGACAATGACATCTAATGACAGTTTGGAATATGTTCCAAATAAAAATAATTTAAATTAGACTATAAGACAACAGAGGATGTCTGTAGCACTGTAGATCTAATTCAAAATAGTAAACTTAGTTCACTTAGGCTGGTGCATCAAAATATACAAGGAATGTCAAATAAGGAACTAGAAATTGATTTATTTTTAAATAACAATAATGTAGATATTTTATGTATTACTGAACATTGGTTCAAGAAAAATGAAATAATGTTAAATTATAGTATGCACCAGCTGGCAAGTTCTTTCTGCAGAGAAAAAGCCATAAGAGGTGGTTCACTCATACTAATTAACAAGAATTTAAAATATAAAGAACGTAAGGACTTAGTGAGCCTCTCTACAGAACGAACAACTAAAATAGCCTGCGTAGAGGTGTCAAACTTTAATATAATAAAAAATAAGTGCATCTAACAAACACATTTTACTTTGTGGTGTTTTAATATAAATATTTTAGACAATAATTCAACCACTGTTAGATTCACTTCTTTGTTAAGATCATATAATTTGACAAATTTGTTTTATGAACCCACAAGGATCAGTGGCAACTCTGCTACATGCATTGATAATATTTTTACCAATATAGACCCCTTAAAGAAAGAAGTCTTAAACATACTAAGCTCTGATCACTGTGGACAACGAGCTATTTTCCCCATGAACAAGAATTTCAAAAAAGTATGTAAAAACAAAAGTACTTGTATTCCAATTAATGATAAACGTATTGAGAAGTTTAGGGGTGAAATTTTATCTAAGATTGGAAATTTAGAATATCATAGTAGTTCAGATATGACATTTGGTAATCTTCAAATTAATTAAAAACAATTTTGATACTACCTTCACCTCTAAGACAGTTGGAAAAAACAATAAGAGTAAATTTAGTGAATGGGCTACACCAGGTATTATGAAAAGCAGATTAAAACTGTATGACCTTTATAATGAAGGAACTATAAATCAAAGTGAACACTTTATAAACTATGTAAGATTATATTCAAAAATATCTAAGCAAGTCTGCAGGGCTGCCAAATCTATTCACATTAGAAATAAAATTAAGAATTCAAAAAATAAAGTAAAGACAACGTGGCAAATAATATGAAGTGAAACTGGAAGAGTCGCCAGTCACAACTCAGATTTTAAATTAAATATAGATTTTTTTTTTATGAAATAAGGGGGCAAGCGAGCAAACGGGTCACCCGATGGAAAGCAACTTCCGTCGCCCATGGACACTCGCAGCATCAGAAGAGCTGCAGGTGCGTTGCCGGCCTTGTAAGAGGGAATAGGGTAATAGGGGAGGGTAGAGATGGGAAGGGAAGGGAAGGGAATAGGGGAGGGTAGGGAAGGGAATAGGGGAGGGTAGGGAAGGGAATAGGGGAGGGTAGGGAAGGGAATAGGGTAGGGGATTGGGCCTCCAGTAAACTCACTCACTCGGCGAAACACAGCGTAAGCGCTGTTTCATGCCGGTTTTCTGTGAGAACGTGGTATTTCTCCGGTCGAGCCGGCCCATTCGTGCCGAAGCATGGCTCTCCCACGTATAAGATAACAAAAATATAACTTCCGACAATGATGTTGCGACTGCTTTTGAGAAATTTTTCGCTGACATTCCAGTTTCAATTACAAGTAACCTAAAGGACTCTCCTGATGATGCTATATTGTTACTTAAAGAAAATGTAAATAAATGTGATATCGACTTTAGATTTAAAGAAGTAGGTCCTGAAGACATTATAAAAACTTTCAATTTACTAAATATTAAGAACACTACTGACTTGTGGGGCCTATCAATGAAAGTTATTAAATCTATAATCGATGTTACCGCGCCCTACTTAGCGACTATATTTAATGATTGTATAAAAAGTGGCGTATTTCCTGATCGAATGAAACACAGTAAAATTTTACCTCTTTGTATCTTTAATCTGGTAGTAAGTTGGACCCGTCTAATTTCCGACCTATATCTATTTTACCGTCATTGAGTAAAATTTATGAAAAGATAATACTGAATCAATTACTAACGCACTTTAATATAAATAATATTTTACATAACAAACAATTTGGATTTACAAAGGGACGGTCTATTACAGACGCAGGCGTTGAATTGATCAGTAGTATTTTTAATGTCTGGGAGACGTCACAGGATGCTCTAGGAGTTTTTTGCGATCTCTCAAAGGCCTTTGATTGTGTGCAACACAAAACATTGGTCAGGAAACTCTGTCACTATGGCATAAAAGGCACAGCACTCGCCCTCCTAAAATCGTACTTGTCAAATAGAACTCCGAGGGTTGAGATAAATGGTAAAAAATCTGCTGTTGCAAAAATTGAAATGAGGGTCCCACAGGGGTCTATATTAGGGCCCTTCCTGTTTCTTATTTATATAAATGACTTGCCATTCTTAATTAAAGATAAACATGGGATAGTATTATTTGCTGATGATACATCTCTTACATTCAATATCAAACGGCTTAATGCGTGTTATGACGAAGTAAATAATGCTCTCTCAAAGATTATACATTGGCTTAGCGTTAATAATCTTTTACTTAATAGTAAAAAAACGAAATGTATTAAATTCAAATTGCCCAATGTAAGGCAAACGGAAACCAATGTGCTTTTAAATGGTGATGTTATGGAGCTAGTGGATACAGCTGTATTTTTAGGTATTACACTAGACTCCAAGCTTCAGTGGGGCCCTCATATTGCTGGGTTGGCCGACAGACTCAGTACAGCAGCATATGCAGTAAGTAAGATTAGACAATTTTCAGATGAAACAACAGCACGTCTAGTGTATTTTAGTTACTTTCATAGTATTATGTCCTACGGCATTTTGCTGTGGGGCAATGCTGCAGATATAAATACAATTTTTGTGCTGCAGAAGCGAGCTGTGCGGGCAATCTACAAGTTGGCCCGTAATACTTCACTTAGAGAAAAATTTAAGGAAACTGGAATCTTAACTGTTGCTTCTCAATATGTCCTATCAAATGTATTATATGTTAAAAAGAATATATATCAATTCACGAAAAATGTGATACCCATGGCAGAAATACTCGTAATAAACATAAGCTTGAAATTCCGGTGACTAGACGTACTAAAGTCAAAAATTCTTTTAAAGGTCAATGTATACGCCTTTATAATAAGATCCCAGAAATCGTTCAAAATCTCTCAATTAATAGATTTAAAAAAAGTTGTTAAAGAACGTTTGTGTACCAAAGCGTACTATAAAGTTACTGATTTCATGAATGATAGTACACCATGGGAATAAGGTTGCCCCCTGCAGAGCTGTTTCTATATAATATTAAGTATAATAATTGTACACTCGTTATATTTTATTTAGTCACACTGTTATTTTATAATATATTTTTTGTAATTTTCCATCTTTTTAGAAAAAGATGGCCCCGTGCGAGTTTCTTACGCCGGTTCTTCTCGCCGGGTTAGTTCCCGAACCGGTGGTAGGCATCTGTGTAGCCCCGACGTTCAGAGAATATTTGAAAAAAAATATTCTGAATCAAAAAAATTGAGTTTGAGTTTGAGTTTATATAATTTACAGTTTCATTCATAAAATAAGACGCTATAAAAGCTGAAAAATAAATGTACAGTCGAATGGATGAAGGGCTGACAAATAAACACCCTAAATCTGTAAAAACTATTTAGTTGACTCGACAAATCTTGTTTTGCCATAAATCATGATATACGTATTTCGAGTGAGAAAAATAGATGTTGACCAATTTTCAGATCTATAGAATAAGCACACAACATTTTGCCTTTGAAGTTACTATGCATAATGCAAGTCTGGATTTTGAAGCTTACTTATTTAAATCGCTTGTGAAAAGTTAGTAACTGCTCTTGCTTATAGTACCTATACTCGTGTATTGCACGAAAATATTATTCTCAATTTTATCTGTATCTTAAATATTGCATTTTACGGACATAGCAGGCCATTCCACAGTAATATTTCGGACTCACTCTGTATTCATGTTCAGGTTTGCAGTTTCGAATGTATTCCGAAACAGAATTTCAGATGTCTTAAGTGTTAAGTGCGAACTAGGCTCTGTGGGCTGTGATAATTATATACCCGTATTGAGAACTCCAATAGAGTTGTACGTAGGTCACACTGAAAGTTTTGCGTAACTTAAAAAACGACGTGTTATAACCAAATTATTATGTTTATTGCTTTTCAAAATACTCTCCTTTACATTCTTAACATTTTTCATGCGATCGAACCATTTTTTAAAACAGGAGGACCACAGATCTGAAGGCATGTTTTCTACGTGCTGATTGAACGCTATCACTGCCTCTTCGGAGTTGGTAAAAGTGAAACCTCTCATTAAATCTTTAATTTTGGGAAAAATACAGAAATTACAGGGTGCTAGGTCGGGGCTATGTGCAGGATGGGTGACGAGTTGTGATTTTTCGGAACCTAAAAATGACTTTGTTTTGTTGGCCGTGTGTGAAGAGGCGTTGTCGTGATGTAGGAGAATACGGCTTTTTGGTCATCTTTCGCGAATCTTTTCTAATATCCTGGGTAAACAAATGGTAGTATACCACTCAGAATGAACACTCTTTTGATCTCCAAATGGAATTGCACAGATGGGATCCGTAGGTCAGAAAAAAAACACGATCATTTTCTTACTAACGTTTCTCGCCTGAATCACTTTTGTTGGCTTGTTCTCATTTTCAAACACCCACTCACAAGATTGCTGTTCTTTTTCGGGTTCAAAACAACAAATTCACGTTTCGTCTCCTGTGACAATGTCATAAAAAGCATTAGAATGTCCGTGGGCGTGCTTCAGTAGCATCTGTGAGCACCATTCCACGCGAGCCCGCTTCTGCTCCGCTGTCAGTTCATGAGGGGTCCAACCACAACAAAGTTTCCGAACTCACAATAATTCTTCGTGTAATTTTTTTTAATTTGGCTCATACCAATCCCCAATAGTCCTCAAATTGTCTCATAGGTAATCTACGGGTTTTCTTCAATTAGCCGCTTAACAGTAGCCACATTACTTTCGTTGACGGCAGTTGAAGGCCGCCCTTCACGAAATTCGTCATGTAAAGAAACTCGACCTCTCTCAAATTCAGTATACCATCTCTTCACGGTGCTCAAACAAGGTACTTTCTTCCCAAAAGCATTTTGAAGACGAGCAGCACAGTCTTGCGGAGAGAGAGAACTTTTAAAATCATAAAAAATCATCGCTCTAAAATCTTTTCGACCTAATTCCAATTTCGTTACGTAGGTACGTAGAATTTTGATGCGTGATAAAAAACAATTGACAAATGATTTCCCGCCAATTTCTTTTATGTTGCTAGGAAGGTTGCAAGGTTTAAAAAATATAACATTCAAAACTCAAATAGTTTCGATTAGCTAGAAGTGTTAGTGTGCCCCATGTATTAAGAAATTATTAGTCTACCAGAATCTGATGGCAAATCTTGACGGCAGATTTTCAAAACATATCCTTGATCTTTGGATAAATTTTGTATAAAATTTGCATGTTTTACCCACACAATAAGCCCCTAAAGGAATAAAGGATCAAAATGTTTTATTCCAATTGCCCCGGTATTGCTAGAGTCAATTTATTTTCCCACTTTTTGCCATCAGCTTCTAGTAGACCTATAATAGTAACAGTTGTGCCTAAAATTATTGTAAAACTTAAAAATTGTCTGCTTGTATGTCTGTTCATCTGTTGACTGTTAGCGCTTTAACCACAAAACAGAATATTTTTATAAAGTTTGCTATGAAAATGTTGCAGTCCCTGAAAAAGGCATAGGATACCTGTTATTCCGGATAATATATTAAAGTGTTATAAGCTTATTTCGAAACAACGAACTTAAAACTACATAATACTTATTTGGTATTTTTTTCATGGTTTAAAGCATTTTTCCAGTTTCAATGGCTCTGTAATATTGCTGCAATGAAGAATGAAAAAAGTGTCTCTCGGGTTGTAAATGCTCTATAGCAGAGGTCACATGTCAAATATAACAAAAAACAGTACATCACTAATAAACTAGTATTATATTGCTTTTGTAACACCAGCTAACCTTCATCATATATTGTCTTTCAAAACCGGGCATCATCAAGTGTCAGTAAGGCTGTCAATAATGATTTTCAATTACGGTTGGTGTTTATGAAATTGACGGTTCTTTCAAAAGGTTATAATAATTTGGTGTTGTATATGTCATAGTTTTTTTTAATATCTTCACTTCTTAGTTCTTTCACATTTAATCACAATCACTCACCGCGACAGATGACGACTTAGGGTCAATTCGGACCGCAACGCGACGCGTAGATGCATTTCTAAATTAGTATGGATTTGAAAAATTCGCAAGACTTTGCGATGATTTGACAAATGCGCAAGAATTCGCTGACGACATCTGTCAAATCCATACTAATTTAGGTCGCGTCGCGCCTCGCCTCGTTGCGGTCTGAATTGACCCATATATTGGACTTACATTAAGTTGACATAATGTGACCAAATGACGTAGGTCCGTCAACAACCTATCAATCAATTTCTTCTATGGTACATGTAAATGTAAACTTTTTTTTTGCGTTGGGGGAATGTGTTTACACATGCCCGGGGCCCGCCCCGGTCCCCGGGCAACACATTCCCACATACCTCGGTGGTCCCGGGGGACCACCTAGGTATGTGGGACTCTCCGGGGCGGACGTAAGAATGGCACATGTAAACCTGATGTGTCAAATTAAGTATTTTCTGTTGGACCCAAGATGCAGACTTTGCTTTGCTTGTATATTCACTCAGAATATCTTTGTTTCTAAAAAGAAATTGAACAAAAAAAGTGATTTACAAAAGCTGATTAAGAATAAGGATTCAGAACATAATCTAATTAGCATACAAATGATATTATATCATGTATAACGGGGTACAAACTCGTCGAAAATGTAAACAATTCTTGAAGAACATTAACGAGACAAAGTTGTAGCGGCTTTATCATATTCGTGGCTTACGTGCGTGATTGTGAGGGCGAATTATGCAGGGTTGCCACATACACAGGACGACAGCAAATACTGACTGAAGGTGGTGTGTGGTATTGTGTGGTGAATAAAATGCCATTTTATGAACTACTTTACGAACTTACAAACTTGGCTAAAGGTTTCACTATCTAAACAAAGAAACAAACAAATATACTTTATTGTGCACAAAAAATATAATAAAACTGAACTTAATTATTTACGGACATTAATCTAGCGACCAATGCCGCCCATGTAGTGGCGTAAAGCGAAACGAAACCTATAACCCAGGTCAGTGCTTTTCAACCTATGGGTCGCGACCTTCTTCGGTCGACTTCTTCACTTGAGGAATTCAGGGTGAAAGTTATATTATTTAGAATTTCCCCTGGGTTACCTAATGAGAATCCATTTTATTAAGGTATAGCAATAAAGTATCTAAGTGATATTCTACTATGAATTAATAACTGCTTAATGAACTAGACTTTGGCAAGAAACTGACAAATAGCTATGTCCACTGCGCTATGTTGACTGCGCTGTAACGCATGCCCTTGATGAAGAAAAAAAGGCACAGTGTGGATAAAGCTTATGTTCTTCTGTCCATCTGTCATTTTATCTATTCTACCATTGAAAGAGATCTTTTTATGGTGGTGATGTAAAGCTTAGGCGTGCACTAGCGGCCAGGTCGCGGCGGCCATTGAAAGTATGGTGTGGCCGCTGGCCGCCGTGCGGCCAGGTGCGCTAGTCTATGGCGGTTTCATACTAAGGTAAGGTATCTCGATGGCCGTCACGACCTGGCCGCTGCGGTTTGGCCGCTAGTGCGCGCCCGGGCTTACAATGATTTTTCATATTAATCAATTAATTATTTTTGTATAAAAATATTGCCAACCCTTATACAGGAGCATATCATTTAAACTTGTTAGCCGAGTCAGATTTAATTTTGTAAATGTAGTCGTAAGACGAAGCCTCTTAGCACGGAGCGCTGTCTAAATTAATAAACATATGAAAATTATCCGAATACGTGTAGTGGAGTACTATTCAGCGAGTTAGAAATGTTTTCATACTGTATATCAAAGCTTATGTGTTTTAATCCGTTTAAAAAAGGCGCTACATTCTACAATATTAACGTATGAAATGTTTTATTCTTTGAAGTCCTCTTTGTAAGAGTTAATTTGATTGAAATATTATTTTTAGGCTTGTATTTTTAGTGGTGGAGTTTGCTAAGTTCTGTATAAAATATAAATCATTTATAAGTTAATAAAAACCTAGGTAATAACTTATTAAATACTACATATATATAACAGAGGATTGTGATATTCGGCGCAGATAAAATTGTTAACTTACCATTTGGACATGTGAACAGGTTGCCCTGAAACAAACAAGATAAATTTAAAACATGAAACTTAAATAAAGGTAGGTAATTGCATAAATAATACATATTTACATAAGATATATTAAGTATAATAATATATTTCTTAATAACTATACTACATTAAAATTAATGTTTCAATCACAAAATTGTCTTGTAATATTTATCGTAGAGCTAAGCAGCTTTTACACTACAGAATTTTCATAAGGTCGCATTTCCTCCACTTATCACACAGGAAATGCGGCCTTATTATTTGAGAATAGAATGCAGATTTGTTAATTGAACAGTGGATAACTGAAGCAGTTTAGTTACCCAACTGTAGAAAGTGTGGCCAAGGGCGGCCGGCGTGCTAGCGTGTCTATCGAGTTCATATCGATATCCATTTCACAATGACTAAATCTAAATAACCTCGCCGTTATTATAAATAACGGCGAGGTTATTTAGATTTAGTCATTTTGGAAATTGTCTAACGTCTAATTAGGCATTAAAGATTACAGCACACATATCAACTCGGAAAGGGATTGGCACCGTATCGCCTCGAGCCGTTCAATATTGTTTTTATGAAACTCTCTACTGCAACGCACACTTAGTGGAACCATAAAGTAATCGCCTCGCTTCGGAACAGGCTCCGAACCGGGATGCGACGCGTGGTCAACTAGCCGTCAACCTGCTTACGGCTCGTCGTCCCCGTGCTTACTTCTCTCCGTACTCAAGCTTACATTTCTTCGTCCACCCTTGCCCCTTTCCCCTTCCCCGAGCCGTAAGCGAGGCGTCGCCTAGCCGTAGCCGAGTTGATGTGCAGGCGCTACAAATACGTTTTGGTTACGTGCATACGTTAGATTGACGCCTGGTTGACGGCGAGGCGAAAGGCGATACGGTGACGATCCCTTTCCGAGTTGATATGTGTGCTGTGACCTTAAGCATTTGTGTATCAACCCTCAAAAATTACGTATTGAGTTATAAATGCAGTCTGTCCTAAATGATCTCAATTGAACATGACTGCATTCATAACTCAATAAAACATTTGTGGATTAGTACACAAATGCTTAATTGACATTCGACATACGCCCTTTTCTAAGGACCTTTTGGATACGAGATTATATTTTGTTTAATAGTGCAACTGTTACGACTACGCAAAACTAATATTATACAATAATCAATAACACTATTGAACGGATAAACTCCTGTCATCCAGGACATTCCTCTATATATACGGCTGAAGGCAAATCGCAGGTGGTTTTAGAAGGGTTTCCCCTGCGAATCAAAAAAAAAATTGTCAAAAATTTCTTAGTTAGAAGCGGGTGCAGTCATACTGACCCTCACACATACTGTATATAAGTGCTATTGAATTGGCATGATCAAAGTCACGTCTCGTTTCAATGCACTTTTTAACCGACTTCCAAAAAGGAGGAGGTTATATGTTCGGCTGTGGATATATTTTGTTTTAAATATTTTTTGTGAGTTCAACAATTACTCGGCCGTATATGATCCGATTTTCAAAATTTGGTACCATGTTTACAAAAGTGGTGACCTGATGATGTGATCCATAAGTAATCGAGAGAACTCCTCGAAATTTATATGGAAATATAATATGGTGATTTTGGTTTTATGAGATGTATCCCAAGTATATGCTACCATGACGTGGGAGAGCCATGCTTCGGCACGAATGGGATGACTCGACCGGGGAAATACCACGTTTTCACAGAAAACCAGCGTGAAACAGCGCGTGCGCTGTGTTTCGCCGAATGAGTGAGTTTACCGGAGGCCCAATCCCCTATATACGCTATTCCCTTCCCTACCCTCCCCTATTACCTTCCCTTCCCATCCCTACCCTCCCCTATTACCCTATTCCCCCTTTAAAAAGGCCGGCAACGCACCTGCAGCTCTTCTGATGCTGTGAGTGTCCATGGGTGACTGAAGTTGCTTTCCATCAGATGACGCGTCTGCTAGTTTGCCCCCTTATTTCATAAAAAAAAACAAAAAGTAAGATTTTACACCAAGATATGCTATGGTTCCGAAGATACTATATATGTCCTCTAGTTACTTCCTATCTAGTTCTCCTAGTATAGTTTCATAAGCCCCAAAACTCTCTTAAAACTTCATATTTATTTAGTTTAATTGAATATCTAATGTTGAAACATTTTTAAAATTCAATTGGCAACCCGCCTGGTACACGCTTTTACTCGACCAAACACAGTGAGTGCATCCCGCAAACATGTTTATCCAGCGACTTACGAAATGTCGACGTCAACAGTTCATAATGTATCCCTGGTGGATTCGTCGGGATTATGTTAATATTTCGGACACATTTTGTAGACGATTACTTTGGAGTTTGGACATTTTTAGGACGAAAAATAAAGTTATGTAGCAATAAATACGCATGATGACAAGGTCAAAGATTAGCGAATTTTGTTAATAAAATAAAGAAATCACGGTAAAAAATAAGTGTTCCCAAAATTACAGCTCTATAGCATTTTTTTTTTGTTATGCGCCTTTAAAGTTAGATAATCAAGTCGATTTTTTTTTCAATTAAATTTAATATTTCTATACCAATCGATAACTTATGCAATTAAAAGCAACTTTTGTTATGAAACCACTTTCATAAACGCAATATTTAATATATCTGTCGAACAAAGTTCTCTCCCGATGCGTACAAACTACGAAAGAGTGACGTCAGTCTTTCGTAGCACTTTGTATGGAGCGTTTCGGGCAGGTCTATTTTATGAGATGTTTGAATTGTCATATCTTGGTGAATTTTTAAGCTATCAGATTCATTCTTTCAGCGATGTTTCTATTTTTTAAGGGTCTTTCAATTACCAATAAGAAAAAAAAAGTCATCAAGCCTATTGTAAGGGGATTGAAAGATTTTAAAGACAGTTTTATTAACACGCCTTTCAGATGCTCAAATTCCTGTAATTCTTAATACAGATCAGGATAAAAGATTAATAATTACAGTGGGACAAAAAAACTAAAATAATAATAATAATAAAATATACTTACAAAGACATGAATAGTTTAGGCTGTTGAAGAAAAATTTTCGCATCATTTAAGTAAAAGGTTGCGCGCGAGTTTCTTACGCCGGTTCTTCTCGCCGGGTTAGTTTCCGAACCGGTGATAGGCCTCATGTAGACGTTCTTAAAGTGTTAATTTTTAACTGATTTAGGGCCTGTTTCACCACTTACTCATAAGTGGCTATCCACAACTTAGAGTATATTTGTCAAATAAGTAGTAGTAGAGTATACTCTATCTGTCAAATAAGCTATCCGGCACTTATCAGTAAGTGGTGAAACAGCCCCTTAGACATAATTATCATAACTTCATTTCATTTTGTTTATGTCAACTCATATTGATTCGATAAATCTATTTGCTAGGCTTGACATAACCCGTCCATAACGTAGTAGTAAATACAAAACGAAGCCCTTATTAACATTTATGTGGAAACATCTCATAAACCTAATTAGTAGAAGAGATAATCCGAAACAGTAACAATCGAAATAAAAACCAACAATGGGATAATCAATAGCACTATTAACATCCGCTTCATGGCGCTCCGGTTATACAGGGTGTAACTGTATTATAATGGGGCTACAAATAAAAAAAATATTATAAAGTCCTACTATTTTTATGTTTAACCTTATTAAACATGAACAAGGGGTGGATATTGTAACTTTTATAAATAGTCATTGAGAATTTTGTAAACTCGATAAAAAAATTAAAAACATAACAAGTTTTAAAAAGTCGAAAAAAAAATATGAAAGTTACAAGAGAGGAGGAGAAGGCTGGTATTATCTACTATCGAGGAAATTGATTCCTAGGCAGTTGACGGACATAGTACGTCAGTTGGTTGGGTTATGTCAATTCAATAAGTCGTAATCTGACGGCTGGGTTTGACGTAACGCGACCAAACTACGTAGGCCCCCATCTCCCTGGGAATCAACTTCTCTGATAGTATATTAATTGTAGTTTTTTTAAATAAGACGTGTCTTAAATCATAAACCTCAATGTTAAATTGCAAATGCCCAAAGCAGAATGGAATTGTCGTATTTAGGAGAAAAAGATTTTTTAAATAAGTTATCCAAATTGGATAACTTATTTAAATATGTTACTTCCTACTCTAACTTGGATGTTACTAGAGGTTTTTTTAATCACTTTATTGGCAGTCCGGTTATTGATAATTTTCAACCTTTACCATTTCAACCAGCCCGTATACCGCACGTAGTCCATGTTACAAATCGCCAATACCAAGATTGTTTCCCCTCACAATGGGAGTATTGAAGGAAGTCGTTTGTATTCATTACCGCGATGGCCGATAGAACCTATAGTATACGAACAAATGCTCTAATAGATTTAAATTAGCGAATTAAGAGGATATACCAGAGAAATGAAAAAATAGTACGTGGAATATCTATAGCTGTCTCCCTTACCTCAAGCCTATACCGCAGAACGCGATAGAGACTACTGCAGAAAATCAACGATTCGTTGTCCCCTGATTCCTTTTCCTAAACTTAACCGATTTAAGTACCATTTCATTAAAGATTAAAGAAAGGCTTGATCTATGTTCCTATGTTTTTTTTTGTAAAATATAGCCAAATCTGTTTTCTGGATGTTTGAACACAGCGGAAAATCTGTCCATTTTTATTTTTTTTATTTTTAGTATATGTTGTTATAGCGGCAACAGATATACATAATCTGTGAAAATTTCAGAAGTCTAGCTATAGCCGTTCTTGAGTTACAGTCTGGAGACAGACAGACAGACAGACAGACAGACAGACAGACGGACAGACAACGAAGTCTTAGTAATAGGGTCTCGTTTTTACACTTTGGGTACGGAACCTTAAAAATGGTTTAATAGTTTTAAGGCTTAGTAGGATTTCGACTTCTATTTTTAATGGAATTTTCTAATTATACGGATATTCTTACATTTTCCTGTGTCTGATAGAAAGGTATGACGCTATTTTATACGTAAAACCAAAGTTAAACTTAAAATACTGCTCAAAACTCTATATTTAAGCGAAAAACTGAAAGTAAACTTAAAGAAGCGACTTGTAAGTTAGTAGAGCTGCAGTAGAGTTATTAAAATAGTTTTTGACTCTTATTGTAAACTTTCTCATTACCTAGTTTCTTAACACACATTCATACAAAATTTAAGTGCCGTGTGTTGTTTCGGAAACGTTTAGTGGCATTGATGTTAAATAACTAGATGCTACTTATACACGTATTTTTAGGTACTAGACAATATTATGATATTATAACAGCTAACTAAAAAGCTGTAAGTCATCACTCATCATGATCATCAACACAAATGCTAAAACCCCCTTTGATATTTGCACAATTCACTGCATTCTTAGCGGATAAGCAGTTATTGCTTATCCACTAAGAATGCAGTGAATTGCTTGCACATTGACACATTAGCGAGTACTAAACATAGAGCAAGGTATTTCATTTTCATTTTCGTTTATTATGGTCTCCAAACAGTCTTACACAAAAATTAATAAAGTAAAGTTACATGCATTAATAAGATTTACTTAATGTAAAACCCAAAAATGTTTGGGTGTCAAGGGTATTCGACATAGAGGTGTTCCAGCGCCCGAATTTTGTGATAGAACCAGCCTCTACTCTTACAATATCTCAAGAGATTTCCGCAAAAACCATGCATCCTTCAAGAATTGCCAATATGACTATATTAATAATATCTATTCTCAACAGATTAATCTGTAGAGTAGTTTCGGAGGCAAGTCATATAGCAATTTTTTTTCCATTCTACCCTTTAGTGTTATATTAAGCCACTGGAAAGACATTTGCATGCTTAGCATGGTCACCATAGAAACGATTTCTTTCTAGAAGAATAGACAAAGTGACAGACAGACCAAGGAAATCTGCCATTTTGTCACTAATATCTATCAGTATGCCCATTCTTTCCCGTTTCTAATGTTGTCATGCTAAGCCTTCTGATACTTTAAAAATGTACGGTTCCACGGCATATATTTTACGAGAATCTAGTTATTTTAGATCGTGTTACCTGCGAGGTAGCTGGCGCGGCGAGGAACAGGAGCGCGACGGCACACAGTGCCGCCCGACACCTTATCAACATCGTAGATCTGTAACAAACATCATAACGTTGTATTGTGCTGTAAACACGTAAGTGTGAGGTACACCCGGCAAACTACAAATTATTTCTAGTATCAATATAAAAAAGTAGATAAAAATCTATTCTCATGCCTAACCAATGAACATACAAAATTTTATTAAAATCGGTTGAACCGTTTTGGAGGAGTTCGCTCACAAACATTGTGACACGAGAATTTTATATACTAGATTTATCTTCATAGATGAATGACTTCATTCACGTCTAGGTTACATATACGTTTAAGTTATCTGGAATCACGATAAATATCTATATAAAACTGACTTCAGTTTTATATAGATATTTATCGTGATTCCAGACAACCTGAAGAAGAAAATCAAGTGTTTATTTTCTTTACAAGCGCTAAAAACTATTTATTGTTCTTGTATTTGAACGAGTTTAATTTTAATAAAAACAGGTCAAGCATGGCAGGGTATAGTACTAATTAGTTATTATTATAAAGTGTAATAATATAGAATTATAGAGTATTGGTTCAACATGAAATGATGTTCCATAATGTCAATTAAACTATTGTAGCCGGGCTGGTATACTTTCAAAACACCCATTGGAAGAATGGTTAACAATTTCAATATTCGTAATTTCGTCCCATAAAAGTTTAAGTACCTGATAATTTTGTAGGACCGACCCTTTATTCAATAAACGCATGAAATAGGGACAAGCCATTTAATAAACCAAATTCAACGTTCGGGTGAGACCATGAATTAACTTTTTATTTAATTTTAAAAGCTCCCGGCGAATATCAAATGGCATTTCAAAGTTTTGACACAGAGCTCGGTTTTAAATCGAAGCTTAAAGTTAAATTAAACTAACAGGTATTATTTGTGAATTCAATTAAAAAATAGAGCATAATATTATGAGCGTAAAATTAATATTAGAATTGAGTTGCTTATAAAATATTATGTAAGAGTTTTTTTTACTATTGAATAATTATTTACCGACTAATTTATAAGTCAGTAATCAAAACAATATTATTTGTAATCCACTTATTCCCAATGTAATCTATTTATTGCCTATCCATTTACTGTAGAAGGCCTATTCATTTACAGTTGTTATAACAACTGTAAATGGATAGGCCATTTACAGTTGTTATAACAACTGTAAATGGATAGGCCATTTACAGTTGTTATACACCTAATCAATAACATTCATATTTCTCATTTTTAGGTCATAAAAGCTTAAATATTATTGTAGTTATTAAACAATTAAGCAATCACGTCCTTACTCAATTAATTTAATAACCCATTTATGTATAAATAAAAAGTTATGTTTCTCTTGCAATTTTAAACAAACATCCCGACAAACAATTAATTTCTGCCTCTCTTTTATCTTTATAATTAAATAAACGTGTATTTTTAACATCGCCTGAACGAGCGCGAGCTTCGTTGGAAGATTTATTTAAATTGCTGACAACATTTTACGTGAATAAAGGTAAATTATTTTATTATATCACTATTTACTTTCATATTATATTATGTCAAGAGAAATGAAGCCCAGAAATAGGGTTATTGCCATGCGTAACAAAAATTGAAATATTTTAAGGACATTTTCTATCTGACTCTACAATTTTACATTTTTGGTTTCTGGACTTCCTAAATCGTTTTTGTCTTGTCTAATGTTATAGCAGAGATTACTGTGCCTGTGGTAAATACATAGTTGGTAGTTACTAGTTACTTAAATCCCGTTCCCAATCATTTGATACGTCAAACATAAACATCTAACGATCTATTGATAATTAAAACAGCATTCTAATAATGATTTTGGACAAAATCTTAGCGGTAACGGTTTATTTATAAGGTAGTTATCGGTATGCTATTTCATTCATTTCCAGAATATCAAACTCAAACAGAGAAAGAGTCCGTCACGTGCGATCGTAATGGGCTAAGAGTTGAGCGGCTAAATTCATTAGCGAAGTGGGGCGAGGCCTGCCATGCCGCCTGAGACAATAACGCGGTGGAACAATGATTGCTGCCGTTTGCTTACACTTCCACTTAAGTGTGACCTACATGTTCCGATTTGATCTTAATATAAACAAAGATCAATGTATGTTACCGATTTAATTGTCACATAATCACCGCGATTGGAAAATGGCATAATCAGCGTCAAAAATGGGCAGCTTATATTATGCAGCTTCTTCGAGTTCGTACATCGTGTACAGATTATAAAGTACGTTTAGTTAGGCATAAGAAACTTAAAATTTCTCTTCTCTTATCTACCTTGGGCTATGAAAAAGTTATCAGAAAATATTGGCGTCTTTAACTACCAAATATATCGAATGGCGTCAAAAGGTCAGTGCACATTACATGGTAATTCCTAGCGCGAGCGCCTTGGGATGTAGCAACGTAAACTGTCCCTAATGGTGACTGAGGAAGTGAATTGGTGAAAGCTCCGTTTAGGTCTAGCTTCTAAGGAGCATGTAGGTGAAAATGTATTAGTCACTTAGTTCACTAAACATTTAGTTGCACTCCTAAATGTTACATCCGTTTGAAACCAGTCCTAGGATCCTATAATTAGTCAGCATGATCTCATCAGGGAAGCGTTGAATGTAACCTTAGTTTTTTTTCTTTACTAGTAATTCTCAGTTCGTAAACACGCTATAACTATAGTTACCAATTAGTCTTTTTTTATGAAATACGAGATTTTACGAGAGAGATTGCAAACGAGCAAACGGGTCACCTGATGGAAAGCAACTTCCGTCGCCCATGGATACTCGCAGCATCAGAAGAGCTGCAGGTGCGTTGCCGCCCTTTTAAGACGGAATAGGGTAATAGGGGAGGGTAGGGATGGGAAGGAAAGGGAATAGGGGAGGGTAGGGAAGGGAATAGGGTAGGAGTTTGGGCCTCCGGTAAACTTCACTCGGCGAAACACAGCGCAAGCGCTGTTTCGAGCCGGTTTTCTGTGAGAACGTGGTATTTCGCCGGTCGAGCTGGCCCATTCTTGTCGAAGCATGGCTCTCCCACGTATAGGGTTATAACCTATATATAGGTTTAAGACGGGACTTAATGGAATTAAACGGAATCTTTTATTTGAGCAAAAACTGTGGTATTTAACTATTTAGTGCTATATCTTATAAGTTATAAGTAGGTTATAGCATACACTTGCTATGTTTGATCCAAATGTATAATGTATAATTTTTTTACGACGCCGGTTATCCAGAATGGGAGTGAAAATGCAGGGGTTAAACACAGAAGCTATCATTCCAAGAAGTTTTTTAATTAATGAAGTTACCTTTCGACTTATGAGTTTCTGTTTCGGAGATCGTCATCATAATTCATACAAATTACAGGCTAGGGCCTACCCTCTGAAGCAGAACCTACTTATTCTAACTCAAATCAGACCCAATTAAGGGACAAAGGACGTAATAACTTTTATGACTGTGCCAACCACAATAACGGATATATTATATTTATTGAAACTTAATTCTCGCGAGGAAACGATCGTTTCTAGTTTAATGTTTGATATTACTAGAAAACGTTACGGCTTCCTTTCGGCTAGGAAATAAATGTTTAAGACGATAAAATATTATGTTGAAAGAACCTTTAATTAGCTGTACAGTTCCGCGTAATATACCGTACTTTATTAAAATGCGCGTATGAGGTTCTTTATAGCAGTTTTAGTTCTTTGATAGTGTAATTTTCCGGATTGGTGAGTGTAATTTTTGGAAGACCTAAGTTTTGTAATTTAACCAGAGCTGTTAATAACAAACAGTTAAAGGAAGAATTTAAATTTGTTTTTCTACAGAAATTGGCTCTGAGAAGTCGACAATTTTCCACCACAAAAACTGGCGCGGTTTATGTAAAGTTACTTTTTAAACAATCTGTACTTACTCACATTATCATAAGATAATGAATAACCGGTAGTAGTTTTATTTTATTAACTGTTACATAGAAACACGATAAAATATATAAACTCAAAAAGACGTTTTTCATTTCATGAGTCATCAAATTCGATTGAAGGTTAACGATTGTAATAAAATTTAACACAATGGTTATAACGCCTGTAAAACTATTATGTATTCACATAAGTCTCAGTAATGTTGTTGTTAGTGCATATTATACATAATTACGTAATATAATTTTATTATAATGAAGTCTTAAATAAAAGCTTACTATGTTATTACAAGAACGCGGGTCTAGTCTACTAGTATGAAAACCTGCTTCTTTAGAGAAGCAAGTTAGCTCTAAGTGACTGAGTTTAAAGTCAAAAAAATATTAAATGTGAAGATAGGAGAAGCCGCTACCGTGTTGGATATGTTTTAGTTTAGGCCGGCCTCTCATAGAAAACAAGAAATGGAACAGCAAGAAACGGAAAGGGCGTAAGCGACAAAATAGTTTTTGTCGAGTACTTAATTTAAAAACCGTGATACAAAGAGAAAGACATGATGAAAACTGACAATGAACTTTAATTTCTTATCTTTAGTCATTGCTGAGAAAAATCTATATCTACAGCCAAATTATCAAGGCGTCGCCTTACACATTAACACTTCTATACAAAATATATTAATATATGTACATAGGCTGCTTGTTAACCAGTCACCATTGTGAAAGCGAAACTCGATTATCATACGAGGGTAAGTGTGTAAATATCCGCTTTACTATTGCTAAAATTTGACCAATAAAGACAATCCCACGAAATTCAAAGTCATTGTCGCGTTTATTACATCCTTTTACAACAATTTTTACTTTTATAATAATTTTGTCCATCAATTGACTATTAAAAAAAAGTTTTGGAAATCCTAATTTTTATGGAAATGATTAAGACTATACGTATCAAATGAAGTGTTCTCATAGATTTTTATGTTATCTTAAAATATATTATACATATACAATGTGTCCCAACACCAGTGTCTGATTATTTAATGTCATGAGAAGTATTGGTCAGATTAGTATGAGACTTGAGAGCCCGATACAAACTAAAACGGCTGCCATTTTACAACCGTGAGAGAGAAAAATTTGAGAGCCGATTTTTCGATAAAATATGCCATACATCATGACATTAAAGGCTCGGACACTGGTGTCGGGACACATGCACTGTATAGGAATAATGAAAACTTTTAAAAATAATAATAATTATTATTACGTTTTGGATACAAAGCGGCCGAAATTACAAAGAAAAGAACGCGAACACACAAAATATGCTATTATAGCTTATCAATATGACTTGAAAAATCCAATAAAATCAAAGTATTTTTATAAGATATATAGACTATTAATATTATGTTGGCTTATAATATACCGACAATCAACCCGCCGTAAAATCTTTTAATTTGTTTCCTTATTGTTCTTAGTCATGCAATTTTTTTTTATGTATGAATATTTTATTAGATAACGTAAGTATATGTTACAAACTTTTTTAGTAGTATTATAATTACTAAATAATTACTACGTAAGTAATATTATGATAGTAGAGAAGGTAGAGTATTCCTTTAATATTTTTTTCGGAAAATTAAAAAAGTTCACTGCTCTGTTTTGTAAATGAAGCAAGCAAAATCAGTTATTAATCAATTCATATATAATCTTGCTCTTTTTCTAAACGTATATTATAAACACGCTCAAACTACTGAATAGATTCGAACATTCGTTTTTTAAATTCCGAAAAAGTGTATAGGAAAGTTCTTATTGCCGAAAATGTATACTTACGAACAGTCAAACAAATTTTGGTGGAATAAACGTAGTTGAAGGCTGTAAGCAACATTTAGTAATAATTAAAAATATAAATATTATTTGTAAAATAATAATACACTGTTTAACCATTATTAATGTCAATTGTTACGTTGTGATTAAACCTTTCGTTCGTAACTACAATATAAATAATAAACAGTAGCAACTTCATACTCAACCATCTAAATTAGACTCACGCACACATAACCGTGAATTTAGATAACAATGCTGTCCATCGCGAGCGCGGTAAAGTTACATTGTGTTGAATAAGTTTTATTTCAAGGACACGACTAAGTTACACTACTGTATATATTTATACTGTGGTAATCCGGCGTCGCGCCCTCGTAACCTCTTCCCACGCCTCTGAGAATCGCTTATTATGTTCATAGAGAGCTTTATAGTCTAGGAGCCGACGATGAAATAATAAATTTTGGGCTTGTACTTAAAGTTTAATAATAATGCTTAATTAAAGACTTAAGTCAGGATTTCAATCCACAGAATTACTGTTTGAGTGAGTTCAGACTTCCGTAGCGTTTATAAAGAGTTTTCTGATAAACTAGACAGTAGACATATTATTATTATTAATAATAATAATAGCCTTTTATTCCATAAACAAAGGGTTACAAGAGATCCCTAAGTTCGGTGTGCCGTTTGGCAAAGGCCTCCTCCGATTCTTTCCAGTGTGTTCTGTCCCTTGCTACGCTCAACCAGAATGGTCCCGCAGTCTGTTTCAAGTCGTCTTCCCATCTCCTGACTTGACATATTATTCTCAAGTCAAGACATAATATTATCATTGCATATTAAAAAACATAATGACACTGTTAGATAATTTTTCATGAACTTCTATCGGTTTTAAATAGTCAATTATTAGTTTCGTAAGCAGTGGAAGAAATTGATATTCAGTAATAAAGCCACCTTTACGTACTCTCGTAATTTTATGTTTTTATTTTCATGTGTGTTGTTATTGTAACTGTGATTGTGCAATTTCATTCATTCATTCAGTACTTAAAATACATCCAAATTTTGAGTACTAACTGAAGTTATGCTGCCGGCTCCTGGTCTATGCTCCGTCAGCAACCACAATAGGACATAATTAGAAATTGTATATGGCTGAAATTATTATGTATTATCTTCTTTCATTATTTCCTATACATAATATCGTATAACTAGGGCTTATAGAATGTTGTACAGAAGAAAGTTATAATTGCTAATCTGAACATTTTGTGGTAGACTTTACGGAAAAACTATCACGCCTATTGATTTGTGCTTTAACATAGTAATTTTTATTTGTATGTAGATGTGTTATAATCAGTCAGTCAAGGTGTGCAGACGACGCGAACCCTCACAAAGCTCGGCTTTTAGCTAGTTTAAATTATACTAGCTATTTGACCATTACTAGGTATTCGATGAAACGCGAATAAAATGACATTTTCTTGAAATGCTTCCTAGCTAGTTCGATTTATCGCCCCCGAAACCCCCTATATACTAAATTTCATGAAAATCGTTAGAGCCGATTCCGAGATTCCAATTACAAGAATATTTAAACGTTTAAAGATTTAAGATTTGGCGTTTATAATCCGTATATTGATGGATCTTTCCCAATTGCCTGTGAGGCTGTGTGGTGTAAAAATTGACTTCTTATATTGACTTGGTGCCCTTTATTTTTCTTCCCGACTACAAAGCTTTAAAGAAGATTAATGAAGTCTTTGATATCTCGGTGAAGAAAGCTTTTCCCTTGGGCGGTTTCCTAGGTGGGCGTAGTACGTAATCATCTGTCATAATACAAGTTATCATCTGTCGGCTGTGTTTGACATAACGCTACCAAAAAACGTAAGTCCATCATCTGCTTACGAATCGACTTCTCTTAAAGTAAGTACTTTGGATATTAGAGCAATGCATTAGCATTGTCCAAAGTCATCTGATATAACTGGATATAATGCTTAACTGTGACATGCCCCGATTCGAGTCGTCAAGACGTATCAATATCTACTTTATAGTAATGTGGATAGGTTCAAAAACACCGTGTGATCGACGCCTAAGCCTACATATTTTAATTACAAGCACATAATTAGGGCACGCCGCACCGAATTGACCATTATCAATGTGAGAGAATTACAAACTGACCTCTTTGGTTAAAAGAATAGTTTTGAAACACTCGCACGCTTTGTGGTAACTTCTGTTTCAGTAATTCGTTATTACTTTGTATAATTATTGTGTATACGACACGCTATTTTAAGTGGCTGAGTAACTCGACAACATGCGAGTTTAAAGTTTAAAAATCTGTAATAAAGAATACAAAAATCTTCAATTTATAAACTGTGAAGATTTTTGTTTTATTTTTATATGTCAAGTAATAATGCCTGGTTTTTGAGGTTTACTGACAGAAGTTTGTCGATTCACTGGGATATTTGATTGGCTAGCGTTGGGTCGGTAAATTGTAGTTACGTTGTCGAATACAGATTTCTGTGAATAACTTTAGAAACTCGGCAAAAGTCGACTGTCATGTCTAGTGAGCGTTCGCTTATACCGTGTTATTCCAGCCTCAAACAATTTAAATATTGAAAAGTAACTATATTTAACCATTGACCGCTAACTGTGATAATAAATCAATTTGATATTTAGCGCGTCCATTCATCGGTTACAATCGAAGCTTTAATTACCAGAACGGAAATGATTTAACAGATGTCATTGACTTAGTTCGATATAATTAGGTTTCGGGACCACAAAATTACAAAATTCAATTAAGCAATATTGGATATAGTGTGTTTTAATATGGAATACTGAGGCCCGGTTGCGCCAGTCTAGGTTAAAGTTAATTGGCACCTCGCTCGTTCCTCCTCTTTGTTTAAGATTTACGCTTCGTTGTACGGGCAAAATATTTTAACTTCGCCAATAAAAAGCAAGTTTACCAGCAAGCAATGGTTTTCTTCGTGGTTCATATTATTTGTGCAAATTCATAAAATCGACCCAGCCCCAGTAATTTTGGAATATTACAAAATATTACCACGTATAATAAAATTTAACCTGTATAATAATATTGTTACAGCAGAAAATGCAATAATATTAAAATAGGTTTAGCCTTAGTCCAGATTGGTGCAAGGTAAATTAGTAAGTTAAAAACTTTTTAAATATGACGTATTACAGTATTAGGTTATTTCTTTTATTATTATGAAAGAAAACTTCACGCTCTTACTGTAATTAGTCAGAGCTCTAAAGATATGTATCAGCATGCGCACACCTGTCATCGAAAACGAATTTAACCTACTTTAAATAGAGGAAGTTATGATTTAGACTAGGACATCTAACGGACGTTGCTAAAGTATTACATAACGGTTCACAATTAAACGATATTCCGTTGGGAAATTTATTGATATAGCCTAGTTCTGTATAAACGTCGTGCATGATTATTGAATATTACATTACCAGGAAAACAAACTGTATGATACGAAATTTAGACAGTGCGTTTTGATGAGATTTGATTGGCTTCTGAGGTGCCAAACGTGAGAGTTAGTGAGCACCATAAAGTTAATATACCTAGTGGAATAGAGAAACAAAGGCCTGAGCAAGAGAGATGTCACTATCAGTAACACTGCGTGGTAAAAAGAGACGTGTGATACATGACAACAGCACTCTTTTTTTGACGTCCAGTCGGCACGTGCCGCACGTTGACAATTTAATCTTATAGAAATCATGTTCAATCATGCTTGAGTAAGTGTATACGTACACATATTTTTACACACAGATGAAACCAATTTCGGTTACGTTTGACAGCTCGAGATTGTTGCTCTATTCCGCTAGGTATATTAACTTTATGGTGAGCACCACCTGTGACCACTGAGCGCACTTGTTAACTGTTAATATAGTTTAGGAAAACACCCTTTAAGTTGAAGGTTTTAGCGAACATACAGTTAATAGAGTCTATTACTATTAGCTCAAGAAAAAACTGTTTCTTTTGTGAGAATTTCCTTCATAAATATAACAGTTAAACCCTCTAATCCTTTGAGACGTCTAGGGTCAAATCGACCGCACTGGGACACTTTAACCCTTTTCATGCTGCGATTACTTAACCTTATATTCAGCGATTTCAGCATGAAATAAAAATACGTAATATTAAATCTTTTCCTTTTCAAAGATTATGTAGTAAAACTACACGCTAGAAAAAATACTTCAGCTTATTATTTCGCAGCTAATGTCTTCTAGGAAACCTAAAAACAGTGTCTAGCTTTCTAAACATAAATAGGAATTCTACTCAGTTATAATATTATGCACAAATCTATGCAGTTTTATTCCTCGCGTGCTCGAAGTGGGTCGAGAACCTATGACAGTGACATTGACACCGCAGACTAGTAAGTTGAGTAAAATTAACACAATCAAAATCGCAATTAAAACATGCCAGTTATATCGTTACATTGTAATATTCAAAGTGATCAAATGTAAAAAAACATCTCGAAAATAAAATATATTGTGTAAAACTAAATTATGTACAGTTTATTAACAAAATTGGTTATAGAGTGGTCTACACTATTACCAATTTTGTATAGTACGCTATTTACTTAATATTACGCTACTCCAGTTGCATATTAGTAAAAAAACTTTTAAGACAAGAAAATAAACGCAGAATCGTTGATGTTGAACGCAAAACACTAATTGTGCATAAACTACTTTTTTTTGGCAACAATTTTGTTTTCATTTCATCTTAAATTTCAGCCTTCACTTACGTCTATTTATAACTTGGTTACGCTGTTCGTTTATACCGCTGGAGTAGTATAATTTTTGGGACAAAAACTATGGTTTTATCTCAAAATATCGTTGTAACCAAAATTGGTTGAGCAGTTTTACCAAGAGATTTCTAGACAGACACACTATTAGTGTTGAAGTATGATAAGTTTCAATGAACAAGTTAATAATATAGGCTATTATTTAAATGATTTAACGGGAAAAGACCGCCTAGTTCCAGTGGCGATTTTATACGATAATTAGAATGAACAGTTTACAACCGTTATAGGACTCAGCGCGCCCTGAATACAGATTTGAAACATAACAGTTGTCGCAAGAATGTCACACTGTTATATGTAGATTATTTTGACATTCCTCAAACTTTAGTTGTGAAGTGTTGTTTCTTTTTTTTTATGAAATAAGGGGGCAATCGAGCAAACGGGTCACCTGATGGAAAGCAACTTCCGTCGCCAATGGACACTCACAGCATCAGAAGAGCTGCAGGTGCGTTGCCGGCCTTTTACGAGGGAATAGGGTAATAGGGGAGGGTAGGGATGAGAAGGGAAGGGAAGGGAATAGGGGAGGGCAAGGAAGGGAATAAGGGTAGGGGATTGGGCCTCCGGTAAACTCACTCACTCGGCGAAACACAGCGCAAGCGCTGTTTCACGCCGGTTTTCTGTGAGAGCGTGGTATTTCTCCGGTCGAGTCGGCCCATTCGTGCCTGGCTCTCCCACGTATATAGATTATTTTATTATATTAAATAGATTATTTTGACATTACTCAAACTGTAGTTGTGAAGTGTTGTTTCACTTTTTTTTGTACAGTAAGCTATTAGCACAATATATTAAGTCAATTCAATCTGAAGATTGGGCAGTCTAAGTTAAGGCTGCATTCATGACAGCCTTAACTTAGACTGCCTACAGGTAAGTACTGTATATTATTGTAATCTCGAAATGTAGCCGCTAAACCGTGCGTCGCATAAAAATCCAGCCTTATGTTATTTTTTAAAGTTTTTTTTGGCTTTTTTTATTATGTACAGTAGGCATAGGTTTGTCAATAGAATCTATTGATTGAGCAGTCTAGATTAAAGTTTATATTTGGTTAAAATATTAAAAGAAATATTACGTTCTCTCCCTTCCTTCGTATGATAAGAAAATCATTATAAAATATCATACACAAAGATGAGTATTAAAAATGTATGTCAATGTTTAACCTTTCTCTACGAAAGAAAGAAAAATATTATCAATGTATACACTTTCGCTCGCTTATTAAGATAAACGATGAAAATGTTATTCTAATTGTTGGAGTTACCGAATATTTCCCAAACTAGCGCTGATTGCAAACCATTCATAGTAAAGGTCAAGAAGTATCAATGAAGTCGAATATTCACTTTCACGTATGGGCCCGAATTCCAAGAAAGTGAGAGGTAACACATTTTCTCGAATTCATCCATTACGTAGCCATTTATAAGTACAGTTCTGATTTGACCTTGGTATGCGGCAATGTATCACGGAC
The DNA here is from genome assembly GCF_905147365.1 of Aricia agestis. NCBI lineage: Eukaryota > Metazoa > Arthropoda > Insecta > Lepidoptera > Lycaenidae > Aricia > Aricia agestis. The sequence continues at coordinate 19,290,113 of NC_056410.1, read as the reverse complement.
TAGATGTTATGATCGAGAGTTGATTGCAGCTCTCAATTTGTTTGTGCATAGCATAGTATGTCAGTAGCAGGTCGATATACAAAACAGTTACTTAGATACAACTGCAAATCATAATATACCGGCTGATAGTTTAGTCGGTATAACGTTACGTATAAAAATTGACTATATCATTGGGTTGCTTGCGATTCCAGTTGAGACTTATTGTAGTTAATAATAAAATATTATTATAACTCCCACACCGGATTCGGTGACGGTGGCCTCCTGCGTAACTGACGTGGTTTCATTGAAAGGAGTAATTTTATAGTGCCCAAGTGTGTGCACGAGAGCACTCTCTATTCCTTTACTCTCATAACCTAGTGGGACGGAAGACTGACACGACTGACTGACAGATCAGGCGCAGGACCGACTTATTGTAGTTAGCTAATTAAAGTGATGTAAGTTTTAAGTGGTTTTTGGGGTTTATATTTGGGGATGTTTGGGATGGTAGTGTGGCGGTACCCACAATTCGCCTAACATTCCTGCATCGCGCTATCGAAGTTTTCTGAGCGCATCGGTATATATACGACAGCTGAAATGTATCACGTGGGCTTCGGCCTGACCGAGCATAACACCTCGCTCGGTCGGAAGATCTTTCTTTGCGGCCTCCACGCACGCATTCCTCGACGCGCTCAGAAAACTTCGATAGCGCGATGCAGGAATGTGAGGCGAATTGTGGGTACCGCCACAGTAGCAAAAAAACTCTGGTACCACTTCATAGTTAAGTAGGTACCAAAATTTTGCTAAAATTCGATTTCGTGGAAGGTTGGTATTGCGGTACTTACACGTTAAAAGTTACCGTTTTTAAACGAACATGAGCCGGAGTTTCCCAGATCCCAGGAAGTTCTATTTATCTACGAAGTATCCGACAGCGAATTACCTGTGAACAAAAAAATAAAAAATAAACAGACAATTCTGACAACTTCATTCGCTTGATTTTCATTAATTGCTTTTAAAATTCCGGCCGTTTTGTTAAAGTTTTTTAATCGTTATTCTTTTTACGGCAATTATTCACTTTTGTTGGCAATTTTTTCAAGGTTTGAATATGAAGATAGCCGCTAGATTCATCTACTAGGGTCTTAGCTAAGATGCTTTCATCGATTTGACTGTTAAGTTGCGAACTTACTAATAATGTAGGGGATTTGGATTTTTCGAAAGGAATCCTTTATTTATAATTCGATCTTGAACTTCGACAGGGAAATTACCAAAACATTTTAGCCAGGGGTCCAGTTTACCATATTTTTGAATAGCTACCTCATATCATAGGCCTTAATTCTGATAGCTGCTATTATAGTCAGCGTACGGCTGCATCAGAATTAAGGCCTGCGGGCACAGTCGAGTCGAGTCTAGTGAACATATTTGACGGATTTCCCGTAGTCACTGGAAATCGCAAATATGTAAGTACGCTTTATAATTGACGGTGGATTTGAACTAGGGTTCCTCTGTAAACTTTTATAGATATACAAGTTTTGTATAGTATGTAGACTGTAGAGTAATATTGCAGTTACTCAATAATGACATAGTGGTTATTAAAATGATTTATAGTAAATGAAGTGTTAGTATTTTCTTTACACGCGGCTAATTTACTTAGTTGAGTATGTTTTTAATTCTTTCTTCTTTAAATATTTATTAATAACTTATATCTTTAAACGAGCAATTCTTGTATATATGTATATACTATATAATATTATATAATTGGAATCTCGGAATCGGCTCTAACGATTTACATGAAATTTAGTATATAGGGGTTTCGGGGGCGATAAATCGATCTAGCTAGAAATCATTTTTAGAATATGTAATTTTATTCGTGTTTTATCGAATACAGCAAAGCTTGGGCAAATAGCTAGTTAATATTATCTATGTAGAGATTAAGAGCAATTTACATAGTTCTATAAATATAATACAGTATTAGAAACTTTATTATATCACATAATAATATGATTGTAAAACAATATTCGCCGCGCTAATTTGAGTAACAGTCTGTGGTAACGAACTCGGTTTCCGTTACTCGCGCAGACGCTTGTTACAGTTTTTGTACGTTCAGTAGGCGTTGCTCTTTGTTAATATCATAACTAGATTATTGTTAATCTATGACAGTAATATAGAGGTTATACTGTTCGCTTACAAGCTACTAATAGTGCCGTAATAATAAGTGTAGAGGTTTTCTGAACAGGAGTTTATTTCAACAGTGATGCTGATTGGTTTGCGTATTTAAGGCCAATATAGCGCTAGAGAATAGATATTATAATCCTGTCAAATAACCTGAAAATCAGACTTAAAATGATAAACTCAATATGCGGATATATAACTCAATTATCTTATATCTTTATATATATATATATATATATATATATATATATATATATAAATCTTGTATATATAAGTATAATTGGAATCTCGGAATCCAACAATTTTCATAAAATTTAGTAATTTTCGGGGACGATAAATCGATCTAGCTAGGAATCATTTTTAGAAAATGACATTTTATTCGTGTTTTATCGAATACAACAAGTCAAATAGCAAGTAAATATAAAATAATTAATATATTATTATTCGCATTTCAGCACTAATTTCAAAAATATCTAAAATATTTAAAATAAGATTTTGGAAACGAATCCTACTATGGTCTCTATTAACCTTGTTCTAAGCTCTATATAAAAAGGACTCAAAACTGCAAAGGAATTAGAAAGCAATACGTCCCGTACACGTAGATTGTACGTGATGGACGAAAACGGACTCATTGTCGGTTTACAGTTAGGCCTTTTTCTAGCGTGGCCCCAACGCGCCTTCCATATTCATATTTCAAAGTGAAACGGCGTATGTTTTTCAAGCGCTGGTTTATTTTATGGTTCCTTTGAAATTTCAGGTTATGAAGTTTATGTTTTATGTGAATCTATTTTAAATGATTTTTAATGTAGAGTCAAAGTTTAATTATACTGGAAACAGTATTAAACTATACGAGTAGGACAAAGTATTGTACCATATTCATTAAAAGATATTTCATTTACCAAAAAGGAATGGACTGCATTTTTGCGTGCAGCATCCAGGGCTAGTTTACGCCTCTAAAGCTACCAGGATAAATTTACTGTCAATAAGTGGAAATCCTTAGTCGACACCGAATAACAAAAAAAAAAAAAACAAAATTGCAATGGACTGCATTTTGGACTAAGTTTGTTTGGTAAAGTTTTCAAGTAACGATTGATTCACGACATTATACAATAGTTAGCGGCTTTTATTTGTTTTCTCAGTGAAAGTTCCATTTGGTTATTAATTGTTGGAGTTACATCATTTTCGGTAAAGAAATGAAACGTCAATACTTTCTACAAATAAACTAATGTTCTCTTTCGTTGTTAAACATTTATCTTACTAGATGGAATGCAAATTACGACGCCGAAAGTATTGATTTCTTTTCCTTATAAAATATATTATATTAAACCCCCTTACTAATTAGAAGATCCACTCTTTTCATTGCGTTATGCACTTTTCCTTGTCAAACATAAAAATATAATTAAACCCCCTTGGCCCTTACTAATAAGAAGATCCACTCTTTTTGGGATGGGTAAAAATTTTAGACTCAGGATATATCACGGACGGAGGCTAAGTTGGCCGCCGGCGCAGCGTAGGAGAGGAAGCAATATGCCCTTTTTACTGCGTGGTGAAAAAGTATGTTAATTAATTTTCACTTCTGTCGGCACTCCCAGAGTGCAATCCTTTTTTGGGTCACTAACCTGTCACAATCAGCAACATTCAAAGGTATAAAAACCAGTATCAGCTGAGATTTAGTGTAGTTACGAGGGTAATTAAGTTAGAAAGCCGGTGTCGGACACTAAGTAGGCGCTTCCGCGGACGGGGTTTAAGGGACTTAGGCGGTCAGTGGGACACCAGCTTTCTGTTCGATAGATACCTTCAATTAAACAACTTAGTTATTAGTTATCTGTATGATTATATCCCTGTTTTATTTGTGGAATACGATTTTATATTTGTACCATTGAGGAAATTGATTCCTAGGCAGTTGATTTAATGTTAATTGTGATCTGTCGACTGGGTTTGACGTAACGCGACCAAACCACGTAGGTCCCCCATCAGCCTAGAAATCAACTTATCTGATAGTCCATTATTGTGATGTTCTAATGATACATAGAAGGTAAAAAAGAATAAGTATAGTATAATATATAGGTAGTTGCAGGTGCGGTCGCAGCCTGTAGTTTTGGGGGAGTTACACGAGATGAAATTATTTTGTTGACACAACTACCAAACTTGTGTCAAAATAAAAGATCGACATAGTCAATACTCACTCATTAGCTCATTACGCATATTTTGGTGGGGATTCCCATGTAAAATGTTGTTCTTAATTATAATGAAGTATCATATAGATCCGAAGAACAAAGTAAAGAAGTCTCTATCGAGCATTGAGTATCTTATGAGTGAGCAAAAATCTCGTTAGAAAATGGGAAGTCAACGGCAGCAGGTTGTGTGAGTTCGCTTTTAGTGAATGTAATTTAAAAATGTGAAAACGTATTTATTTTCATCAGGTATAAAATTTTGCGCAGCCATTTTCAAAAGTTTTGATGCTAAAAGATTTTCTGTGTTATTTCGCCGGTATTTTCACATTTTTTAGCGTCTGTAGAGAATAATATTTTTTCAATAGTGAACTTTAAAAAGGACTAAAAGTGAAAAACTGTTGAAAAAGGTAGAAAATTATTATCAAAATAAAGCAAGACATCAGATAACTTCATATTAGGTTAATCTTTCTTCTACCAGCCCAAGTTATCATAAAAGTAAAAGTTTCTTTGAAAATTCCGAGATTACTCTTATCTCTTAAAGCACTGTTCACACTTATCTACGGAAGAGTAATGTCAGGCCGAAGACCGTAACTTACGTAACTAATTCTGGTCAAACATGAAATGTGAAATCTCCATGGGAAGCGTTTAAAAAGTAAATATGAATATGAAAGTATCAAAATTTATGATGTCTATACGTAGATCGTGGTTACTATTACTCAACACACAAGATGCGCGAAAAATAAAAAAAAATACTTTCCAATACGGAATATCAAGTTTAAATTACAGAACCTATTTTGATGCAATCTATTACTGAGATATTTTGCGCCCGAGGGAAAACGTAGGATACTTTTAATGTCGGAAAAGGTGCAGTTTGTTAGCGATAAACGATTACCAATTTTGTCACTTAAAAGTTTTTTTTTTTGACTTAAACCTGCTCGTATCTACAAAAGCACTAATCGTAAAAAACATAGCTTGACGATGACGTCATATAGATGACGACACACTAATGTCATGAAGCTTTTAGAACATTTGAATACCACGTACGTTTTAAAATTCGGTACACGTTACAAAAGGAAATTCAGCGAGATGTGCTATAAATGCTATAATATTGAATGTGCTAAAGTCAAAAATGTGGAAAAGGATATTTTCAACGGTAAAATACTCAAGTTCTCTGGGAAAACATCGGGTTTAACGGAATTAATATTTAACAATCGTCACAACTCTAACATAATATTGTTAAATATTTTATTTGTAGAAATTTAAAAGTTAATAATTGTATCGGTCGAGTTGTGCTTAGATTGAATTAAGTTTTCAATGTTGCAGAAAAATAAATAATGTAGCAATTAGCAAACTACCATTTTTTAAACGTATCACACAATTATAAAACACTATAAGAAAAAACCTATATTTAAGTAAAACGTCTTACATGATATTATATATTTTTTAAGACCGGAAACGCACCTGCAGCTCCTCTAATGTTGCGAGTGTCCATGGGCGACGGTAGTTGCTTTCCATCAGGTGTTCCATTTGCTCCTTTGCCCCCTTATTTTATAAAAAAATATGGGCCTATCCAGTAAAATATTGTAGTGTTTCAATTGTACCGGTATGGTTCATGTATCGATTATTATTAGTTTGGACATGACTCCATATATCACATGTGGCACAACAGTTGGTTTATGGGTTCACTTCCTAAAGGATACCGTACACCTTCCGCTATTGCCGTTACCGGTTCACGGCACCAATAATAATGTGACAACTGTAACCCTGTGTAAAGTCGCTAAGAGTGAATCTGAAGATGGTTATCAATTTGTTAGATGTAGGAATTTCTCAAATGGTGTTAGCAGAACCTTCATCAGATTCAGACATATTAAACCGACCGACTTTGATGAAACTTACATTATTTCCTAAGTTGAATAATATCTTGTACAAGAAAGAAGAGAAAAATAGAATTAGGTCCGATGACGTTAGTTTTTGACAATAGGGATGATGACAAGGTCAAAGATTAGCGAATTTTGTTACTAAAATAAAGAAATCACGGTAAAAAATAAGTGTTCGCAAAATTTCAGTTTGATAGCATTTGTATTTTTTTTGTTATGCGCCTTCAAAGTTGAATATTCAAGTCGAATTTTTTTTCAATTAAATTTCTTAATATTTGAATACAGTTCGATAACTTATGCAATTATAAGCAACTTTTGTTATGAAACCACTTTCATAAACGCAATATTTAATATACCTGTCGAACAAAGTTGTCTCCCGATGCGTACAAACTACGAAAGACTGACGTCATACTTTCGTAGCACTTTGTATGGAGCGTTTCGGGCACGTCTTTTTTATGAGATATTTGAATTGTCATATCTTGGTGAATTTTTAAGCTATCAGAGTCATTCTTTCAACGATGTTTCTATTTTTTAAGTGTCTTTCAATTACCGATAAGAAAAAAAAATAGTCATCATGCCTATTTCAACGTAGATATGACGAGACGACATCCGTCGGGGCATATTAGAAACATTATTTTAAAAAGGGTAATTATTATTTTAGATTTAAGTTTGTAAGGCTGCGATGGGACTGGCATATTGGAAAATCTCCAAAAGTTCCTTACTTTCAAACATATTAAAAAAACTGTAACCGTGGGTGACGAAAACCACTTAGCACATAACGGTCATCGAGTTTCACAAATTTGTGACATTTTTCTATACAACTCACGTTACGACACTGGTCTTATAGCGGTAACGCTACTTTTTACCCGACTGCCAAGCAAGGTGTCGCTGTTTTTTATACCAATTGGGAAATAGTAAGGCCATATTCTGGGATCAGATATTATTGTAGGATTAAACTTAACGTAATGATAAACACTATAAGAAATAGTATTTTCATTCATCGAATAGGTTTTAAAACTATTGGACTTAATTTAATGGGATTTAGGCATGGGAATGGACTCTACTATTCTTATATATAAATATGGATTTTCAAATGTGTTAGTCGCGGTAAAACTCGAAAACGGCTGAACGGATTGGGCTGATTTTAGTCTTAAAATATTCGTAGAAGTCTAGAGAAGGTTTCAAAGTGACACGAAGTTCACCGGGACAGCTAGTTTAATTATAATAATGAACCGCTCTGTGAGATATTTATACTGAAACCAAGAAGACGCAATATTTTCTTATATAAATAATATTGTTTTTGCTGATGGGTGAATTTCCCAAACGGCTTTTTTTGTCTTCGTTGAAATTACTATTAAAAAAGGGAATATTGTTATAAATTATTTGTTTTACTATTCAATGGGTAGCAATAGGATTGTGGAAAAAATATAATATGCCTAGGACTATTACAAAGGTAGAAATAAATAACTTGAAGATCTATTTTTATCAAATCGGTGCTGTCCCTCTACTTTTTTTACAAACAAAAACGGTTACATACTAGAAAATATGAATAATTTAAGGGAGTAACTTATATTATTTCGTAGAATATTAGTTAATCTATTATTATATACCATATTTTATTACATAATTAACGATTATAGTTACTTAGAGGCACAAATGTACTTGTCCTGAGTATTTTCCTCATATCGCTGGATAAAAGAAATTTAAACATTACTTTTCATCGACGAGTCGGACAGTCTCCCCACCCCAATTTTAATTTACTCCTTAGTGTGTACTTCCATGCAGTCAAGACAGATTTTCGTCAAACCGCTGCATATTCGTGCCAACAATATAAGTATGCCATTAAAATGTTCTCGGGCAATTATTTTATAATATCGGTGATTGAATTTTTTAAATGTAATTAATAGTTTTAAAATGGTTGTTTGGTTCTAATGAATGTATTAAGTAATTAAGCTTCATTATCTGTAACCAAATGTATCTTAGATATAATGCATTTTTTATAATTTCCTAAAAAGTGCGTTTTTTCTCACGTCGCTGCTCTCATATCGGTGTAATCGGTGGTCATTTTGACCATCGATATGATAATTTACACCGAAATTATAAGAAAAAACGAATCGGTGTCTTAAATCTAATATCGGTGTTTGGAATCATGACCAACGCACAGTTTTGTCACATCGGTGGATTGCTTTATCATATCGGTTGATAATTTTACCATATCGGTGAATTGTTTTATCATATCGGTTGATCTAGTGGCATTTCGTTAAGTATACTTTGTATACTTAAAATTACAAATGCGCATGATAGTAAAAATGAATGGATGTAAGGATGTATGAGCCATTTAAAGTTTTTACTTTATTTTCCTTTATTAAAATGAACTAGATGTGATCTAGTTCATTTTAATAAAGGCAACGATGATAAATTGTATTATTTTATTTATTCTATATCCCTACATCAAATGACTGGATTTCCCAAACCGCTTTTTTGCGTGGCAAGGCTGAAAGCTATCTTATATTTTGAAGATATCGTTTTCATTTTTGATTTTAAAAGTATAACATAACGCTTATAATTTGGGCCTATCTTTATTTTTCTTTAAATAATTATTATTTTCCAAGAAAATAAATATAATTTATAGGCGATTTCCAATTTTGGTGGCTTGTCACCGAACTATTTTACTCAATATCTAGACCGATTAACAGAAAACTTGATACTGGATTAGATTTTTATTTTTATGTAGTCGTTTTATATAGTTGACTCTTCATAATACATGAATTTTTTTGTTCTAACTTCTGTAGTTGAGTTTTTATGACACAGTTTAGGTCTGCCGCGGATAATTTTTAAATTTTGGTGGGATTTACGAAACGTTGTTTCTAAAAAATACCATTGATCTCTTAAGGCCCAGTAGTCCCTAAAATAAGCAGGTCGATGTCTGTCAGTACGATTATCAACGTTAAGGATATTAAAATAATATTCATATCAGCGCGCCTTGTACAGTGGCTGTTACGCGCTCGCCGCGTGCCTTGATAATAGAAAATAGGAGTAAAAAACTTTTGTTTTTAGTATTACACAAATTAAATATTATATCAAATCGTTTACGTTCGGTTACGACACATATACTACATGTTTGTTTTTTCTATACAATGTGTAATTTAGCCATAAAATGATTTAATTATGAAAAACAGCGTTATAACAGTCATCTTTGAGATTTTTTTCTATCGAGCAGAATTTTTCAAATTGCGTACTGATATACCTTTGCGTATAGGAAATTTTCTCAATTTTAAAACGGTACTTATTTTATACTTAAATAATGACATTTTCTTTACTAAAAACGTGTTTTAAAAAACCCATTTTACGTAGTTGCAACAACCACAGCGCCTCAAGCATACAAAATACGCCATTTACTTCATTCAGCCACACGCTAACCCGTTTAGGAGGTGGCTGTGGGCTGGGTCGTACCAGTTTCCAGCCAGAAATGAAAGAAAACCGTTTTATGACAAAACCCTCGATTTTATGCAATTTTGGTGTACTTAAATTATCCTACTTGTGGCAATAATATCATGTTGTTATTTTGAATATCGGTAGAGTTTTGGTTTGTTTATAGTTAAGTTAATGTGCTGCAAAATTATATAAAAATGCAAGTTGTTGAAATCCACTCAAATATTGTAAAACATTTTAAAAATATTTTAATTTTATTTTTAGCACCCTGTTCTTGATCAAAATATATACATAAATATAATATTATGAAAATAATATTACTATATTAAATAATATATTAATATTAAATAATATCACATCGCTGGATTAGTATGTCATTTCGGTGGTTAAGCTTATCATATCGGTGCACAGAAATAAAAATCGGTGCCGGTTTATCATATCAGTGAAAACCAGAATTCAAACTGAATTTTCTCCTTAGTCTTAAATGATACGTTAATTATATTAAATTTGGGAACATTTTGTATCCTAAAGAATACATAAAACCTGAAAGTATATAAAATATGTATAAATAAAAAAGTTCACCGATATGATAAAAAAAGGTCATTTGTTGAAATTCACCCTGATAACAGTCAACCGACTAAAGCACATATACTGAAAATAACTGTGACATGAACTATATTGTTAATATTGTAGTTTTACAATTCAAGTTATGATTTTTCAAGTTACATAACTCTACAATAAGCTAGTGTAATTTTAAAGTACAAGACCCTAAAATATGTCCATATCGATCACCTTCAATGTGAAACTTCACATAATTGGAATTGGTCCCAACCGCAACTTCAATTTGGAACTACTTGTTTACTTACGACCTTTTGGGTAACAGAGCGGTAACGCGGTAACGGAGGGGATATGGTGGTGAGAGCTACGAATAATATGATATAGAAGAGTAAATAAGTAATAATGTTAAATCAAGAAATTTAGAAACAACTCCCGATTTAAAACTATAATACTTTGACAGGAATATTGAAAAAAAAGGTAAAATGTTCAACCGATTACACCACTGGAAGTAGCATTACAACCTTTCATAAAATAGATAAGCCCAAATTGTCCAGCACTGAGCAGGCTGATGATAATGAACTATCGCTTCGAACGCTTTTGATCATGTAAGCTTTCAAACAAAAAAGATTGATCATAATTGATACATCTATTATTTGGGTGCTACATTTCTATAAGAGCCCTCTTTAGGCTGCGTTTCCACTGAAGCGGAGTGGAACGGAGCGGAGCTTAGCGGTGCCCAAATTGACCGATCGTGCTATTCCAGCGGAATGACAGCGAAGATTTCGAGCATGGTGATTGGTCAATTCGGCACCGCTAAGCTTCGCTCCGCTTCAGTGGAAACGCAGCCTTAGAGCTGAGTGGAGCTGTGTTGCGAGGAATGTATTTTTGAGAACCAATAGCATCGTCGCGCTGGGCGATGTCATGGCAAAGTTTTGGCATTCTATTGATTTTCAAAAACACATTCCTCGCAACACAGCTCCGCTCAGCTCTGGTGGAAAGGCAGCCTTAGTGGGGGGTTAAAAATGGTTTCACAAAATACAAACTTAGCCGTGCTATTCGTGGAACTGTCGTTCTTTCATTTGGTTATCAAGCTCGGGTCGTTTATACAATTTTCGTTGCCCTACGTTTTGTGGCAGTAACTATAGAGCCATTTTTGAGTTGTCAAAATATGTATGAGAGTTATTGTTCTATAATACTATATTATTTCGATGGGTAAGAGTAACAGGCGATGTGCAAACACGATATAAACGATCCCTAAAGTTAAGCGCTATTTACACTCGTATATTTGGTTTACAAAGGACAATCCTATCTCAAAAATCCGTCAAGCGTTGTCTTCAAACAAATGCCCATGATTTGTATGGAGTATTATATTAATCTTAATTCACATTTTATTCTACTTTGCTTTATTTTTATGAAAATATTAGTCAGTTGAATAAAATTTTTGCTAAGTACAATATGCAGCTCAAACAGCAATAGTAGTAACCTCTTTTAATATGAAGATTCTGTCTCTTTATAATTGTGGTGTAAAACATAACGTAAATGTAAAAATTTTAAGCAAACCTTCACACACAGATCTAATTTTGTAAAAATGCACAGCGGGGCTAAAATGGTCACATTTAGCAATTCCTCTCAATCAATTCAGCAAATGAATTGTCAAACCTGTCAAACTGACAAATGTCAAATTAGTATGAATTACTAGACATGAATTGCAAGCAAAATCACCATTTTGCGATTTAAAAAAAAATCATAATATTATGATTCAGCTCTCCAAAGCAACCATTTTAGTCCCGCTGGTAGTCTATAGTAAATATTACAATAGCAAATATTGCAATATAGACGATATAGGAAAGAATGTATGGATGGATTCTTGTATGTCAGTAGAACTCTACATTTCAGATTGGGCGCATCATACTAACATTGACAATAGCTTTATGAATATTTATTACAACTTAATAGCAATTTTATCGTTCTAGGCCATCTTCTTCAACCTAGATAGCAAATTGGGATCTTGTTCACCTTTGTTTATGTAATGTATAATTTCAGCATACGTTTCGAATCAGCTTACACAGAGCGAAAAATAAATGACGTCATCAAATCAGTTTTACAGATATTTAACTAGGACTAGTCAAAAAACCCACCTGGTGCCATGCGACTTAACAGTTATAGTTCTATCGTGTTTTTATATTAAGATATCTATGCAAATAATAAAATTAACCAATAACTTTGCAGTATTAACTTCCATCAATTGAATAAAGTTGTATAAAATATAAGCATTTTCTAAAATCACGTTATTTGAACAAAGCATTCTCTACAAAGACAATCCTAAGCAATCATACGCTTAAGCTTACAACAGTTAGCTATTTAAAAACTTTGAAATGTATTGTCTGAGCTCCGTGTTAACAGTATCGATTAAAATTCCTTATAATTTACATTTCAATCGTTTTCAGTGTAATGCGACAGAAGAAAAAGTTCTTTGAGACTATTTTTATCGACTTTTTCTTGTCGTCAAGGTTTTGTACCAGATTTTAATCATTTATAGTATGGTCAAGTTTTAATTTCATTCATTACTTGTGATTTATTTATTTACGACACATATCTGTAGTAAATAAAGATCTATACTGATTTTGTCTGTCATGTGAGTTGTCCAATGTACCTGACAAAGACATTGTATAATTATTTAAAGTATACTTACTTTTTATTAGTAAAGGCTTTCAAGCAGTTTAGTTTGTCGATTATAACACTGAATTATAACTTATAAATTACTAGACGACGGCCGCAACTCCGCTGCGCCCAAATTAGTTTATTGCGCGGGAATTGTATATTTTTCCAAGATAAATAGTGTCCTTAAGTCCTTTCTCAGGACTCACAGTATCTCCATACCAAATTTCAACAAAATCGGCGTGAAGAGGTAACGTAACAGACAATACACACCTTAACATTTATAATATTAGTATGGAAACGATAAGGTGGAACATAATATCAATAATATTTAATTCCTTGCGTATGTTGTCAAAAAGCCTTATACAGGTAAAATTTGAGGGGCTTAAAGGAAAATAAAATACAGGAGGATACCTACGGGGATGCCGTAATAACGAAAAATCCCCAATAATCCCCACGCCGCAAACTTAATTGGGGGTTTTACTAAGTTTGGGATATTTCATATAAAATAACAATATTCTGTTGCCTGTTGATGTTACATTCTGTAAAAAGTATATAATGTGCATTCTACTAGATAGTTATTAGTTGTAAGAGAAAAAAATAATTTTGATCTCTGCGTTTTTATAATATAAACTGCTTTTGTTGATCAACAAATTAATATAGTTTCTTCGTCTACCCTTAGATCAGAGGTACCCAAAGTTATTTTGTCTACCTTTAAGAACAGATTATATTTTAGCGCCCCTACTGTTTCAATTAAAATGCATCCTGATGAAATAAATCACCCTCCAAGCCTCTACAAAACGCCCCCATTTTTTTTCTGGGTCCCACACCGCCCCCCTTCAGACTTTCAGCGCCACAAGGGGGTGTTGCATTAGATGATACTAGATGACGCCCGCAACACCATTGCGTCGAAATTCGTTTATCGCGCGGAAACCGCACATTTTTTTAGGAAAAAGAAGTATCCTTTGTCCTTTACGTGGACTGAAAGTATCTCCAAACTAAATTTCAGTTAAATCAGTTCACCGGTTTGGGCGTGAAGAGGTAACAGACATACAGATACACTTTCACATTTACAATATTAGTATGGATATTTACTTCGTCTACCCTCAGATGATATTTCTAATTTCTAGAGGTAAAGTTGTATCAACATCCTGACAAACACCGTACATTTTTACACACCGAGTATGTTTGGAGAAACTTGAATCACATAATATCCGCGTTATTCTCGTTAAACGCCACGTTTTTGCGTCTCCATTGAGGGCGCAGTGCGGAATTGAATTTTTATGGTAAAAGTGAAAACGTCACCGCAAGAGGCAACGACACGACTTCCTCATACCGATTATAGGAAATGTAGCGTGAGATGGCGATGGTGCCAGTATTTAATGGTATGGATGAGGAATTAAAAGTGAATGATCCTGCGAAAATTGAAGACTCGAATTTTTACCCAAAAATGCAAAGTTGCAAGTGGGTAATTTAGGCAGTCGTTGTAACTTGTAATATACACGAGTATTGTTTTATTTATTGTGCCTATTAGATTTAAATAAATGAGGTCTGTGATGCAACGTGGCTCACAAGCGAGTCATCCATTACATACATTTTTTTCGCTTAACACTTTAACTGCAATCACGTTTGCAGAAGATCATACACAAAAATATGTTTTTAACGATTTCACCCAAATTTTATTGCTTCCAGATACAATACAAATAGTTTCCATACAGCAATCCAAAACTTGAAATTTTATGGACACGCAATATATGTTGCGGTTAAAATGATGGATGTTATGTGGCACCTGGCAACCGATTTACAAGTTTAACTGCGACACAGATTGATGTACCGAATTCCGCAAACTTTAAATTGAATTTATGGAATTTTTATCGAATTCACGGAAATATGATCATCGATAAGATCGATCACCGGGTCTTAGAGCTCAAAGGGTTATTTTAAACTTAATATCTATCATTCATCACACGGTGACATGAACTTCCCAGGGATTTGAAATTCGCGAAGACTTTATGTAGGTTATAATATGTTGCTTTGAATTCAGAGAAGACTTAATGTTCATCAATATTTCAAAACTTAATATGATACATTGAATTCAGAGGCTTTTATTAATACAAAACTATTAAATATCGTTCATTTCTCTTCAATCATCTTGTTTGTAACAACTCTACAAGGTTTCTTTTGCCAAAATCATTAGTAGGTATAGGTCTACTAGAATCTGATGGCAAAAAGTGAGAAAAGAAATTGACTCTAGCGATACCGGGGTAATTGGAATAAAACATTTTGATCAATTTTTTCCTTTAGCGGCTTATTCTGTGTGTGAAACATGCAAATATAAAAAAATATCCAAAGATAAATGATATTTTTTGAAAATCTGCCATCAAAATTTGCCATCAGATTCTGGTAGGCCTATAACGACGCCATGTTAATATATAAAAATCCAGTGTCATGATGTATGTTCCCAATGAACTCTTTTGTCACCAAGTCAACCAATTGTGATGCGTTTACGCTAATCGCTTGCCACTTGTCTAACGGCCGTTCCCAATATTTGATCTATCTCTGGTTTTGCCCTACTAGAGATAGGAATAGCTCACATTAGACATTAGAGACATATATTTTATGTCAATTGAGAGCTACTCCTATCTCTAGTAGGGCAAAACCAGAGATAGATCAAATATTGGGAACGGCCGTAATAAGGCAGATAAGTCTGTTGTTGACTTGGATGTTTTAAGAATACTTAACCGAACTTACGAGTATGCTGTATGATTTATGTCCTTTTATGGTTTATGAAATATTCAGCGATACTAGGAATAATTTGGAGAAAACTTATACATAGGCAATGTAGGTCCATTACATTCACTAGATGTAGGCACAAATGTATGAACGATCGCACACATAGATAACAGCGTGTTCGAAATCGCATCACATATTCAACACTCTCTAAGCTTCATCATCATCATCATCAATTTATGCATTGAAATTCCCATTATTATATATAAAATAAGAGGCCAAACGAGCAAACAGGTCATCTAATGGAAAGCAACTACCGTCGCCCATGCACGGTCGCAACATCAGAAGAGTTGCAGGTGCATTGCCGGCCTTTTAAGAGGGAACATGCTTTCTTCTTCTAGGTTTACTAAGTCGTATTGGTCTGGAAATACTGTTAATTCTAAGTATGCAATAGTCCGACAAGAAATAAAATAAAATTACGGAAATTATTTATTAAGCAGTGGGACTTTCTCAAAATGTAATTGGTCAGAATAATTCATTCATACATTCATTGGTGAATAGTAGTAATTTTTATTATAGCTATAAAAGATATCTACTTAACATCAATAAAAAGTAAAAGTTTTCACACAGTTTAACTGGTACCAATAATTTGTTAGTTGATTTGGTACCTTTACTACAATTTGTATTCAATGAATATTTATATGACATATGAATAAATATATGACTCATTATTTAGTCATGGTCTTGGTATTCAATAGGAACGTTATAATATGCAAAGTTATATGTCATGTAAAACAGGTTTTCGATATTTAGCGAAAAGATTTTATTGCTATGTATGCTAAAGTAACACTTGAGGCCACAAAACGCCAATGCAAAAGACAAATTGAATATATTATGAAAAAAGTCAGGTCAAAAATATTATGAAAAGTTTTAATATTTCCTTAGAAACATTTTAAAGTACGTTAATGTTAGATAACATGATGGAAAAACGTGGTAAAAACGTGGTAAACGTGGTAAAAAGAAAAAAGCTTTCTCTTCTCATCTACGCCAGCAGTCTACTCTCATCCATCTTTCGAATTTTCGATCAGGCGCGTCCTGATGCAAGCGTATCATATTTTATACCCATCCCAGAAAAATTGATCACATAGTTAAATGTTTCTCTACTCTTTTTTATGCAGCCTACATTTTTAACTAAATAGGCTCATTCTAGCCTCATTCAATTTTGTTCATGGAAATATTCCAAAGAGTAAGCAAAATTTACAGAGCAGCAAATGTCGTCGTTGTTACCTACAGCGTTACGGCTTTATCGTCACTCTGATACACTTAAAGATAACTAGCCTCTAAGATAACTGTATATTATATACGGTAAATTATAATTATATTTTTTGTATGTCGAAGAAAGTGACTTAAACAGGTTGTGAAAAGTGAGCTAGTACCATTTTAATTGTGTATTATAACTATAGCGGTTATTAGCATACAATGAAAAAATGTAAATAGTGCAAGAATACGCATACGAAATGTTTATGAAACATATTGCAATATTATACCTAATTATTTTTATAATTATCCTATTTGGTAATCATTGATTTTAAGCAATAATTACTAAAGTCAATTAAAAGTGATCGAGAGCCTACAGAGGAATTTAATTTAACTAATCATTTTAATTTTAAGACCAGTAAACAAATCTGCTCATGATGAATTAAGTAAGAGTGCAATTTAAATTACTTAATACAATAATACATAGTAAGTTTCAAAGGAATACTAATTCAAGTTGCCAAAAACTTTGTGGGCCAGCAATTTGTTTAACATGTCAGAACCGTACATTGGGACCAATAAAACCAAACTTAATCTAAATCGGATCAGTTACTTTAGGGTGAAAAGCCTATTCATGCTTAAAAAAGCTGAGCTACTATATTAGTAGACAAAGATAACAAGACGGACAGAAAGACAACACAATTTTGGATATTAAAGTTTCAAGTCTAGCCCCTGAAATTCTCAAAGCGTCGTTGAAAATGAAAATACAAAACAAATTTAATCTTAGTTTCAGAATCATTTGGAATCTCGAAACAAAAAATTGCATTCATTAAACCACGTACGACTTGTAGTATTTAAAATACTCGTTAATTAAACAACAAAAGGCTTTCTAAAATCCAGCTGAATGGAGCTAACGAGGGCGACTGTAAAAGATCTTTTGCGTTTAGTTTTGCTTAATTTTGAACCAGTGTTGCCAATTTGCAAAAATATTTACCCCCTAAATCCAAGTGGAATCTAAAAGTGTTATATAATAGATGATAATTATAATGATGATGTAATTAATGTATCCTTTGATATTTGTACAAAAAAATTGCACCAAATAGTAAAAAAAATATAGTTTAACATAAACTTTTGTACCTACATATATTTTTAAAACAATTTCACCTGTGTTTAGGTAGTTTTAACAACTACATAACATTTTAGGGCAGTTACTTTTTACTGTACAGTAAGAAGTTTTGCCTACTCATGTTTTTATATCAATCAAAAACTGTGCTAAGACACCCTAAAACAAAATCTTCCATCCCACTTAATTTTCTCCCAAAATGGGCAAAACTCCTAAGATAACAACACTGTTTTGCCCGCCCGTTTTGGTGTTCTTTTTGTGAATTTGCCTTTGCCTTTGATTGGTTTTCTGCTGGTGATTGTGTAATGAAAAAAGCACATAACGCGACAACCGGATTTTCCAATGTATTTTCAGGCGATATTGTCAGTTATTCAAGTTAAAATTCGAGCGTGACTAATCTTTGATATTAAATTTTCTATCTTAAGAGGATTCCACACCGCCATTTTTTCCATACAAACGCTGTCCCCTGTTTCCTCCCTGGATAATGCTAGTAGAGTTATAATTTTTTTCCTGAATATCTAAGGCTACTAATACAATGTCCCTATGTTTTCTTTTTTTTCATAATTTAATTATTAAATAAGATATGAACGTTCAAAAACCCAAAAAAATGGCCAGATTTTCCACTGTGTTCAAACGTCCAGAAAACAGATTTGGATAGATTATACAAAAAAAGCAAAACATAGGAACACAGCTCAAGCCTTTTTTTAATCTTTAATGAAAAAAGTACTTAAATCGGTTAAGTTTTGGAGAAGGAATCAGGGGACAACGAATCGTTGATTTTCTGGATTTTCTGAAGTTGTCTCTATCGCGTTCTGCGGTATAGGCTTGAGGTAAGGGAGACAGCTATATTACACGTACTTTTTTTTCATTTCTGCTTCTCTCTTCAGCTATATTACACGTACTTTTTTTTCATTTCTCTAGCCGCTGCGGTATCCTCTTAAGTGTTTAAACACACTAGGTCGAAGTTACGCGGCGTAAATTACGCATATTTATAATAATTTTTAGACACTAACACTGATGCTTCAACTCCCAAGCGGTCACATTTGACCGCGATGCCAATAGATTTCCACGAATCCACGAGGGATTAATATTATAAAATTATGGTGAATATGTTATGATAATATTATTTTATTCACCACTCAACGAATTTGGCAAAGGGAATTAAAGTAGCTTAGGCTCTTGTTTTACTAAACATACATCTTGTTCCCGTCACAAACTGTAATACCTAAATCTTTTACAACTCCATTTTGATAATATTAATTCCAAAATAGCTAATCCTTATACAATTATTGTTTCTTGACTTTTTGTTGTTAATTAAAACATGTCAAAAGCAAAAAAAAACTCTCAAGGTCCACCAAAGTTAGCGAATTTCAAACTTGAAATCGGGATTATCATGTTAATGGGCGTGTTGTTGGATTTCGGGCCAATTAACTTTTACTTCGGAATAAACTTTTGCTTCATTAAACTTATTTGGTATATTTAGCATAAATCCAAGAAAGTGATGATAGCCTGGCGATTTTGATGTGCGCATCGAAATACATACAATACTAAAGACACGGAACTGTGTCAAAAAACGTGAAAAAGTTGCAGGTGCAGCCTGCAGCTTTTCCTATAGCTATATATAATGCATGTGTGGAAAGTGTTGTCATCGGCTTTAGTTCATAATTTTAAAAAGAAAACGACCTTGGTCCATACCAATCGCAAGGAAACATGTTATTGTTTCGTTGTCTTTATCATACAGTGTGTTTGTGTACACACCGTTATCCTTGAAACCATCAAATGAGACCGTCAAAATGAACAACTTTTTCTATGAGAACAATGCTGGGAACTCAAAAAAAAATGCCGTCTTCATACTCATACGGATGCCCAGCCGGGCATCCGTATGAGTATGAAGACGGCATTTTTTCATACCCATAAAGCCGTATGGGTATGAAGACTGATGGTTTCAAGGATAACGGCGTTTACACAAACACACTGTATTTTTGTGTCTATAAGGAACCTATATCAATAAAGATGTAGGAGTACTAGGAGAAATACATTTCCTTAGTATTATTTTTCGATGTTTGTGCGATATCTTGTTAGTTGTTAGATAACTAACTAATAGCATAACTATATAGTAACTGATTAAAATAACGGAGAAAAGTTTTGCATGCTCATTTCATATTTAATGCCTATATTGTATGGAAAATTTCCGGGATTAAGCCCGGGTAATATAGCATGTTGCGGTTACCGCAGGTAGGATGGTAAATACAACTACTTTTGTGCCTTATTATCTTAGTAGTAAGGTTGATAACAGCAAATCTACAAGTCCTCCCCTGTCGGAAAGTTCAAGGATATCAACGGACAAACCGGCTTCGGTTTTGACGTTTCAACATGGCTTCCTTTTTAAGTTTTCGATTGCCAAATAAAATAATTATACTATCCGATTCCGTCAAAAGTGTGGCCATAGAAATTATTTTCATTTTCTATGGCCACACTTGGTATTCAAAAGGTATGAAATCTGCAAGAATAAAATTTGGGTTTATGAATGGTCGTTTTTCATAAAATTTTGCCTTCTCCATAAATACAAAATATAATGATAGAGTCATAAGTCAAAACTCGACATAATAATCAAAAATTGTCTTTAACCCAGACCTGGCCCATTAGGCCTAAGATACTGGTTTATTCACTTGAGAGTTGACTGTTGAGACTCAACAGAAAACTATCGCTAGTAGTTCTCGTGTCAAAAAATCTTGCCGTCTCTTTCATCAACACGAAGAACGATAGAGACACAAGTATCCAAGATTATGTTTAACAAACAAGGGTACTATAGTAAATCTAAGACTAAAAACACTACTAGATTCTCGATACTAGAAACTCAACAGAAAACTATCGTCAGTAGTTCTCGTGAGTGTACGTTTAAGGTTTATTTTTCCTCGATCAGGTTTTGTAGGTCTTTAGCACAGAGATCGTCACCGACATTGTAAAGGTCAAATTCCGCAAACTGTACCTACTACCTGGCTTTAGGCTCTGACGCATACACCCTCGATAATGAAAGGCTCAAAAGAAGCGCTCAAAAGGAACGAAGGAACTGTACACTTGCTTTAGGAAAAGTAACTTCGTTCCCGCGTGATCTACTTTTTTTTATGAAATAAGGGGGCAAACGAGTAAATGGGTCACCTGATGGAAAGCAACTTCCGTCGCCCATGGACTCGCACTCGCAGCATCAGAAGAGCTGCAGGTGCGTTGCCGGCCTTTTAAGAGGGGGTAGGGTAATAGGGGAGGGTAGGGACGGGAAGGAAAGAGAAAAGGAGAGGATAGGGAAGGGAATTGGGCCTCCGGTAGACTCACTCACACGTCGAAACACAGCGCAAGCGCTGTTTCATGCCGGTTTTCTGTGGGAACGTGGTATTTCTCCAGTCGAGCCGGCCCATTCGTGCCGAAGCATGGCTCTCCCACGTATAAAACTTCTACATTTATAAACGCTTTTATTTTCGTTTCGGAGCTAGAAAGGAACCATACATTTTGGGCCCGAAAAGTAAGTTCATATCCGTTATCTACTCTATATTATACGCCATTTTTGGCCTAGTAATAATAAAGCATTTTCGATATCGATAAACTAGTTTCTACTCTGCATACAAATAAAGTCATGGATAAAAATATACTGCCAAATATCATTTTGATTCAATAATTTTGACAGTATTAACTATAGCTACTACCATAGGCTACTACACCCAACAGAAATCACGTCACTTATAAATTATTTTCCCAGAACGCCCGTATTTTAGCAAACTTATACCTAGCTTATTTCAAATTCTCCATTCATATTCTCGTGCAAGGAGTTTATTCAGCATCAAGATACGCTGCTTGATCAAACAAAATCACTATTGAGAAACTATCGAGACGAGCTTTATTTTTCTACACAATTTAAATGCCACGGTGCTTTAATGCCAAAGGTTAAACGTAGGTATTGCAATTTGATACTTGGTCCATTGTGTTAGAGTCCTATATTGTGTAAGAGGGTGATGACCTCGTATATAGCGGTGTTCACACGGCAAATATGGAATTTTACATTATGGACCTTCAAGTCTACGATAATCATTGTCGCTTACAATAATAATTAAATAAGTAGATATTATAATGATAAAGTTAAAAGATAGTTACATAGGATTTAAGTTTGATGAGTAAAACATACCAAAACTCAGCTATCTCTAGGTTTAACTATATCAAAATCAAGTCTTAGTAGCAAAAACCTTCATGATGAAGAAAAATAATCTTTTTAATACATACGAGTAATTATATATGTATTTTTAAAGATATTTTGGTTTATTATATTTTAAAAGATTCTGCTACTACAGCTGCAGTTAGTTTTTAGGGTTCTGTACCCAAGGGGTAAAAATGGGACCCTATTACTAAGACTTCGTTGTCTGTCCATCTGTCTGTCTGTGTGTCGCCAGGTTGTATCTCAAGAACCGCTATATAGACTCCTGAAATTTTCATAGATATCTGTTGCCACTATAACAACAAATACTTGGTACCGTACTACTAATATATATTCTGTGCAAATACTAAAAACAAAATAATAATATTAATATTTAGGGGATAAAAACACGTTTGTTGTATGGGAGCCCTCCCATACAACAAACGCGTTTTTCTTGGCTTTTTGTGCTCGATATCAATAATGGCAACAGGTAGGCTCTTGAAATTATCACAAAGGCCTTAAATATATGTTTACTTTAATAATTCATAATAATATTTTAACAAAATAAAAATTTAAGGGGGGCTCTCATACAAAAACCACCATTTTTGCCCTATTTTTGCTCTATAACGGTAAGGAACCCTTCGTGTGCGAGTCCGACTCGCACTTGACCGATTATTTTTACTTTTCATCAGTATTGTGGTACTATGATTTAAGTAAATTATAGTTGTTTTTGAACCTAAGAATAATTCTTCTGGTAAGAAACTAGAGAGCGTGAACAAAATAATAATTTAACCACAAACAGTCAAGGATGTTTGAAATGATACTGCACAGAATGACTCATCATTATAAATATTGTAAAAAAAACATTACCTCATCTAAAATCTTAGTAAGTAATTAAATATTATTTGTTATAAGTTATAACCGTACGTATAAAATATCAGGAAACCAAATAAATGTCCAGTAGCTAAGTTTCTTGACTGGAGTTTATCTTTTCATCAGCGTAGATTGGTCAATTTTTTTTTATCTCAGCCTTAGCCAATCAAAAGCGGTAGTGAATTGATAAACTTCAGTCGAAATACCTCAGAAACCGGGCATAAGAATAATTCTAGTTTTGGATTAAATTACCTGGATGGTTAGTTATTACCACGGAGCTCATACAAAGAGGAGCTGGCCTAAGCAACTGTGCACTGTGATTTTCAACTAGGTCCTGACGTCATCATTATGGGCGGGGCTTAAGTCAGTACACTATCAGCGTTTGTCAGGTGCACACGTAACGAGATATATATAAAACTCAAAGGTGACTGACATGGTTTGAGTTTTTGGTTTGTTTTATATATTATATTTTGGAAAGCTACGACTAAGAATAAACCTCGTCTAAAATAAAAATAGACGGTGCAACGAAGTCAATATTTTGAATAAACAGCTGTTTTTAATTCAATTTTGTACGACATTCTAAATGTAAGTTCTAAACAATGATATCATTAATAATTAATAGCTGAACAATATGATGACGAATCATTTCGGTCATCTATTACCTGACTAGATAACGTAATCTTTGCAAAGGTCAGCTCACACTGAGTCGCTATGCAGCGATTCACTACGCAAGAAGCAACAGTGGCAAATAGCAGTGGCACTATGTTACGTAACCCGATTGCAAATGCAGATAAAAAATCAAAGTCTTGCAATGAAAAGTGTATCTTCTTATGTCGAAAATAAAACTCAAATTTGCAAAGTTAATCCTGGACTGTGCCGCATCGCGTCTCGTCTCGGTGTGGACTAACGCTAATTAATAATTTATAATAATATGCAGAATAAAATTGTTTACAAATAACTGACCTTGAGTTTTCCTGGTGTTAACATCAGCGTTATTGTTCAAACTTTCTCACGTATGGATACTGTGAATTATTCGGATTTCGTGCTACTAGGAAGTGATTATCATCTACTTCATTATCACAATAATATGAAGTTATCAAATCATCATTATCAAATATTGTTATTTTTACTTTGATTCTAATTATGATTGTAATTAACAAAAATTTTATGAAGGGAGCTTTATCCCTCAAAGGCCAACAACGCACTTGCAATGCATCGTGCATTGCAAGTGCGTTGTTGGCCTTTGAGGATTGACATCGACATTTTTGTATAAAATCCCTTCATATAAATAGGGATTTAAAAAAAAACGCACCTTCTTGGTGTTGATATGCCCTTAATCTCGTAAGTTAGTAAGGGGTGCTCACTACTCATATATTATATATTATCCTAAAATAAACTAATATCTTATTTCAGAATACTCTAACAGTGTAGAGGAATTATGACTTAGTTTGCTTGGAGGTGGAGCAATTATCCACATGGAACGTGGAGCATCGTATTATAATATGCAGCACCGCAAAATAACTGTTTCGTCATAATAATTTAGCAGTCAACCTTAAGTTAATAAACCTTTCTATAAATGAGGGACATTACATAGAAATACTATAAAATGTATATCTTATCGTAATAAAAACGTTTACATAAGACAAAAAACCAAGATTTAGAAGAGTAAAAATTGATAATACTCCGGCATAGAAACGCCGTATTTCACAAAAGTTTCTAAGTGCTCCTCAACTATTAAAATTCCTCGAGGACCTCAAATAATTTAAGTTTTAAGCAAAGTGCTCTCCAGGATTCTCGGATGCGAGAAAAGTGTCTTGTTAGGCATGGAGACGGTTTTGTAGAATTTTAAATGACGATTGTTAGAGATATGTCCCTAGCACGAGAAGGGAAGACGGCTTTTTAAAAGTAACTTAGGAGAGAAACCTTTTTTATCTGCTTCAAGATTTTTTTCTTAAAAAAAGTTGTATGTGTTAAAATACTAAACATAAGCCGAATAAGCTCCGATTATGCTTATCTTACCCGGATTGTTATTATTTGTATAAGTTTGCCCAAAAAAATGAAATTGGGATAGTAGAGTGGAACAAACTGTTATTTAACATACTTCGTTTTGGCTTTAACGTACTCAGGTAAAGTATTTGAATTTTTGTCAAACATATTTAACGAAATCCAAGAAGCAAATGGCTCACGGGTTTCAATAAGACCGAACTCCGTCAGGGGACTTGACTTTGTACTCGACGGGGGCTTTCATATTGTCAGTTTCTTTTATAAATGACACCACTGCCATTTATTATTCCTCCGGTGGCCATACGGCGTTAGCGGAATACTAAGTCGGCACCAGATTTGAATGGGCTTAGCGAAACTCCGGTACTAACGTGTACGGGATACTTTTCGACAATTAGGCTGGTGGTATACAGATATTTTTCATAATCGGAATATTATGCTTAATGGAACTTGCTAAATTTCTGCACAACGTTTTGGTATCCTTTTTGACAATTCAGCTGGTGATGTATACAATATTTTGAATGTTTTGTTATATTAAGAGGATTCCACACCGCCATTTTTTCCATACAAACGTTGTCCCCTGTTTCCTCCCTGGATAATGCTAGTAGAGTTATAATTTTTTTCCTGAATATCTACGGCCACTAATACAATGTCCCTATGTTTTCCTTTTTTTCATAATTTAATTATTAAATAAGATATGAACGTTCAAAAACCCAAAAAAATGGCCAGATTTTCCACTGTGTTCAAACGTCCAGAAAACAGATTTGGATAGATTATACAAAAAAAGCAAAACATAGGAACACAGCTCAAGCCTTTTTTTAATCTTTAATGAAAAAAGTACTTAAATCGGTTAAGTTTTGGAGAAGGAATCAGGGGACAACGAATCGTTGATTTTCTGGATTTTCTGCAGTTGTCTCTATCGCGTTCTGCGGTATAGGCTTGAGGTAAGGGAGACAGCTATAGATTTTACACGTACTTTTTTTTCATTTCTCTAGCCGCTGTGGTATCCTCTTAAAAAAGTTTTTTAACTGTGTTAGCTTTCTAGGCATTCTTTATGTTCTGTTTTATAATTTGACAAGTTCTTAATATACTTTTAATTCTTGAGAACTTATATAACAAGAAACTAATAAGTTCTATCTTAATCTACGTATATTCAATCATAATTTATTTCCTGTGTCGTAACATTTCATATTGAACAAGGTTTAAGTTATTCAAATCATCGTTTCTCAGATTCTCCGAAGTGAATTAAGCTGGTTGCAATTTGCGAGCTGCGATTACGCAATACTTTAGTAATATAGCTTCGGAGCGACCGAGCTACATTATTAAATTTTGTTAAATTATTCACTCGTCTGTTGGAAGTTACTCAAGATGCGACTGTGAGATCGCTTCTGACCAATGAAATTACTTACTGGGGAAGTTTCTTATCCAAAGCAAATAAGCGATATTTTAATATTTTTTACAATAAATTGAAATACATAATAATATTATTGTGTGTAATAACTTCTTATTCCTCTCTAATCAGCTTATTTTAATATAAGACAATATTTCGATTAAAATTGTTGACACTGAACATTTTTTTCGACGTCAAAAATTCAGCCATACTTCCATACTAATATTATAAATGTGAAAGTGTGTCTGTCTGTCTGTCTGTCTGTCTGTCTGTCTGTTACCTCTTTACGCCCAAGCCGCTGCACCGATTTGGCTGAAATTTTGTATGGAGATACTTTGAGTCCCGGGAAAGGACATAGGATACTTTTTGTCCTAGAAAAATGCACGGTTCCCACGCGATAAACGAGTTTTGGCGCAACGGAGTTGCGGGCGTCATCTAGTATGTTATAAACTAGCTATCGACAAATGAAAACAAAAACTAGTAATTATTAATTACGTTTATCAGTGCGAACTTAACAATTAAAGTAATTGTACCAATATCGCCACGTTAGAGGAATCCCCTAATGAGAGTCACGCGACGCGTTCCGCGCGGTGTGTGTCAAACCTCATGCTTATTGGAACATGCTTAAGAATTTCATACCGTTATCTCTTTTATAAACATCCTAATACTTTACATGTACACTTAAGTACTTTATAAATATTTGGATACTTACTTTTAACCTAATTTTGCGATACCAAAAATATTGTTTTAGGACTTATAAATGATGTTTTAGCCAAATTCTGTTAATATCTGTTATAGATTTTATTTTCACGTATCCCGTCGTCTTACAACTCTTATTATCTGTGAACGAATTTAATTTCATTTATCTCAATTCTCACCAAAACACAATAATTTTGCTTTATTTTAACAAGAATTTCGAATAAAAATCCCAAAGTTTAAAAGCATTTTCAAACTCGCCAATAAACAAGTGAACTTTATGAAATGAGTTTCCACTTATGTAAAGCAGGTTAGTATTCGTAAGTAAAGCTTCTAGACGCAATTCAATTGAGAGTCTATTTTCTTCCAATTTTATTAGTTTACTCCGAAGGAGGAGTTTATACGTGGGAGAGCCATGCTTCGGCACTGAATGGGCCGGCTCGACCGGAGAAATACCACGTTCTCACAGAAAGCCGGCGTGAAACAGCGCTTGCGCTAAGTTTCGCCGAGTGAGTGAGTTTACCGGAGGCCCAATCCCCTACCCTATTCCCTTCCCTGTCCTCCCCTATTCCCTTCCCTTCCCTCTCCTATTACCCTATTCCCTCTTAAAAGGCCGGCAACGCACTTGCAGCTCTTCTGATGCTGCGAGTGTCCATGGGCGACGGATGTTGCTTTCCATCAGGTGACCCGTTTGCTCGTTTGCCCCCTTATTTCATAAAAAAAGGCAAGATTGGATGCAGAATAATGAAAATCCTATATTATTTAGAAGATAGTTTAAACACGTAGGAGCAAACATCACGTAGTCATACGTGAGGCTATGCTTAAACACCTTTTAACGTTGAATATCTTATGAACTTTGGAGTTACGGTGACAATGCAGAGGAATAGTGGAGCAGCATAAAAAACTAGAGTTACGTTTGAACTTTGAGGTATCTATAGTAGTATTTGAAGTCTAGGTATTACATCCAATTTAATCTAAATTAAAACTGAAATAATAAAATATATACGCCATAAATAACGCCTCCGTGGTCTAGTGGTACAGAGCGCGGCTCTTGACTCGAGGTCGTGGGTTCGATTCCCATGTTGGAAACATGACGTTATTTCCAAGTTTGGTTAAGATAATGCAGGCTGATCACCTGATTGTCTGACAAGTAAGATGATCCATGCGTCGGATGGGCATGTAAAAAGTCGGTCCTGCGCCTGATCTCTCGCCGGTCGTGTCGGTCTGCCGTCCCACTGGGTTATGAGAGTAAAGGAATAGAGAGTGTTCTTGTGTACTGCGCACACACTTGGGCACTATAAAATTACTCCTGCGTAGCTGGCCTGGTTTCAATGAAACCGGCCACCGTCACCGAAACCAGTGTGGGAGCTATTTATTATTAATAGTAGTATTTGATGTATAGGTATTACATCCAATTTAATCTAAATAAAACTAAAATAAATACTGGTATTATAATTATATAGGAAAGTGTCTGTCTGTCTGTGACCTGTTCACGACGAAACCACTGAACCGATTTTGCTGGGTATGAAGATTTGAGTCTTGAGAAAGGACATAGGATACTTTTATCCCGAAAATAATATGTACGGTTCCCGTACGATAGACAACTTTTAGCGCAACGGAGTTGCCGGCGCTATATTCTAGTTTTACAATAAAATCTTGTGTCATTTATCTATTTCTTAATTACTTGGATAAAATATGATTTTTGAATTGGTAACATAAATTTTTCTTTATGAAATAAGGGAGCAAACGAGCTAACGGGTCACCTGATGGAAAGCAACTTCCGTCGCCCATGGACACTCGCAGCATCAGAAGAGCTGCAAGTGCGTTGCCGGCCTTTTAAGAGGGAATAGGGTAATAGGGGAGGGTAGGGAAGGGAAGGGAAGGGAAGGGAATAGTTGAGGGTAGGGAAGGGAATAGGGTAGGGGTTAGGGGATTGGGCCTCCGGCTCACTCACTCGGCGAAACACAGTGCAAGCGCTGTTTCACGCCGGTTTTCTGTGAGAACGTGGTATTTATCCGGTCGAGCCGGCCCATTCGTGCCGAAGCATGACTCTCCCACGTAACAATGTTCAGAATTTTGTGTTGATTCATCTTAGGTTAATTTGCATCTGGAAAGTTAAAAAGATTAATGAAATGGTGATTGGCGTTCCATGAAGAGTTTAGTGCTGTAACTGGCGTCTGGCATCCAGTGAAAACGTAATCTATGGATGTTATATAAAATTTCATCTATAAACTATAAAATACCATTAATTTTGTAGAGAATATACTTGAAAGAAAGAACTTTATTCGAATTTAGGGAAATCTAAATATTATTTGAATTTCCTGTTTAAATTTCATCTCTGTTGGTATTAAAATATTAACACAGCGAATAACTATCGCTGTGTAAATATTTTACCACCATACTATGTACTAGATGACGCGCATCTCCGTTGCATAAAATATGTTATTTTATCGGAAACCGCACATTTTTCAGGGATAAATTAAAGTATACTAACTATGCCCTTTTCCGGAACTCAAAGTGTCTCCATAGCCAGCAAAATCGGTAAAGAGGTAACAGATAGTCAAACACACTTTCGCATTTTCAATATTAGCATGGTATATTTATCTTTTTAGTAATAGGTTAAACGTGTAAATTATAATAATTTATATTGAAACCTAGATTGTGGTCTCAATTCCGCTCTAATAATTAATTCTGTCTCTTTATTTTAAATGTTGCTAATATATCACTGGTGCCTTATGATAGAATGC
Source organism: Aricia agestis (assembly GCF_905147365.1). Taxonomy (NCBI): domain Eukaryota; kingdom Metazoa; phylum Arthropoda; class Insecta; order Lepidoptera; family Lycaenidae; genus Aricia; species Aricia agestis. The sequence continues at coordinate 19,260,275 of NC_056410.1, read as the reverse complement.
CTTTTCATTATATAATCTGTTTTAAGTATTACATCACGTTATTAAGAATTTTATTAAGTAGTGTAACGAAATTTTATGTAACGAAAAAGATAAAAATTCTTCGTGCATTTGTTAATAGGAAGTCGTTTTGGTGTTGCCACAGAACGAACTAATTACTTGGATATGGCAAAGCGTCTCAGACGTTTTTTTCTAAATAAAATTAATTTGCTGATTCCCATGTGGAACATTTCACAAAAATGCTGAAAAACACAGACGTAGCTGAATGGATATATAAATTATAATATGTATCCAACTATCCCTTTTAAATCTGTTAAAATATATTTCTCATACTCAATCAATGATTATTGATTTCACATAAGTAGGCAAAATATTTATAATATCAAAAGATTCTCAAATACTTTACTTATACTTACTCAAATTGATAATTAATGTTAGAGGCCGCGCCCGACTAAAACACTGTTCGACAGATTTCCAAGAGCAATTTTATCTTAAAATCTATAAAATTTTAATGTGTTTAATGTGCCATTATTTTGAAAATATTAAGACTAGAATCTATAAATATCTAATAGGCCTGTCTGTACATTTATCGGTCTATGTCTTGAACAATACTAATATACCTAAGTGTGAGACTGCATTGCTGATTACATAACTTCTTTTGTGCGTTTATTTCCGCTTATATTGTTGTATTTAATAGGATATTTTTTAATGTGAGGGTAATTTTATGCAAAACTTTGCAAAAAATAATAAAAAAACTTACGTTTGTATCATCAGCAATCACCATTTAGAATAGAAGTATAAATGAGTGAAACAGCTGTAGTCGTACCTGTTAACAAAATGTAATTAAATATTATTATTTGTTCCATTCAATTCCATTTAATTTCAGCATCTGTTAGCATTTGCCGCTAAGCCGAGATGTTGATATGGAGACATCGGAGTCCCAAGAAACGACACGCAATAGTTTTTACACGGCGATGTGCACAGCTCGTCACCCGATTCGAATTTCTGCACAAAATTAGCAACATCGATTCCTACCAATTTTCTTCCAAAATCTAATTCAAAGGCTCTAGGTAAAAACAGCTCCTCAAAAAGTCCTTGTGAATGGCCGTACATTGCTTTAAGATATCAAGGATCAATAACAAAAAAACAATACTGTATTTCAAGTTCTGTGGTCAAACAGTCCATTGTGGTCAACAGTACAAAAGTAACAGGCATGTTCTCATTTTTTATTTCCTAAACGTGAAGTCGGCTATGCGTAAATATTACAATAAGACACGTAATTTTATTTAAATAACTGTTGATCTAAATAGCTAACATTTCTTAGATAAGTACGTGTCCAAATTCGAATGCATATCAAATTGAGATCAGAACTTTTAGCACGTTTCCGCCATCTCATTAGATATGATATATTTATTCTAGAATTTTTAGAATGATTGAAAGATTTAATAAAAATACCAATCGATAATTATTTTAATGAGATCAGCAGCAGGTGTTAAAAATGCAAATTAGCGAAAAATTTATCACTATAGAAACTATCCAATAAGGTACACACAAATTTTGACATTCAAGAGCCTGCTGTCAGAAATATCAAAGCACACTAGCCCCGCCTATACATCTATCCTCCAATCGTGCCACCGAGCATTGTGCTTTGCGCTGCAGCTAATAGTGAACAATATCGCGTAACAACGTTCCCGCATTATAGCACGAAAGTAAAGGTCGTAAAACCAAAAATATTTTTGATGATTACTTAAAAATTAAATACAATACTCATATTTCCTTTAGCCATTATTTTACAAAGTGCGTGATTGTAGTTATTTAATGATAGTAATTCAATAAGTGTAACAGATATTTGTTAAAAAGTCCAGAAAGATTCATAACTTCGAAAAATATAACTATCGAGTCAAAATAAGTGAATCGGTTTTCCGTTACAATGATTAAATAAATTAATCTCAATTTAAGTCAATCGTCTTCCAGGATCGTAATACTTATTAGAAAACACAGCAAAATTTGTTTGAGTCTGACCATGGTAGTCAATTGACTATATAGTAGACAAGTTTCACAAATCTAGCAAAACCAAAGATGCATGCAAAAAGTAGATGTGTTTATAATTACTAGTCACGACTCACGAGTGGTGTGCGGTGCGTGTTTATGCAATAACTACAAGTAGGCGACTAAACTATGTCATTGGACTATTCGGAAACGAGTAGGCTTCGAGCATTGTACTTGTTGCCAAATCGGCATATTTTAAACTACATTACTTTACCATATGCATTTACATTGTTTATTTTATTTCTAAGCGGACGATATTACAATCTATTTCTTTGTTATTTTATTTGAATGAGATAATCTTGTTTATTTGCAACAGGTTTCCTGCAACGGATGTAAGTATTTTTATGGGTGTAAACAGAGAATAAAAAGGTTTACCAAGGTTTACTAAATCCAAAAATATTCTAGAATTCAAATGCAGAACCATGGAAGGGGAAATAAGTATAAATAAAAATCACTTAAATGATAAGGTTATTACTTATCCAAAAATTTATTGACGACCTCTGTGGCTCAGTGGTGAGCGCGTTGGTAACTCAAGCCGGGGGTCGCGGGTTCGAGTCCCGCCGACGGAACAAAAAGTTTTCAAAGTTCCTGGGTCATGGATGTGTATTAAATATGTGTATCATATAATAAAAATCTTAAATATATGTATAGTATAAAAGTATTAAATATATTTCCGTTGTCTGGTACCTGTAACACAAGTCGTTTAGGGACTTACCACAGGGCCAGACTGACGTGGTGTGAAGCGTTCATAGATGTCCATAGATACTTATATCCTTTGAAAGCACAAATAGCTGAATATTAAATAAAGGATTTGGTCTCAGTCAATCTCGAGAAGGCAGGGCGAAGGCACATTCCTACTGAAGGTCGACTACATGATTAGAAATTAATTCTAGGAATGTAAGACAAGGCGTTAAATTATGGCCAAAAGTTTCGCACAGATAACGGAGAGAAGATTTAGGATGGAAACTCTTTGGGTTCAAGGGAAGGGTACAAAAATAATCTAAGGGTTTAAAGCTAATCTTAAAGTTTTAAAGCCTGTAATCCAAAATTTGTAAATTCCGTTTATGTAGATATTTACAAAATATTGTGATAAATAATTACAGTATCGTCTATCAGTTAACTTCCACGATTGAATTGCGAAACCGACTCGTTGAAATTCGGTATGGACCTACTCCTGTAATAAATGCAAAATATGTTCCTTCAAAATGTGAAATTATAATTTTGGCGCGTTGTATATACGGTTCTGTTTATAATATTTCCGAAACCAGTTATAATTTAAATAAAATAGGTCATATTTGCTACTAAAAGTTACAACCGTTTTTATCACGGCGCGGGCGAGGTTAAAGAACTATGGGCATCTAATTATTCTAAGCGAAGACACGACAGTTTTTTCGCTGTTGAACGATCTATCAGACATGCAAAACTGTCACATACCCGGATATATAGCTGTGAATCATACTATTCAGACGAAGTGGCCTTTTTAACACAAGATAAATAATGAAATTTCACTTTACGAGTTTTGACCTACAGATGAATCTTTACTTGTAAAAGCACAAAAGCTTTATTTCAAAATTCTACTAATATTATAAATGCCGTCAGTTTGTTACCTTTTCACGCCCAAGCCACTGAACCGATTTTGCTGTTTGGTATGGCGATACTTTGGGCCTCGGAAAAGGACATAGGATACTTTTATCCCGGAAAAATGTACGGTTCCCGCATGATAAATTAATTTTGGCACAACGGAGCTGCGGGAATCGTCTAGCATGATAAAAATAATTTAAATATTCAGTAAGTTTGTAAAATTTTTGGAAAATTAGAAAGTTTTGTAAACGGCTCACCACACATTTCCACCACTATCTCCTGTGACACCAGCATCGATATAGAAATGAGTCAGATGCTCAGAATTATAGAAATTCCTTACGTCTTGGGGAATACCTGTATTTCAAGCAAATATTTTGTTACGGTCTAAAACTTAGTAAGTACTCCAAACTAAAGGTACGGGAACTGGCGAGGTTCCTGTTTCATTACTTAGATTTCTAGGTTCGAGGTTCGAGCCCTCAACAAAGCGTTATTGGTCACATTCCATTAAGGTGAGCGACAAGCCTTGCTCGAGACAAGGCCAGGTGAAGGGAGACAATATTCATAAGTGATCTAGTATAGTACTTCCTTCACTATATTTGTCAAACGGGTTTCAATCGGGTCGTAAGCGTAGTGCGTACGCAATTTGATGACGATTTTATGTTAAAATTCTAATTTGGTAATTCTGATCGAATCGCCGCGTGCCCGATGTTTTTCTAGAACATATTAATGCATAATACTTGTCTGGTTTTTGGTAGTCTGAATATTAAAGGCCTTTAAGGAAAATAATAATATCTAGGATAAGCTTGTTATCTTTATGCATCAGACTGTCAATAGTAGAAAGAAAGTTATCTTCGTTGTTCATTTATTTTTTCATCATTTCATAAAGTAGTTAAATGTATTACCGGTAAGTTAGGTGAATATCATATTAGTTGGAAAGCATAATATTCATATTTCTCACGTAACATTTATATAAATCGATAATTTGACCCAGATAGAAACTAAAAACGTGATCACAGCACTTGGAGCTGTTCACTGGAACGTCTATAGTCTATACCATACCTACGCATTAATCTTAATATCAAGCCGCATAAATTATTTATACGTTACGTTTGTACTAATATTATCTAGTAATAAATATTATAAAATATGTATTTATCACATATTATATTATATTATTATAATGAGTCGGTACTTCTATATAAATATTAAAAATCAATTTTAAATTTTGTTAGTCTCACTAAAACTCGAGAAAAGTTGAACCGATTTTGCTACTTTTAGTCTTGAAATATGCGTAGAAGGCCAGAGAAGTTGGTGGGAAGTGACACGAAGTTCACCGGGTTATCTAGTAAAAAATATAAGCACGTCCAGAATTCGAAAACTTAAATACATTTGGAATCATGAATTACGATCTCAAAGCTACAAACATACTTTTAAAGAAGCGAAACTAAGTTTAATATATTGTCTCCATAGATACTGCAGATATAATTTATCTTGTAGATACACCGTTATAGAATCCACGATTTGCCTAAATACGTATATTACCAACATCGTGCAAGCGAATTGAAGAATTTGGGTGAGGAGGTCGTGGGATTAAATATTAATGAAGAGATAGTCGAACTAATTAAAGCAGATCAGAATACGCAAACAAAACTAGTAGGTAGCTGATGATTCAAGTTTTGCGTAAACAGAAATTATTGCTTTGCAACGTGTTAATTTTTGTAACTTTCTCACTTTTCGCTTAATTTTTGCCTTGACCTTTCTTGTAATTACGCCGTATACGAAAAAGTGAAGGTTGTTACAAAGAGGCTGTAACATAACATTGCACCTACGTGCATTTTGTGTTTGAATCAACTTCGCCTTTGCAAACTTTGTACACTAAACTTAGCAAATCGAGTTAGCGAAAGCAAAACGCCTCGATAATTTCAAGGCATGTGAGGGGAAGACAAATTTAAGATTAACTTGACGAGTGCTTCACTCTTGTGCCAAATAGTTTGAATGCCTCAGGCGACCCGAGAATTTTCTATGATGCAACGCTAGTTAACAAACCAAATTGTGCTCTAACGCGGTGTAGCAAGCTCGCAATTGGCTCGGCGTTTTAATCGTATGCTGTTGTCAGACCGTCTAAACCAGAAACCGGAGGATCGTTGTGGATAATCGAATTCATTAGTACTCTTTGTAGGTTCAGTATTGGACGATCGTATAATAGGTAGTCCAGTGCAGACGGAGCTCTATAGATTACAACAATGCTAGTAACAAAACCTGAGTGATGTTCGGTTCTATAGAAGGTTCGACTTGATTTTGATTTAAGTTGTTAAGTTTAAGTTAAGTGTGTATCTTAGATTTTTGTATGTGTAAATTTTTGTGTCTTAGATTTTCTAATTTTGGAATAGTATCTCAGTAACATCTCGGTTTTAAACACTGAAAAAGGTCATAAAGATATGCTTAAAAAATATGTTTAAAACAGTATAGCATGATTACATTTTAAATCAGAGAAAAACTCAGTTTAAGTTTAGTTTGAATTCTGGACACTCAGTTTTTCTTAGTGAAAATACTTCGCTTTAAATCAAGATAAGATTTAGTCTGAATTCTAAACTGCATTTGGGTACGGATAGCATTCATATAGGTGTTCTATCAGAATAAACGTCAAGATGATTGATTCTCGAAAGTTCTCGGGTATGGCTATTTCATGTATGATTATCATAATGGTGCTCATATCTCTACTCTGAGCCAAAACATCTATCATTTGTACAGAAACTGTGTTTTTAATATGTACTAGATAACCCGGTGGAGTTCGTACCACTTCCCTTCTAATATAAACCTTCCCTGGACTTCCACTAATATAACTAAACTTATCCAAACGATTCAGCCTTTCTCGATTTGAAGAGGGCCTAATAAAATTTTAAATTATTGTTTACTTGCATAAATATGGTGTATTTTAGCTATTTAGTATAAGAATTAACTTTTTTCAAACTAAAAAATGCCTCGATCCTGCCAGGATTCGAACCTGGAATCTTCTGATCCGTAGTCAGACGCGTTATCCGTTGCGCCACAGGACCGTGACAGTTGGTGGCAAAATTTTCATAAGCATACCAGTGAAATAATGTTTTCTAATAACTATAACTACCCACGTGATAGTATTTTTATCATGGTCAACGGTCTTTATTGTTAATTGCACTCAAAAGCTCTGACGTCGCATTTTGTATTTTCAAGAAGCTATGTAAAATCTCAATGTGTTTGTGTACTCTATATGTCTCTCTGTTACCTCTTCAGCCTTAAAAGCCATTTTATTGATTTAAATGGCGATTCTTTGAGAGTTAATATTAGAATAGTTGTCGTTGCAGAAAAATGTGTTGCCGTACCTCGCGATAAACTAATGCCTGAACGAAATTGCGTATGTACTATATTTAAAATAGGTAACCTAACAAATCTTGACCCACTAAAAGACTATAATTACTATATCAATGCTAAATAATCGTAAAATAGAAAATATAGACACGATCGCACACACGGCGAGAGTCGGTGTGACCCCCTTCCCAATAACGGGCCGCTAACCGTTCTGTTATATAAGCCGATTGCTAGCAAGTCGTACTTCCGTCAACGTAGCCATCAGAAATGTATTGAAATATTTGAGGAAACGTAATAACAATCATTAAAATTAAAGGAGTAAACATAAAATATTTGGGGCCAAAGTCAAGTTATGATTCGACTGTAAAAAAGAGCTTTAAGTTAACGCGTCGTTAAACGCGAAAGCTTAATAGAAACACATTTTTGTTTGTCACTGTCCCTTAGAATAAAGTAAACAAAGACAAAAATCGATTAAGTTAATCTACATTATAATTACTAGCCTATATACATAATTACATATAGATCATCATACAGATCGAAAAATAAACATTTAAATCCTATAATGAGAAGATTTAGTTCATTTAGAACAGTTTATCTAATTTGCTAGTCTTAACTAGAAAGGCGGTTGTGGACTGTGGTTCTATGGTTGAGGCGAGTTTCAAACGAGTTTAGAGGTTTTAGTCGTAGGCTTGCAACACAGATACAAACGGATTACCTGTTTAATGTTTAAGGTTTAGCAATTTTTAATTAAATAGTATGATTGTATCTAATAATGAGTTTGTTGATGTCTCAATTTAATTAATTAATAAATTGCAACGTACTTTATATTTTACAGAATCATTATTTATTGAATGTTATGCATTCAATAAATAATGATAATTGAGTATGGACGTAAGGTAAATAATTTAAAATAATAAAATTGACAAAGAAATAATGAATGTTATTTTACAGATCCTTTATAACATATTTTTTAATTTACTAAACAAGCTAAAGTAATTAACATTACCAGCTCCACAAAGTAACCTAAACTACGTATTGACCAGACAGATCAAGAGCGTCTGAACTGCTGACTGGGTCTGAGACCTTAAGACTTGGAATACTAAAGTTAAGTCAGCGGGTTGGAGTTCAGTTGAACCACTGAACATAACGAACACAGATTAAGATAACGAATTCAATAACGATTGACAAATGGACGCTGTTAAGCATCTATATATTAATACGTGAGCCAAAAACTTTGTATCCCTTTTGACGAAAAATGGGGAAACGTAGGTGAATGAAATTTTGCACAGTTATAGTTTATATGGTGAAGGAGTGCATCGAGCTAATATTATTTTGAAATTATGCTTTTATCATACATTTTTTTTACAAATAAAACATTACACACACTACAGTACACACACTAGGAAAAATGACAGATTTTTGAGTGACAAGCCTATACATACGAATTATACTCTTTTATTTATGGTTGAAGTATGTTGACAACAAAGTGACAAATTGAAAATGGATTATAGTTTTTTTTAATTGAATCTTAGATACTATTAGACAATGCTTTCACAGCCAGTCTGAGATCAGCCGAGTCCCAGAGACAAGAGTTGAAAAATATATGATAAAGTCAATATTATTTTTTTTACAAAATATAGGTATTAGTCCTAATGCCGTTGAAATTAAGGTCGAATTTCGACCATTGGGCGATCTCTAGTTTATGTAAAATCCCATAAAAAATACGCATTGAGTTATGAATGTAAGTCCGATTATGTTAGTCATAACACTGTATTAATAACTAATGAAATAAGGGGGCAAACGAGCAAACGGTTCGCCTGATGGAAAGCAACTACCGTCGCCCATGGACACTAATCACTGTGGGCTAATACACTGATCACTAATGCTTAACAGCGACTTAATAATCTGCAGTATGATTAAGCTTGTTCTTACAGCGTTACATAAAAATATGATTAGGACCCTGGTTAATATATTTTTAACGAGCTATTATAAAGTTATCGCTGTCAAAAATCCAGGTTTTAATTAATAAGCTAGTTAATAGTTATTGTATTTAAAAGTTAAAAAGCCTACTGGCACCAATGTTGGTTATTTGATTTACTAATCGATTGTCAAAATATCTTCTTTCTTCTACAAAGTAACGTCATGTTATACATTTTACTTTTTGTTGTGTTAAATCCAGTACAACTTACAAGACTAAATATAACCCAGATAGGTGAAAATGGGCCAACAAAAGCAAGACTGTAATATATAAAGGTCGCAACTATTTCGGTTGCTATCAGATAACCAAACCGCCATGCTGCTTTCTCCTGCAGTAAATGTGCAGACCACCAAAGAATATTAATGGCCATTAATAACTTTCTAGTTTAATTTTACTTTGGTTTTATTATCCTTTCTCTTGAAGTGTTAGTTTCTATGAATCCTGATTGCCAATTTCAACCGTGATTAGTTTCTTTCATCTGATTTAGATAGTTCTGGAAACAAAAATCTTTAGTAATACTTTTTTACTCCACTGTGCAGCTGCAATAATTGTTGACACTGACGTGTCAAAATCTATAAACGGGGTGGGGTGCCGAATTTTTCTGATCAGAAATTCGGATAATGTGAAGCCGGGCTATATTTAATCTCAGTTTGAAACTCCTCTATTATGTAGTCTACACAAGAAGTAAGGATTTTATATCTACTTTATATTATCCTAAGCCAGTAATGCGGTCATGTGGCGTGGCGTGGCGTGGGGTGTAGCAACAGTAATTAGCTGCTCAACTTGCCGGCCGAGCAGCCAAGCGCTAGGATTATGATGAGCTCACGAGCATAGGGATAGGATATCTTATGAAATTGATGTCGATATAATCAGAGAATGTAGTATCCATCCATTCTAATATTAGTAATGCGAAAGTCTGTCTGTCTGTCTGTTATCTTCTCACGCTTAAACCGTTGAACCGATTTTGCTGTAATTTGGTATGGAAAAACTTTGAATCCCGGGAAAGGATTTAATATACTTTTTATTCAAAAAATGTACGGTTCCTACGGGACAAACGAATTTTGGTGCAACGGAGTTGCGGGCGTCATCTAGTAACCTATATGTCGTACTTATTTTATCAAATTATTATTTTAAATCGAAAGAGCTTACATATCAGCTGCAAGATCTTGTTCTTTTTTTACGTTTAACGTTTGACAAGAACATTTTAAAGAAAAACTAAAAGAAAATTGTAAAAAGGTGTTGGTAGCAAATAGGGGAAAAGGGATGTTAATATCGACATGCCCTAAGAGTTACGCTTGGACAGATAATGTTTTTTTAACTTCAAACTATGAATAATGTTATAGAATACATAAATAATAATTAAGGGGTTATTTTAATACCAGGTTCATTACCACGTCAATGTACTAATTGGCACTTAGTTGCGTATAAATTATACGATGTATTTTATAGCATTTCATGTTATTTTCGTACTTCTATACAAATATTAAAAATGCAAAAGTATGTTTGCATGTCTGTTAAATCTGATACCGTCTTCTGTGCTCAAAGCTACCAGATTTTTTTACAAAATAAGAGGGCAAACGAGCAAACGGGTCACCCTGATGGAAAGCAACTACAGAAATGTATAAAAATCAGTGATTACAGTGAGTCAGTGATTCTTCGTTTCAGTAGAAATTAGTTTATCACACGATAACCGTTTATTTTACTACATCAAAACTATCTATTTTTTTCCGGTATTCAAGGTATCTTCATAGCAAATTGCATTAAAATCTGGGTGAAGAGACAAATAGACTCGAAATCTAAAATAATATCACAATCTCACTATAATCGCGTAGGAACCCTGCATTTTCACGCTATGAAAACTAACCTAAGACTACTAATGTCTCAACTAACCACGTTTCCTACTTCTGTTCAAAGTCACAGAACCTTTCGAAGCGTGACAAATGACTGTAACTAAATATGTCTCCGTAGGTCGCGGCCGGTGCAACCGTCAGTTACACTTAACCGTGGTTAAAGATTGATTAACTATCTTTCCTGGAACATCTCTTAGTAATTAATTAAGATGTTTTCTTAATTTATACGAAAACTTAGCCGAGATAAAGCAAAAATTGTATTGGTAAGAAAATGTTAAAGCAGATTTTATGTTAAATTTTATCTGCCATAAGCGAATAAAAATGTAGGAATGAATAAAACATAAGCCATAAAATATTTTCCATGGCCAACTACTGTTAAATATAGTATTATAATTATATTATATAATATTTTATTTTCATTTAAATTGATACTTAAAACTTATTTTTACTGTTATTTCTTACAATATTTGAATAAAAATTTATTTTTATTAATTTCCGCGACATCAAAATATCAAAATAACGGCTGGAAATTTGCAAAATGTGAAGGAATGTGAGTCTTGAAGCAAGACGGGCAGGGGCGCGTAGAGATAAGGAGGGGGGGAGATACCGGTTGCGTTCAAGATGGTCATGCTAGAGTGTCCCCGTTTGCCTTGTACATTGTTTACAAATCCCTTTTCACCCAACGATTAAAACACCACAAGGAATAAAATTATAGAACCGTCAACGACAAAAACGCACGGATTTTGTTTTTCGTAGCTCCGTAGAGCCTAGCGCGTTGATGTCTTCCTTACGACGCTACGCAACCCAAAACGGGACGCGCGCAAAAGTGATTACGGACGAAATTAATGTCATAACTCGAAGAAAGTTCATCCGAAAGCGTCAAGAGAATGGAATTTTGGTCCGGCGCGCCCACCTGTACACATGAACCAAAAGTGTGTCAATATCGATCGGAACTTTCACAACACTAGACTCGGCGCTGCGGCTCGAGAGAATACGAACCTTTTTTCACGCTCACGTTGGTTTAAAAAATCCAGTTATGCACTATCAGGGATTGGGGTTAACGCACGGGCACAGTCACAGAATCATCACGCCGGCCGTTGCGCACGGGTCGGCCGCCAACTCACTACTGAGGCTTTCTTCGAGACGGTGCGCCCGCGCAGGTAAAACTCACACATACGCGACACAAGGCTCATTATTATTATTATCACGTTATGTTTATTGAATAGCTGCGTCTGGTGAGGCCTTTCTTCTGGTAGAATTGTGAGTTTTAGTAGCGGATGCGATATGATATTTTTATATTTAATACAAGAAAATTAAGTTTAAGGTTTTTAAATAAAAGGCCGACATTGCACCTACAGCTCTGCTGATGTTGCGAGTGTACATGGGCGACGATAGTTGCTTTCAATCATGTGACCTGTTTGCTCGTTTGCTCCCTTATTTCATATTTAAAAAAATACTATAAAAATACTTTTTAAGTTGACTGAAGATTGTAGAATAGAAAAACTATCTAGGTTTTGTTAATTAATATAAAAAGTATGCAACATAAAAAATTACAATAATATTTCCAAGAAGACATTGAAAATGTTATAATCTAATCTATAGAGTACAGAATAAGACTAACATAAGATTTTACTCCAACTCAAGCTTTATCCCTCGATGATTACGTTACTTCAATACTAAAAAGTAATACAAATCCGTCAATTGCATAATCCTACAGTTAATTGTTAAGTGTTGTTAAGATCTCAATTCAATGGTTACTGCTTGGTCTACTTTCTCCGCACGTTAACGGGTTGTTAACGATAGACGATAGTTATCTGATTCCAATTGGCCTTTGATGATCGTCAATAGACTGAAATTGATGATGTCATTGCTGATGAAGCAGTTGTCTCAGGAACTACTGGTCCGATTTGAAAATTTATTTCAGTGTTAGATAGCCCATCTACTGAGGAAGGCTATTGGCTGTATTTTATCACGCTAAGACTAATAAGAGAATGTGGAAAAAACGGGGGAAATTATTTGAAAGGGCTTATCTCGCGAACTACTGGAGCAATTTTTATGTTATTTGGCACAGATAAGAAGTAGATCACGTGAAGGATCATAGGCCATCGATTTTAATCATTTTTTCAGTGGCTATATATTTTATACCCGTGCGACGCCGGGGCGGATCGCTAGTTACATATGTATTTATAAAAATAAATATTGTCCGTGCCGCGTTTATGTGATAAATATATTTTTTTATTTTATTGTTAGTGAATTCATTAAACAACAAAATAATGAAATCCTTAAACATACAGTGGACAGTTTAAATAATAAAAACAATATGGAGTTCTTGAAACTTTGGTATTTCTCTCTTATTGTTATATTCGTAGGAGTAAATATTTTTTTATATATTTTATATATTTATTTTCCAATTGGTATCTATTTGCTTACTTACATATTTTAACCTACCTCATATTTTGATTTAGAAAACATATTTTCATCAAAACCTTTCACCGAATTTTAAGCGATCTAGAATATTCCATGCTAATGAGGTTAGTCTAATTTTGACAATAGTTTGTTTCTCAGGAGTGATTTTTGCAGAATTTCCATTCATTGTACCTGTACACTTCAATAGGCAGGTTACATTGTCTTTTGTGAATAGAGCCGGTACGCAAAAAGATCTTTATGCGTTGTGTTAATTTTTTTTGCCTCCAACAGGACCTTATGTCAACGATGTAAGGATCATTTTGGACTGGACCATAAAAGTTCCTATTTGACAGTCCTTGCCTTCCTAGAAGTCGTAAAACCTTTCGTCGACATCAAGCGGCTTTTTGAGGTGTTTTATACAAGTTGAGACGATCAAAATGCGACACTAATGTCAGTATATAATAATATATGCAGTAGGGTAACTTAGTCGTGTCATAAAAAATTAAATCACTCAACACAGAGATGTTGCGGCATGTGTCGCGAATTCGCGATATTGCATTGTTTTGTTATTTAAAGTTATCTATAAAAATATCATGGAGGCACTTCACTTGGCTATTTAAATACAAATTATTAAATTTTTTAGTGTGGCGAATACATCAAATACGTACTTGATGTATTCGCCAAACAATCACCATGTGTAGACGGTATGTTTGACAACATACCGTCTTATTTGCATATTTGACAAAAATGACCAATACCAAATACATACCTTTGTCGGTTTTTGACGCACATCAATGGAGTCAAATAGGCAAGTAAAAAAAAACAAGTAAAAATTTGGTGAAAAACGTCCATGTGTGGACGGACGGTCGTATTTGCCTATATTTGCTTGTTTGCGTATTCGTCAATAATGTTGTCAAATACAACAAATAGCCAATTATAGCAAATACAAATAGCCATGTGAAGTGCCTCCATCAGGCTAACGAGTGCGCTCATCTACTCTGCAGGTCTACAATTCGATGGTGTACCGTAGCCCCGGATCTAGGGGGGGCAAGCCGGGGCCTATGCCCCGGGCGGCAAATTCAGGGGGCGGCCAAATTCACACTTCACGGACCAATGGACAACTCATCATTTATTTAACTTTGATCACGGAATAAAATATAATAGCACAAGTACAGCAATTTCATGGCCATATCAACTTGACCAATACCCTGAGCGCGGAGTGAGACGTGCTGCACGCATCTTTATTATTCGCGAGGCGCGTAGGCATAGTTCAAAATACGCGCCCGCTCGCTTTTAAACCCTACCCTGTTAAATATACATATTGATAGCTGAAATTAAATGGATGATAAAAGTGAAAATAAACATAAGTAGGTAGGTGGGGCCGGGGGCGGTATTTTCAGTTTTTGCCCCGCCTAAAAAAATTGAAGATCCGGGGCTGGTGTACCGTGTACTGTATATATTTATATTGTGCTAATGGACACAATAATTTTGGCTGTGACTCAAGTAACATAAATTACGGACTAAGCCTAAGCTGGGGTAACCCGTTTTAATTAACTTTAATAAATAAGCTTCAGGTTGTTGTTTAATACAAAATTAAGGATATTGTATAATGAATGGCCTCCAAACGATGTTATTTGGAGTACCAAAATTTTTAAGAGCTAAAACAACGTTTTTAGACTTTTTAGTATTGAAATAACTCTGAAACCATTTAATCTAATAACTTTATAATATATAAAAAGCCTATATTATAATCCTATCGGGGTCACGAGTCACGACTCACGACCGTATGGCAGTTTAATCTATATTATATGCAACTACGTGTTATTATTATACTACCGTGTTCACACAAATTTTGAAAAACAAATTTCTTTTTAAAAATTCAAAGTAATGTCTAACGGGCGGTAAATCGTCGGCTCACAAAGGAAATAGTTCTGACAAAAAAGTTCTTGAATATTGCGAATATTTAGGTCAGGCTTTTAAAACAGCCGGGATATTTTTTAAAAAGTATTTTTCAAATTTATTTTCTCTCTTTGTGATTAATTTTAAATTTTGACATCCTCGTCATACATGTATTATTATCAGTTTTACCTGGCCACTTTAATGCTTGGTTCCTGCAGTTTTTTGACAACGATTTAAAATAATCTAAAGGTATGCCATCTGGCATAAAGTCCGCCTATGTATAACCAACATTATGAAAAAAGCATAAATATGTAAATAAATATATTTTACTTGTATCTTACAAATTATACGATTCAAATTTTCAAACTACACTATAATAATATTTAACCATTATATTAAAATATTAAATATACTTACTGAGTAAGTGATAAATAAATAAAAAGTATTACTTAACTTCTCTCACAGATCAATGAAATATTATCTAATATTTGCCAATAACTGTTCCTCCTTTCTTACAACAACAAGCACTTTGTTGACGGTTGGATATTTTGTTTTGGCTTCTAACCTTTTTTACAATCATTAACCGTATCTTAGAAAGTAACGAATTATCCAATACGATGGATTATACGTAATTTAATAAAATCATTATAACTATACGCTATAAATCTAACACTTTACGAAACACCTCACAATGGGTGGGAACGAGCAGCTATTATGTGTGTTCGTACGTTTTTGCCACATTGTTCCTGACTGTGTTTTCTATTACAACTTCCTACTAGACACGGGCTAATTTGAGACAATCTAGGCGACGCACAATAGTTTTTATCTGGTAATTTTATTGACATCAATCAAGTTCGTATAGGTAAAAAAGTAGGTGTGATATTTTATTCCGCAGTCAGTTAAGCATATCTTATTATAGGTAATTAAATTAAATTAACGCCTGTGTGGTCTAGTGGTTAAGAGCGTAGCCCTTGATTCGGAGGTCGTGGGTTCGATTACCGCGTTGGAAATATGTTATTTCCAAGTTTAGTTAGGCCAATGCAGGCTGATCACCTGATTGTCTAACAAGTAAGATGATCCATGCGTCGAATGGGCGTGTAAAAAGTCGGTCCTGCGCCTGATCGCTCGCCAGTCGTGTCGGTCTTCCGTAATCCGGGTTATGAGAGTGATGGAATAGAGAGTGCTCTTGTGTACTGCGCACACACTTGGGCACTATAACATTACTCCTGCATACCTGGCCTGGGTTCAATGAAACTGGCCACCGTCACCGAAATCGGTGTGGGGAGTATTATTATTATAGAGGTAATGTAATCTAAAAACTATAACCCGACTACGCACATCTACTATTGTATATTTTTAACTGACTTCCAAAAAGGAGGAGGTTTTTCAATTCGACCGTATACGTATTTTTTAAGCTATTGCATAGCTTTTGCCGCGGGTTTGGAGCCGGCCACCGAATCAAGAAATGCGGCAACGAAAAAACCTAACACGGGAGGTGCCCTCCGACCGCGTGTGCGTGCGACTAGACATATGCGAATTATAATTGCATAAGTTGATAAAAAATGCTATGCAATAGCTTTACCGCGGCAGTCTCCAAGTGCCACATGTATTTTTTTTCCTCTCCAATGTATGATTTCACATATTATGACATACATTCATAGCCAAAATAAACCTATTTGTAAGCATCATTGTAGTCAGATAAAACGGAGTTGAAGAAATATAATTTTATAATTTAAATGTGTCAGTCAATATTAAAACATTAGTTTGTAACATTAAAATCCGCCACTGGCCACTTTTAAGAACTACAACATGAATATTCCACAAGACCTCTGCTTATGCTAAATATTTGGCGATAACTTATGAATTCCATAAATTTCAATTTATTTAGTAAAATGTTCCCCGAATTTTCGAGTCTCGAGGGAAGGGCTTAATAGCTTCCCAATATTTTAAGGGCGACCTTAATAATACCCAAAAATATCCCTTCCCGGCCCTCATGTATTCATTTACACAGTATTATGAGTTAAACGTAATCTATGCTTGTGAATTCTGAGCTGACCCATGTATGTTGAAGTGATATTTTAACAAAGACCACAATTTATAATACCATACCCATGGGCGTACCGAGGGGGGGGATCATGTTGACGTCCCTACTAAGTATATTATCTAGTACTTTTATCTATAAAAATAAAAAAAATTAAGAACGAATTTTTGCCATTTGTTTGCAATACAATATTTTTACAACTAAAAATTATTAATTTTTTATTCTTTTTAAACACCTAGCTTATGAAAAATCTGATTTGCCCCCCCTGGCCCAGAACCTGGGTGATTTGCCCCCCCCTGGCACCAGAACCTGGGTAATTTGCCCCCCCCCCCCTGGCCCAGAACCTGGGTACGCCCATGACCATACCTATGGAAGTAGCCCCACACTAACACAGAGACGTCTTGGTAATACGGTCCTGAATTCCTGATATTATGTCTGCTTGGGCCGTGTGTGTGTCTGAGCCATCGTAGGTCTTAAATAGATAAAATTATTCATCTGATCTAGACATGAATGAGTAGAAAGGATATGAGTTTCCTTCTTCAAGCAAAGCGGGAGGTACTGCACAAAGTTGCAATAACCAAAACGTCAAAAATCTAAATACGAATCACCACGGGAGTAAATATATAAATGTGTTTTTATTAATGGCAAATTTACTGTTAGCGTTTATATGTATTTTTTTGCAGGCGCTTACTAAAATTAGGACAAATTGTGCTCATCAAATTCCACCTTGCCGTATAATGAATGACCCTAGCCCTGTAGGTCTACTGCGAAATAATTTTGAGACACAAACAATCGGACGAGAATGCCGCAACCTACTCTAACAACGTTTCATATTTTTTAGAGTCAATGTAACTAAAATACAAGTCAAAGTAACTAAAATACAACAGCACGTCTAGTGTATTTTAGTTACTTTCATAGTATTATGTCCTACGGTATTTTGCTGTAGGGCAATGCTGCAGATATAAATACAATTTTTGTGCTGCAGAAGCGAGCTGTACGGGCAATCTACAAGTTGGCCCGTAATACTTCACTTAGAGAAAAAATTAAGGAAACTGGAATCTTAACTGTTGCTTCTCAATATGTCCTATCAAATGTATTATATGTTAAAAAGAATATATATCAATTCACGAAAAAATGTGTAACCCATGGGAGAAATACTCGTAATAAACATAAGCTTGAAATTCCGGTGACTAGACTTACTAAAGTCAAAAATTCTTTTAAAGGTCAATGTATACGCCTTTATAATAAGATCCCAGAAATCGTTCAAAATCTCTAAATTAATAGATTTAAAAAAAAGTTGTTAAAGAACGTTTGTGTACCAAAGCGTACTATAAAGTTACTGATTTCATGAATGATAGTACACCATGGGAATAAGGTCGCCCCCTGCAGAGCTGTTTCTATATAATATTATGTATAATAATCGTACACTCGTTGTATTTTATTTAGTCACACTGTTATTTTATAATATATTTTTTGTAATTTTCCATCTTTTTAGAAAAAGATGGCCCCGTGCGAGTTTCTTACGCCGGTTCTTCTCGCCGGGTTAGTTCCCGAACCGGTGGTAGGCATCTGTGTAGCCCCGACGTTCAGAGAATATTTGAAAAAAAATATTATGAATAAAAAATTTTGAGTTTGAGTAAGACACGGATTTTCGTACGATTGTTTGAGTTTTAGAACGGTTTCGTGGTACGGCCCACAATACCTGTGGCAACCTACATCAGGTATATAATATATTGTATGAGCTGGGGAGGTTTTTCACGGACATAATGAGGGTCTCATCATTACGACTGACCCGTATAAAAAGTATAAAAAGGGATAATTGCTTGTCCAATTCCGGGGTATTACACAGAAAATATGGTCGTAAATATTCAAATTATACTTCGTTTACTGCGATAAAACTACAAGTTAAAGTTTCATAAATGTCACGTTGTGGTCTTTCTGGAAAATAATTGTTAGGGTTAGGTTAGTTAGGTTAGTTGGATTAAATATTTATAAAGCTAATAACTATTTACTTGAACTTGGCTTGACACGCTACCGCGTCCTTATCTGACGATAAGGCGACAATATATAATAACATATGTTAGAAAAAATATAAATAAATTTAAAGTTAAAAGTGACATTCACTGTAGAAATACTAGAAATAAGCACAAGCTGGACATGCCAGTGATCAGAATTTAAAGTCAGTAAATCTTTTAAAGGTCAATGTATACGCCTTTACAATAAAATCCGAGAAAACGTTCAAAATCTTTCCATTAGTAAATTTAAAAAAGTGGTCAAAGAGCGTTTGTGTGCCAAAGCTTATTATAAGGTCAATGATTTCATAGAAGATGGCACATCTTGGGAGTAGGATGGCTTCTTGCAAGGCTACTTCTACATTATTATATTATGACTTACAATTATGTATGTTGACATTGTATATAATATTAAGTTACAAAATTGTAAACTTTATTTTAAAAGAATAATTTTTCTCTCACTTTTTTGGTAAAAAGTGGAACCCGTGCGAGTTTCTTACGCCGGTTCTTCTAGTAGTAACGACGCTCAGAAGACATAAGGTAATAATTGTAAACATTTATGTGTATTCCATAAAGTTAATATATACCTAGCGGAATAGAGCAACAATCTCGAGCTGTCAGACGTAACCGAAATTGGTTTCATCTGTGTGTAAAAATATGTGTACGTATACATTTACACAAGCATGATTGAACATAATTTCTATGAGATTAAATTGTCAACGTGCGGCACGTGCCGACTGGACGTAAAAAAAGAATGCTGCTGTCATGTATCATACGTCTCCTTTTACCACGCAGTGTTACTGATAGTGATATCTCTCTTGCTCAGGCCTTTGTTTCTCTATTCCACTAGGTATATTAACTTATGGTGTATTCTGAATAAAAAAGTTTGAGTTAGGGGGTAAGAATGTAATGATATTTAATTAGGTATGTGAATGTTATAAGAGTGCTTTTTTTATTTTATCCTGCTTTCAACGAAAATACTCTTAACCCTCGGTTGGTCGCGTGAGGTCTTTAAAAGCCCGGAGTTTGCGAAAACGAGAAAAAACTATATTTAAATTAATTGTAGCAACTCCGCTCTTTAGGTAGCTTCCTAAAAGGAATTATATTTCGATATAATTGCCACTCATCTGAGCTCGCGTGCATGTATTGTGTGTTACAGATGTGTTTGTTCACGCTGGGGTCTTTAAAGACCCCAGGTGACCAACCGCGTAACTAAATTTAATTTGATATTTCCATACAGTTTTCACACCGAAATGGATTTCTTTTGTGATTTTCCTTGTATTTTAATAATAAATTAATTAAAATGCACGTGTGTTGAATCTTATTGTTTTATATTTCTTACAAGAAGTTTTAGAAGCACTTTTCTAGAAATGCATATTTTGCTATGTAGACCAAAATGATGATGATTATTTTTTGGTGATGCTTAAAAACTAATTGTCGGTATATTTACCATACGTTTAAAGTATTAGAACAGGAAAATGTATAAAATATACAAAGTTTTGGTGCTGAAAATTTGTCAATGTTTAACATTCAATAGTTTATAATATGTTATTTGGACTTAGCTTTTTGAATTTCAATCTAAGTTATAGGAAATTTAACTATTATTTCAGTTACCAGTTTATCAGTTACATCTACACGTATTACCACAATTTTAAATCTATGTTGTTTTGTTTTTAATTTTCCTATCTGACGGTTTCCACTTGAAACTTTTTGACTTCTATTTTTAAATTGTGAGTTTTGGTTATAATTATTCAAAATATAATTAATTTTTTGATTTACTCTGATTAATATTATAATAAATAACAATAATTTGCAGAAAAAGGTTAAGAAATATAATTTTCGGGTTTTCCAAGACCCCAGGTGACCAACGGCGGTATTTTAAAAGCGCGACCAACCGAGGGTTAATGAAGATACGTCATAATATATTATTATTTTGTTCAGTGTTTGTGTTGTTTACTATAAATAAATCACATAAAACAATGTTCGAAAATGTATTTCATTATTTTTAAAAGTTCACAAAGATATTAATTAATGTTAATATATTTCAATAGAAGCATACTTCTATTGAAATATATTAACATCGCCATTTTTATGATAAGTACACTGTAAAAAGTTTATTTTTAAATTGTAATTTAATCAAAAGGTACTCTAGTAGCAGTTACCTCTCGTGTGAACGACTCTCGTCCGAAATGACTTAACGAGAGCCACTGTTGGGAGGAAATTATTACAAACCCTTTTGTAGGTTTAATTTTTAACTTTGTTTTATTATATTTTATTTTATTAGGAAAAACAAACAAGTATACTAAGAAATCACAAAAGAAATTACATACCTACTTACTAAACTTAAATTAAACAATAGTATATTCCACTAAGTTTTCACGTATTAGGTAAGTACTAGGAAAAAAAAAACAGTGCATACTTTATTATTTTAAATATACTTAATTGCTAACAGTGCATTTAAACATTCTTAATTTCTTTTCTAAATACATTTTTACCTGTTGCAAAATAATATAATATCTATGTTGGTAAAGTAATCATTATATTTTTTTTTTGGTATTTTTTGTTGTTATTTTACAGGTGCTTTTAGAGTTTATTAATTTTTTATAGTTAAGTGGGTTTTAAAATATCTTAATATAGAGGTATTCAAGTTTTTTCTTTGTTTTTTTTTTATTAAATAGAGTTTTTTTTGTCCAAGAGACGTATGGGATAAACAGACAAACGAATAGAATATATCTCGACAATGTATTACATAATACTTACGTATAATAAAAACTAATTATTCGCAGCATAATACTAAATAGTTAATATGACAATATAACCACTGGAAAATGCCTACCTCCTTAAATTAGCAACGCTTCTAAATGGCATATTATTTTGTTGATATTCTAGCTATTACCTTTGAACCAAGTCCTTTCGTGACAATGTGTCAAATAATATTGGAATACAATGATATCACGTGGCTTGTTGTGTATTAGCAGGCGTAGGTGAATCAGCTGTTAAATAAGCTGTTAAAATATTATCATACAACACTCACCTCAAGAGTACTGTTCAACGAGTCAAAAGTTCAAAAATAGTCTAAACGTCGGGAACAATTTCGCTCCGGTAAAACAAAACTAACTGTCTAAAAGATAAACAACAGATATTATCCTTTCTTGGTTAACTATAATATCCTCGACAAGTAAGTACTTTAGTAATTCATAGGCTGATAGTGAACCTACGTCTATAGCTACATAGCTATACACTATGCAATTTCATCTTCAATTTTCGTCATCATATTTTTATTCAACTTTCGTTTGGAATATTCAATAATTGAATGCGTCAAAATCCACTCCAATCACGAAAGAAAAGTGTCATAGCGTCACGGGACGCGGGCATGCCTCACGTGCGATGTTGACTGCGCTATAACGCATGCCCTTGATGAACAAAAAAAGGTACAGTGTGGACAAAGCTATTGGGTTTGGCATCACGCGGCCAAATTACGCAAGTTCTCCTATGAAAAAACTTCTGTGATAGTACTTAATTTTTTTAATTTTTGCTCCTGTTCAATGTTATTAGCAATCATGTTCATTGAATGTAGCTTAATAAAAACTTTAGGCGCTGTCAACAGCGGGGAAACTAGAATATTTTGTATTCAGAAAAATGTGAAAAGTTTAGAGATGTATTAAATTGTATCGAAAAATTCGAACCACAGCATACAAGAAAAATCCTTCAGTATTTTCTGTTTTCATATAGGGCAGCTTACCGTTTCACAAATCACAAAAAAAAAATGATCACTGAATTGTTATATTAAGACACTAGCGACCCGGCGTCGCACGGGTATAAAATATATAGCCACTGAAAAAATGATTAAAATCAAAATCGCCTATGATCCTTCACGTGGTCTACTTTTTATCTGTGCCAAATAATATAAAAATTGCTCCAGTAGTTCGCGAGATAAGTCCTTTCAAATAATTTGCCCCGTTTTTTTTCACATTCTCCTATTAGTCTTAGCGTGATAAAATATAGCCTTCGTCAATAAATGGGCTATCTATCATTGAAACATTTTTTCAAATCGTAGTTCAAAGTTCCTGAGATTAGCGCCTTCAAGTTAGCCCTTTCAAATAATTTTCCCGTTTTTTCCACCTTGTCCTCTATTTCTTCGCTCCTATTAGTCTTAGCGTGATAAAATATAGCCTATAGCCTTCCTCGATAAATGGGCTATCTAACACTGAAAGAATAATCAAAATCCGTTGCGTAGTTTTAAATATTAAAGGGAACAAAGGGATATGAGGGAAAAAAATGCGACTTTGTTTTATAACATTACTAGCTATCCCGGCAAACGTTGTTTTGCCATATAAATAATTTTGGTATGAAAAATAGATGTTGGCCGATTCTCAGACCTACTCAATATGCTCACAAAATTTCATGAGAATCGGTCAAGCCGTTTCGGATGAGTACGGGAACGAACATTGTGACACGAGAATTTTATATATAAGACTAGCTGTTGCCCGCGACTTCGTCCGCGTGGACTTCAGTTTATAGCGCGCGGTGTCAATAAAATTAGTGTCAAAAGCTTTTTAAAACCCTGGTACCCCTTAAATCAAAATACCCAAAACAGCCGTGTAGTGTGCATATAATATGTTTTTTTTTTAAATTAAACTTTTTTATACCTAAAGCTTATTTAGCGTTACACAACTTAGCTGTATAATGCATTACACAATTTTAGCTTTGCCCAATACCCATAAACTATTTAGTATTTATTATTGGTAGACTGTTGTTTCTGATATCTATATTGGTACGTGAGTTAATTAATAACATGTATAACAATCATATAGAAATACATAATATGAGCAAGCGATAGCGCGATCTAGGCGACTCTTGGCGCCATCTGTTCCAGTTCTTGGAACTAACTTAATTTGAACAAATTTACGCATAAACACCCCCTTACAACCCCTTTTTCCAGTAAGAAGTAGCCTATGTCCTTTCTCAGGCTTTAGACTATCTGTGTACAAAATTTCATTACAATCGGTTCAGTAGTTTTGGCGCTGTTGTTTTTGAATTTGATATCTAAGTTGGTAGGTGAGTTATTAGTTAATAACGTGTATAACAATCGAAAGAATCGTAAAATTTACCTTAACATGGTACCACCTCTTATAGAAATACGCATGAGCAAGCAATAGCGCGATCTAGGGGACTCTTGGCGCCATCTGTTTTGAGTTTTTGAAACTAAGTTAATTTGACCAAATTTACGCATTTTCACCCCCTTACAACCCCTTTTTTCAGTTAAAAAGTAGCCTATGTCCTTTCTCAGGCTTTAGACTATCTGTGTACAAAATTTCATTACTATTGGTTCAGTAGTTTTTGCGTGAAAGCGAGACAGACAGACAGACATACAGAGATACTTTCGCATTTATAATATTACTAGTATAGATTATGCATAGATTGTTATGACTTAAAAACCTTATTTAAATTATGCAAAAGCAAAACAATATGTTCATTATATTATACCTACATCGCTTATCATAATTTTATAATTATTTTATCATATAACTGTAGAGGTCAAAGCCCTCTATGCATGCCGCGTCGGCTGACCCCAATCAGATAGTATTGACAGTTAACTTATACATTTTATTCCTAAATAGCTTACGAGTTACGACTGTGGCCACTGGCTACGCTTGAAGAAAAATAATAGTTGTATTATACATTAATTTTATTATTGTTATACAATAGGTATTATAACATGAACTACTGTTCGTTGTTTTAGAAAAAACTAAGTGGAAAATTGACTGTAGGCCTAGGTACTATTGAATTTCGATTCTCAAAAATTGTATATAAGTACTTGAAATACGATGTAAAGCTGTAATCGTTTGAATATTTTAGGTTTTGTTTGGAGTGTCTTTGTCAACTTAATCAAAAATATTTGATACCAGAAGTTAGTATTATTGCATGCGGTACATAATCATATAATATTTTTACGCGATACATCCAATATCCGTCTATGTCTATGCTACATACGGTTAATTTTTTCAGTTGGTTTGGAGCAATGAGTTTCTAAAATACTAGAGTAGCAATGTCTTACAAAAGATTCTCAGAAATGCGTAACCACTTTTTTGTTCAAAAGACACTGTCAAGTCATATATTCGTTATGTCATTATGTATGTGAGATATGCCTGCAGGCATCTTCGAAGTGGCAACGCGTTGCTACCGTAAACTTCCAATCTAGTTACGTTAGTAACATAGAATATCATTGGTTTGGAGTCTGAATTGCCTTACCATTTTATTCTTAGATGTATTCTCCACTAAGTGTTTATTTAATTTGGTTATGATCTACGTCATGGTTTTGGTTGGAGATGATTGCACCCAGTAAAATTATTGTATGATAGATTCATGCTGGAATCTAAGCTACCTCAGAAGTGGGAATCCGATACGATGATCAAAGTAATTATCTGATAAGGATAATGATTTTAGAAAAAAGGACGAGCCCATAACAACATAGTATTAGATACGACGAAAACGCCGGCGTTTTCGTGCGTGAAAAAAACGAACGCTTGCGCTAGTCTCACGGAATTCCAAATCATAATTCCACATTAAGAAATCGAATGCGGAAAACGTGTGTATGCAGCCAGCCTTTAGTTTAAAACAAGATGTGCTCCACGCGCGTGATTAAAACACGCTTTAGCTGATTGTTATATGGACATATCCCATAAATAAAACTGTCGTTATTCATTTATTCTAGTCTAAAAAATTTTAGGTAAATGATGCAATTAGTTATATTTATGGGTGATAATAGTAACAGACTACAAATTGTTACTACATTTTTTCTAGGAAATAGCTTTTATTTCCACAGGGTACAAGACGTAACAATAGCGCTTCAATGATTTCCTGATGGACGCTAACAGAAGCCGTCGTTCCGGGTCTAGTTCTCTAAGAATTTTCTAGATTTTCTTCACAATTTTCTAGTTACGACCTTAATTCTTGTAGCTTTTATCATTACTGTAAAAAGTTTTTCGATAATAGCTATATGAAATGTTCTAACCTCCAAATTAACTTGCTTTACCTGAAGCCACTTGGAGAAATCTGATTCATTGTCAGTCTTTCATGCGAATTTTCAATAGGAATAGTTATGTAATGCGTTTTTGTCATATTATTTTCAGAAACATATTTTTATGTCTCGGTTGTGACTCCAGAGCCATACGTCCATAACCATATAATTAGGCCATAAAAGTACCATTTCTTTGGTGAGCAGTGCTTTTCAACCTTTTATAAGATTCGACTTTTTTATGGTATGGAAAAATATTTCGCCTTTTCCGTTCTCTCTCCTACAGCTTCTGATGGACCCACATGCTGACACTGCAGGTAGTGATGATGATGCAATATGTGTTATTGTAGTACAAGTTAATAACATTATATTGTCTGCTCGGCGAGGCGACCGCACACTACAGCCTGTGGGCTAGCCCTGCCTTTTGTTCTAATAATATTAATTTGGTTTATAATAGCCTATTTCGATTATCAGCTAATACAATAGATAAGCTATTTACGGCTAATCAGTACTAAAAGCATTTTGCAGTCAAAATAGTGGAAAATTACTGGTATTTACAAAAAACTTTTTTGCTAGAGAGGCAACATGCATGCAAGTCAGGTGCTGTAGTAAGTACAACTAAAGTTTATTAGTATTTGCATTGTATACCTAGCATTATATGGGTAAGTGGATGCTGGAATTTAGCTAAAAAAAATCCATAAACTCTGTAATATTTATCATTATTTTATTACACACATAAATCGTTATAACATCAAAATACCCACAGCCATGTTGTAGTAAGGTTCCTTAAAAATAACACTTTTGGACGAAATGTCCAAAAACCTATTCAAAAATTAAAATTATTTTCATTAATTTTAAAGCTTTAATTTGTGCATGTATTGTGCTAAATATTTTTTAGACACAAAATTACCCCTTTGAACCGTGACTTACACTTATCCCACAGTGGCGTAGCGAGACATTAGGGGCCTCCATATAAAAATTGGAGCCTCAGCTCAAATGAAGGTTTCATACACGTTTGTACCCTGTAGCCTATACAATAACCTGTAGCCCATTGGCGTCGTATAAATGACGGTTTTTAATTCAATGACATCTGTCATGTTTGACATAAAAAGGCAGCAATGATGCAGGAAAAAATTTTAAAATGTCACGCCTCTTGCATTGCTATCTCAAAAATCAAAATATATAGTATAATTGCCCTGCCGATTGATACAGAATCTTATGTGGTGGAAAGTGTCAAAAATTCTTATCAAATTTCAGAACCACCACCCTCTGTGTCCACGGAGCTCTTTTGGTTTGGTCTGTCACTATTGGCAAAATATCGAAAACCCTCATTGATACAACGTTTAAAGCTTCACCAAAGTCTTTGTGTCTACTTAAAACTAGCAAAATACTGCCTAAAATCGTGCGGTCGTTTCCTCGTCAGCTGTTTGCTCTGGCTAATCAACGCTTTGAAGAACGTCGACATTCGTAGTTCCGTCTCGAACTTTTTGCAGTGCTCTATCACCATGGGGTAGAGGTACTGGAGTTCCCCATGATCTAAAGTGGGAAAGAGATGGTGGAGGGAATGGCTGCCGAAGCGGGTGAGGCTCTTGAAGTGGCTGCTGCTGTGGTCGATGTTGTCCACGATCGTGTGGATCTGATGGACACCCCAGTCGAGTTCTTCATTGCTGAAATTTTATGATTTTGATTAATTCATTTTATTAGTATATTTAAAACTATAAAGTCTAAGGTACTCCTTAGCCAAACTAGTACATAGGGCCTGTTTCACCACTAATTCCTGATAAGTACCGGATGGGGTATCCACAACTTTTTTGACAGATTGAGTATGGAGTATCTGTTAGATAAGTTGTGGATTGCCTATCCGGCACTTATCAGAGTAGTGAAACAGGCCCTTATTTTTTTTTGTGAAATAAGGGGGCAAACGAGCAAACGGATCACCTGATGGAAAGCAACTACCGTCGCCCATGGACACTCGCAACATCAGGTGGGTTGCCAGTTTAATCGGACTATGTTTAAGTTCTATAAATAATAATAATAACAATAATATTAGACCGTGGGAAAATTGCCGCTTTTATCTGTCCATTGTAAATATTTGTCCAGTGTTTATATTTCATGTATGTGTTTGTTGTTATGTTTACAAGATATACTTATAAGTTATAAGAGAGTGCCGTTTGTGGGATCACAGACTGACAGGGGGCCACGGAGGATCAGGCGCCACGGCTTGCCGCGGTCGATGCCTGAGTGGATTACCCCTTTAAACATGCGGTGTGTGCATTGCACAGCCATAGCCGAGTTTAATTTTAAGTAGGTAGTTAAATGTTGTATGCGTCATGTCAATTTACTTGAATTCCTTGTTTTATTGTTATTTAACTCTGGCTGTGTTCTGTCCCTTTCACATGTTTAATAAAGTTATTTTTATTTTATTTATTTAATAATAAGCTAAGCCATTGTCTTTGATACATGCTCTATAATAATAGTTCGTCGATTTCTTAACCCGTCGTCATCTTTCACCTAATCACAATCATAACTCTGTTTATGAATCAGGTTACTTGGCATCAGCCCGTACCTGAATCTTTTATCCGGCTAATAGCCGAGAGTCGAATTGTTTACAACATAATAATAATAGTAATAATATATATGGACGCTTCACATCACGTCGGTCTGGCCCCGTGCTAAGTTCGGAACTCTGAAGGACTTGTGTTACGGGTACCAGACAACGGAAATATATTTAATATTTTTATACTATACATAGGTATATTTAAGATTTTTATTATATTATACACATATTTAATACACATCCATGACCCAGGAACTTTGAAAACTTTTTGTTCCGTCGGCGGTCATTCGAATCCGCGACCCCCGGCTTGAGCTACCAACAACCCACCAACTGTGCCACAGAGGTCGGCAAAATAAAACTAGTCGGTTTCCGGATTGAATATGAATATTAATTCACAGGTACTCTCTTTTTTATTCTCGTAATCCGGTCGAACGGACACGACTAGCAAGAGATCAGGCACATACCCTTACTTCTTACATGGCCATTAGACGCGTGTATCAATATTAACCTATCAATCCCCAAGCGGCAGCCGGCTGCCGTATAACAATTGAAAATCTATTGTGTCTGCGATACCCACGATGGAGGTGCAACGTAATTTTTTTTTTTTTTATGAAATAAGGGGGCAAACGAGCAAACGGGTCACCTGATGGAAAGCAACTTCCGTCGCCCATGGACACTCGCAGCATCAGAAGAGCTGCAAGTGCGTTGCCGACCTTTTAAGAGGGAATAGGGTAATAGGGGAGGATAGGGAAGGGAAGGGAAGGGAATAGTTGAGGGTAGGGAAGGGAATGGGGTAGGGGTTAGGGGATTGGGCCTCCGGTAAACTCACTCACTCGGCGAAACACAGCGCAAGCGCTGTTTCACGCCGGTTGTCTGTGAGAACGTGGTATTTATCCGGTCGAGCCGGCCCATTCGTGCCGAAGCATGGCTCTGATTAATGGAAATTGTAATTATTATCCTCACCAAACATAGAAATAACTTATAGTGTCGTTCCAATGACGTGGGAAGTAAACCCACGGCCTCATTTTTTTTATTTTTACT
The DNA here is from genome assembly GCF_905147365.1 of Aricia agestis. Lineage (NCBI taxonomy): Eukaryota > Metazoa > Arthropoda > Insecta > Lepidoptera > Lycaenidae > Aricia > Aricia agestis. The sequence goes on along the minus strand of NC_056410.1, from coordinate 19,230,501 downwards.
CATCTTTTTATTTTTATATTTTTCTAGCAATTCAATTAGAGAGTATAATGTAATATGGTTTCATCCATGTGTAATAACATATTTTTGCTACATTTTCTCTAAAGCATTTTATTACTTAGAATAAAGTTTTTATATTTCAAATTCATGTGCAATTATTATTTTCTTGTTACCTTTTCTCGAAAAAAGAAGAAATAATAAGGATGATTTACATCGTCTTATACATCAAAGCGTTTACCTCATACGATGAAGAGAAGCAATCTACTTTTCGTTTAAGAAGGAAGTAACATTTAATTGGCACTTTGAAATCGATTATACTACGCAATATTTGGTTTGAACATTTATTAAGGACATCAAACCGATATAGCAGCCGAGCCGAGCCAGCTTGATGGAATTAAATATATCGATTTAGAATAAAACTATCGAGCAATGCGGTATGTGTGGACGAAATCCAGAGCCGCGGGTTTTGCTCGACGTTATTGCTCGATCGAGCAAAACCGTATGTGAGTACTTAGCATTATAGGTAGAAAACTCTCGATTACCTATATAAAGATACTAGATGACGCCCGCATTTCGGTTGCGCCAAAATTCGTTTATTTCGCGAAAACCGTATTCTTTCCTGGACAAAAAGTATCTCATTTCCCGGGACTTAAAGTATTTCCATGCCAAATTTTAGCAAAGTCGGTCCAGTGTTTTAGGCATGGATAGCATTACCTCTTCATGCCCAACGTATTTTCATGATCGACAGACGGAAAAACACACTTTCGCATTTACAATATTAGTTTGGATTCTCGAACTTTACTCGTTCATCAAGCAAAGACTTTGTATCAATTTATCTTATACAAACTACACAGGAATTCAAAAGCTAACCGGGGAAGTGGGAACGGTACAGCAATAATTCTAAAACTGATTACACAGTGGCAGTGCGTCGGTTTATGCAAACGAGCGACACGTTTGTGCGGAAATAATACACAATTGCGTAAATTAAACGCAAATCCGGCGAATTCGGAATAGCTGGTGAGATACCGAATTTAGGTGAAGCTGTATACTTCTATACGGAAAAGCAGATCTGGGTTGTGAGAGTCGGGGCTGACAAAAACAGGTCTAGGTTGTTAGAGTTGGGGGTTATAAAATTGTTATTATTATAAAAGACACTGCCATACGAATAATATAATATCTATGTTATATGCCTAGCATGGTCATTGTAGGAAGGGTTTAATCTGTAGAAGTGAAAAACTATGGATCGTCAAAGGAATTTGGTCATTTTGCTTCTAGAATCTGTGTGGGTTACCTATTTTTATTCTATCGCATTCATGTAAGCGAAGTTAAATAGTGAATCTGTCCTATGGGCTATGAGTTAGTTTCATTAAGGGTTTCTTAAAAAAATAGTAATAAAAAATATTTACCTGGGTATATCACCCTCGAAAAAAGTCGTATGTCCATGATGACCAGCTGTCAGACCGAAGACCATGAAAGCCAAACTGCTCATCAATACCATAGCTAGCCATATAACTACAGCCCATGGAAAATATATGCCGCTGGCTAGCCACATCCAAACGGGCAGCGTGAAAGGTATCAGGGTGTCCAACGCAAACTCTTTGCCATCCAATCTGAAGATACTTGCCACGAGTCTGAAATGAAAACAAAACTATAGTTAACAAGATCGCGTCGGCCTCAAAAATAATTTCTTCGCTAAAAACAAATACTAGATTGCAATGAACTTTTGAGTTTTAATGATCCTCACTAATCTAATGATGCCTCTCAAGGTGTAATCCGAATAATCAATAATACCCAAGAAATAAACAAATATTCATTGAATGAAGCATAACTTTTCTTCAAGGGTATTTGGGTAAAAACTTTTAATAATAACAACCTGTTTGCTTGAGAGGGATAAAACAAGTAAGGTACCTACTCAAAGCAGTAAGAAAGTCATAAAAGTATTATGTTACACAATTTGAAATATTTATAGTAAAAAGTTTTTTTTCTCGGTATCATTAAAAACTACACTAGCCATTAAAACACTGTCTGACCCGGTTGACATTGGAGTGTTTTTAGATTATTTTGGTTACCTAAGAACCCACGAATTGGATGTTATGACGACAAATCTATAACCAGTTTTATTTATTGTATTGTTAGCAATGTAATAAATAATATTGATAATATTGATAAGAATCATACGAGGTGTAGTAAACAATAATAATATTATTGTAACGTTATAATTTTAAGTCTTCGCAAAGCAGTTATGTTATGGTATGGTCGATTTTGCTCGTACTAAATCTTGTTTAAAATAAAATTATTACTTTTTTCTGTTTTCTTTTCAAAGTAGAAATATTATCTAATCACCGTAAATTTAATGCTGACGTATAAAAATATTAATTTTGCAGTGATATCTTTTGACTGAGTCTTTTGAGGTACCTATATAAATGTAGTTTGAAGTTTCCATACAATAATTATTACTTCAACATACAATTATTGGTATGTTGAGACCGCATTAAGTTGCAGAGATTTAAGATTTTCTAATTTTCCGCAATTGGTAGGCATCATTAGCATCAACGTTCTGAAAGTATTTGTTACAAATCTATTCGGAAATAAAACAATTTTTATTTTTTTATTATTCATGTGTAAAGTATAGACAACAAGATGACTAAGACGGAGCAAAACCATTATTACAAACTAGCAATTATCTGTCAAACATGGTAACTGCACAAATTAAGTAGGTAGTAGTAGTAGAGAACTAACTACTAGAGTTAAACTTAAGTAGTTATATTAACTTGCTGTAAGAATTGGTAGATGAATATGGCAAAAGGAAAATCAGGTGTTAAAGTGGGACGGTCATAGTCACATTTCTTCTTGAAAATAATTAATTAAAAACAATACATCAATAGAAAACTGTTGCTTATTCTTCTAATTGTTCGTATAGTTATTATAATTATTTGCTGTACGGAATAAATAATCTAATACGCGTGCGAAAAACTTTGGAACCCTTTTTACGAAAAATGCGGAATAGTAGGAGCATGAAATTTTGCACATTTGTAGTTTATAATATGGAAAAGAATATTGTTTTAAAATTATGCTTTTATCATACATAATTTTGATAAATAAACATTACACACACTACAACGCGCACACTACCATGTTTTGACTGACAAGCCTATACACACGAATTTATACTCCTTTGTTTATGGTTGAAGTCTATTGTCAAATTAAAAATTGATTGTTGTTTTTTTTATTAAATCTGAAATAGTCAGTACCTTAAACGGGTAGCCAAAAGAAGGTTTAAGGTCGAATTTCGACCATTGGGCGATCTCTAGTACTTACAATTTTGCGAATAACCCCAAAGAAGCGAAGAGGTATATGACTGGGAAGTAGATAGCCGCTAGCTGTGCCCAGAACGGTTTGTCTGGTTTCGGCAGGTACTGGAGGAAGGGCTCCAACATACTCAACTCCAGGTCGTGAGCTGTGTTGGTGTAGAGGTGATGAGACATGGCATGGCTCACTCTCCATTCACTGGAAATATGAAAAAAATTTAAGACGTTAGAAGCAGGTAAGTAACAGTTTTAAAATTGCCGTCTTTTGCATAATCGGAGGCTTCAATTCTGGCTACACATTAAATCCACATTTTTTTATTTATAAAAAAATGTGGATTTAATGTGTAGCCAAATATATTAGCCAGATGATGAAGTAGGTAAGTTACAAGGTTTGATCAATTTACAAGGGAAGAGATGAGTAATTGACTTATGTTAGGTACAAAATGTTAGTTCATTTCATCCACTCATATTTTTTTTTATGAAATAAGTGGGCCAACGAGCAAATCGGTCACCTGATGGAAAGCAACTTCTGTTGCCCATGGACACTAGCAGCATCAGAAGAGCTGCAGGTGCGTTGCCGGCCTTTTAAGAGGGAATAGAGTAATAGGGGAGGGTAGGGAAGGGAAAGGGGTAGAGGATTGGGCCTCCGGTAAACTCACTGACTCGGCGAAACACAGCGTAAACGCTGTTTCACATCGGTTTTCTGTGAGCCCGTGGTATTTCTCCGGTCGAGCCGGCCAATTCGTGCCGAAGCATGGCTCTCCCACATCATATCTTCAGTTGTGTCTAGTCATGGCGATTCACACAAACCATCTTTAATGATGACATAATGATATTATTATGATTTATTAATATTTGCTGAAAGTATAATATTAATATTATACTTTCAACAAATATTAATAAATCATAATAATATAAATTTTGATATTTTCCTACAATTCCTTCCTGGACGATTATGAATATGAATTAATTAATTCATATTCATAATCGTCCAGGAAGGAATTTTAGGTACCTACACGTAAATTATAATTCTGTTATTAAAGTAGCCTTGGTACTAAACAAACGTCAGGCATTCTCAAGGGATATAATTAAGTAATTTAATTCATTTTTATTGAGTATAATTAGTTGGATGTCATATGAAATGAGTTTAAGGAAAAATTCTTTAAGATCCATTCTTATATTTTGAAATTTACTATGTACTAAGTAGGTACTTATAGTTAAAGTTTATATGTATGCATTTAAAAATTTTAGTTATATGGCGTGTTTTATTCCTTTTACCTGCTGGAGACCTTGCAATTAAGCTGATTCTATATAAAAAGCGGATTTTTTAAACTATCGAGGTCAAGTTAAAATTGTATTTTATGCATTTAAAATCGCGTAAAACGAAACCAATGAAATTGTTTCAACATTTTAGTTGGAATGCCGTATTAATTTTTGGACCACAGTTATACTTGTATCAACTATATTGTTATCTCTTTGATTCTTTCATTAAAGAAAGACAAATGATTAGCGCGAGTGGGCCTAAGCTTAAAAGTTTGTGTTTAATGACAATTAAGAATTGCTCATTTGCTCGAAGAAACCTCATTATTTGAATACACTTTAAGGATTGAGAGCCTTTGAGGAGAACTTTTTTGGAGTTGCTCATTAAAGGTTCGCGCTCACTTTGTCGGCGCGTGCCGGGGCTTGCCGGGGCGGATCGGGGCTCAGCGCAGTGCAATATGCGCTATAGCACACTATTGCCGGGCCGGGCCGCATCGCAATGACGGATTTTGAGTACTTTGGATAGCTCCACTCTTAAATCATTCGTGACTCGATATATCAAAAACATTGCTATATTGTACTAAAATCTACTAGACCGTATTTTAGAAAATGTACCTTTATTAATCAATGTCTTCATTATGCACTTTAATTTTTTATATTATTTGTTATATTATAATATCGATATTCTATTAAAATTTACAAAAAATTTTGGACTACTAAATCGTCATTCATTTGACCTCAAATCTACCAAAAAGTTGAAATCTATGTGAAGTGTGGTCACACTATTGCCGGGGCGCAGCGAGTTTGTCGGGCCTTGTCGCATTGACGGAAATCCGCTGCGCCCCGACACAGTGTGCGATAAGCGCATCCACTTCCATACCAATTGTATGGAGGCGGATTTTTGCGATGAGCCCCGGCACGGCCCGTCTCAATGGGCTCACTCCTTAAACGGGCAGGCAGCGGCCGTCAGCAAAAAATAATTAATTTGTATACTTACTTTCAAACAAGGGTTTGCTTCAGTACAATATGTTGATTTAAGTAACGAAGTCCTAGGCTGAGTTTTGGATTTAGGTACCTGCTGAATTTAGTTTCCTTAAACTTTTAACATACTCAACATAATATTATGTATGTGATAGAGTACTCTCATATAATATTATGCTTATTAATTATTATACTCGTACGGCGTACTTTATGGTCGATATAGTACTCGTAATAGAATCTTTAGGATTTGAAAGAAAAGTCAACAAATTAAGTGATGCTTTAAAAATAGTTTACTACACTATACACCATAACTATAATCTTTTTAAAGCATCACTTAATTTGTTGATTTTTCTTTAAAATCCTAAAGATTCTATTACTATATCGACCATAAGGTACGTCCTACGAGTATAATACCTACATCATCATTTTGTTTTACAACGGATTTACGTTTGCCTTTTTTATAAGAAGAAATCATAAAAAGTACTGCAGTCTGCACATTTATTACGTCATATTATGGTTTTTACAATCATTTTGAGCACGTCTCTGACTGTAATCACTTGTATAATAAGATGTTCACTGCAGAAGATATTAATAAACAAAAAACGAATTCTGACGTTGATCTTGTAGCTTGTAACGAAGCCAGCTTTTTAAAGCTTTTATGAAAGTATTAAACGTATTTTTAATGTTTTCATTTTACAGAAGCTTTCGCCGATCGTAATAAGAGCGCCCAAGAAGCTTATAAGGAGCTTAAGACCTCAGTAAAAGTGCGATGGTCTAGCCAATTTACAGAGACGTATAAACTGAACTCGAGACAGTTTGTAGTTTATATCCTTCCTAAAATATGGACTATGGATAATTATAAATGCGAAAGTGTGTCAGTCTGTCTCTCTGTTACCTCTTCACGCCCAAACTTATAGTCCCGTGAAAGGATATAGAATACTTTTTATCCTGTAAAAATAAATGGTTCCCGTGCAATAAACCAATTTTGGGGCAATGGATTCGCAGGTGTCTTTTTATCTACTTACTGTGTATTAGTTTATAGTAACTATACAAGACTAGATGAACCGGTGAACTTCGAATCACTTCCCATCTGACATATTAAACCTTCTATGGACTTCCACGAATATTTCTAGACTAAAATTAGCTAAATCGGTTCAGGCGATTTCGAATTTTAGCAAGACCAACAAAATTCATTTTTATCTAGATAATAATACACACTATGACACGAGAATTTTATATATATAAAATTCTCATGTCACAGTGTTTGTGCGCGAACTACTCCAAATCTGTATTTACCATCAAGGAAATTGATTCCTAGGCAGTTGACAGATCAACGTCATTTGGTCTCCGATCATGTCGATTCAATTGTGATCTGTCGGCTGAGATTGACGTAACTCGACCCAACTATGTAGGTCCCTAATCTGCCTAGGATTCAACTTCTCTGATAGTACATTCGTTAGGCCCTCAGGCCTAACGAATGGTAACGAATGGTAGAGGTTTTTATCTACTTTTTATATCGTTACTACTCTAGAAATAATTTATACGGCAAAACAATGTTTGCCGGGTCAGCTAGTTTATAATATTTAGATTTGCTTGTCTTTGTATGGCATTGTAGAAAATCACATGAGAGACGATTAGAAAGTATAGATGTCGCTTCGCGATTTTAGTAATTTAATTTTGGAACATTGTTGTGGCAACATTTACACCAAAATATTATAAACTTTTTTCTAGCACTTTATTGTTTTATATTAATTCTTATAAACATTACAAAATCGCTCGCTTAAAACATTAAAATTGTAAGAAATTATAATAATGTGGAATCAGTGCAACAAAAGTGTTTATACTGTGAATCATGAATTTCCATCAAGAAGTTACAGTGAGTACATTCATTATCATAAATAAAAAAAATGTTTATCGGATTTCTTAGCTGATGTTTTAAAATGACGTACTTATTTAATTACATTAGTTTTTCCTATTGGAAAATTTTGGGGTAGCTTAATTACAAAAATATTTGAATTCCTTAGTATTTCTTATTGAAATACTTCAAGCGCTTGTTAATAAAAATTCTTGAGCTTGAAATATTGTAACCGTCATCCTTATCATATTTCGAATATTATATTTTAAGATCCATAGTGACTTTAAGATATTAGATTCAGCACTTCACAACACAGCATCGAACAAAAAAGGCAATTACAATGTTTTCTGTGAGTCATCAAATGTGGCAAATCATGGTCCTTCCTAGTTAAAAAGTTTATAATTATAGTCATATTGTATTCTATCTGTCTGCAAAAGTAGAGTAACAAATTGGCTTATAAATCTGAATTACGAGACCACTGAAAAATTAATTGCAATACCAGAATAGTATACCAAACACACGCACACTCACACACACACACTCACACTCACACACACACACACACACACACACACACACACACACACACACACACACTAACACACTAACACACAAACACACACACAGGCACATACACACACACTCATACACACACACACACTCACTAACCCGACTTCACCAGTTACCAAGATGTCGTTCTGTAACCGCACTAATGTAACCAAGACTGTGTAAAGTGTATATTTGGGATTAAGGCCTGTTGTAATGAAATACAGGCTCACGCCCAGTTTAGGCACCAGTCTCCCACAACAACCTAAGATTGTTATATTATAGTCTAACGGCGGTTCCCAATATTTGATCTATCTCTGGTTTTGCCCTACTAGAGATAGGCATAGCTCACAATTGACATAAAATATATGTCTCTAAATGTCTAATGTGAGCTATTCCTATCTCTAGTAGGGCAAAACCAGAGATAGATCAAATATTGGGAACGGGCGTAAGTTAATTATGTAATTGAATCTTGTGGTGAGAAAATAAATCATTATTATTATTATTATTTAAAATAGATTTGTCTCGGCTTTAACCGGTAGAATGAAGCAGGTACGGGCGATTGCCAAGTATCCTGTTCATGTAGTGTGAAAAAAGTTTAATTGGTATGAGTTGAAGGGAAGGATGAAGATGAATTAAGGAAGCGGCGGACTATAGAGCAGGTATCTATAACGATTGACTTTTGTAACTGTATATATGTGTTTTTGTGAAGGTCAAGGGATTTAAGTGCAGCGGCAAGCGTTTTTGGAATAACACCGGTTGAGGAGATGACAATCGGGATTATTTTTACTGTGTTTTGATGCCACATTTGTTTGATCTCATCTGCAAGCGGTATGTATTTTTGGATTTTTTCTGTGTGTTTCTGTTTCAGGTTGTTGGTGTTTGGAACGGCGACGTCTATAAGGTAAGTGGTTTTTTCAGATTTAATTGTGAGGGTCATGTCTGGTCTATTGCTTAGAATGGTGCGGTCTGTGACGATATCGCGATCCCAGTAGAGTTTTACGGAGTCATTTTCTAGAACGTTAGATGGTTTGTATTTGTAGTACGGTGTATGTGTATCTATAAGGTTAAACTTGATTGCTATTAATTGATGTATATGTTTGGCTACGTTATCGTGACGGTGAGTATATTCTTTATTTGCTAATGAACTGCATCCTCCGGTAATATGGTCTATTGTCTCAGTGGTTTGGTGGCATAATCTACACTTATCAGTTTCTACGAATTCTTTGAGGATAAATTTGGAGTAATTGCGAGTTTTGATAATTTGGTCCTGTATAGCTATTAAAAACCCTTCTGTTTCACTATAAATGTTGCCCTTAGTTAACCAACAGAATGACGCGGCTTGATCGATATGGTCCTGGCTTAACTGGTACGGAAATTTACCATGTAGAGCCTTGCTCTTCCATTTTTCTATTTTGTTGTCAATTTTAATTATTTTATTTTGAGGGTCAAATTGGTCATTATTAAACTGTAGCGGTGTTCCAGAATGAGGTAGACTTACAATGGCTTTATGGAGTGGGCTTGTGTTAGCTTTTGTCTTGAAATATTTTCGGAGGTTATCTATTTGTGTGTAATGTAGATTTTTTATGTCTATAAAGCCACGCCCTCCCTGCTTCCTCTTTATTGTAAATCTTTCAACTGCTGAATGGATGTGGTGAATATTGTGTTTGTAACAAGCGGTTCGGGTTGCGGTGTTGAGAGCTTCCAAATCAGTGTCAGACCACCTGATAATTCCAAATGAATATGTTAATATAGGGATCGCATAGGTATTTACAGCTTTAATTTTGTTTCGGCCTGACAATTGAGTTTTCAAAATTTTATTAAGTCTCTGTTTGTATTTAATTTTTAAAGTATTTTTTATTTCTTTATGATCTATAGCTGTATTTTGTATATAACCTAGGTATTTATATGTGTCTTTAGCTTGCATGCTGTCTATTGTTCCTTCTTGTAGTTCTAAGTTGAGTGGTTCTGTATGTGTATGTTTGCCCTTAAGAATGCAATTAATTTTACATTTATCAGTTCCAAATGTCATATAAATATCAGCGCTAAATTTTTCCGTTAATTTTAATAGGTGTTCCAGTTGTTGCCTGTCAGGTGCGAACAGTTTTATGTCGTCCATGTAAAGAAGGTGAGTGATTTTGATTTTATTGGCTTTATCTATAATGTATCCTAAGTTTGACCTATTCAGAGTTTTAGATAGAGGGTTTAAAGCTAAGCAAAACCATAAGGGGCTAAGTGAGTCGCCTTGGAAAATGCCACGTTTAATTTTAATTGGTGAGGTACTGACGGTGGTATTGACTGTTCTTAGATTGAGTTTAGTAGACCATTTATGCATTATGTATTGTAAAAAGTGAATTAAAGTATTATTAATCTTATATATTTGTAGGACATGTATCAACCAAGAATGCGGGACACTATCAAAGGCTTTTTGGTAATCTATGTATGCGTAATAAAGGTTCTTATGATCTTTTTTAGTTTGATTGTGTATTTGGGCGTCGATGATAAGTTGTTCTTTACAGCCCATTGAGCCTTTAGCGCAGCCTTTTTGTTCTTCAGGGATTATTTTATTATCAGTAATGTGCGTATTTAGTTTTTGTGTGATTATTGACGTAAGTAGTTTGTAAAGAGTTGGAAGGCAGGTGATTGGACGGTATTTAGTCGGATTTTTTGTATCATTTTTATCTTTAGGCTTTAGATATGTTATTCCTTGCATCATAAATAGCGGTACTAATTTGGGATCCTGGAGGGCTGAATTGAATGCTTTTGCGATGTAGTGATGTGTTGAAGTAAAATATTTTATCCAATAATTTTGAATTTTATCTGGTCCTGGTGCTTTCCAGTTCAGAGTCTTCTTTATGGCGTATGTGACATCATTATCATCTATTATAATTTCAGGCATTGGGTTAATATTGTGACATTCACTTATTTCGGTATCAAGCCATGAAGCGTGTAGGTTGTGATGGGCTGGTTTGGACCATAGGTTTTCCCAATAGTCCTTAAGTGCATCTGTACTAGGCGGTTGTGTGATTTTAATGTTTTCAGTGTTTAAATTTTGGTAAAAGAGCTTTTGGTTGTTAGTGAAAAGTAAATTATCCGTTCTTCTAGAGTTACTGATTTTAAGTCGGCGGAGTCTTTTTGATTGTGCTTGCAGTTTTTGTTTCAGAGTATCTAATAATTCTACTATTTGATCGTCAGTGAGATTGTTAGGGTTTAATTTTCGTTGTTTTGTGTGGCTAAGATTTCCTTTAAGGTACTGTGTAAGCTGTCCAATTTCTTTTCGTAGTTTCTTGACTCTGTTTTCAATTCGTAGTTGCCATTTTGGATTTTTCGGGTCTCTTGTTTTATTTGCTATATCTTTTTCAGGGGGGTTATTAAGTTTAGTGTGTAGAGTTGTAGTTGTTATTGCAGCGCAATAAATGGCACTGTGGATTTCCGCTATATCTGGTGTTTCTTTCGCTTCTAGATGTTCTCCTATTAACTTGTTAAGTAAATTTACCGTCTTTATTATGTTGCGTGTAATCTGGATTTTTGGTATTGCCGGTCTGAGTGTTGGATCTGTGTCGGCGTAATTAAGTAACATTTCTGTAAATACTTGACTAATTTTGTTATTCTGCGTTTGATCGGCGTCAGTTGTGAGTATGTCTGTCTGTGGTATTATTGCATTTTCTACAGTTTCAGAAGAGTTTGATAGAATTATGGGTTGATTATTATTTGTGGGTTGAATTGTAGAATGCTGTAGAGTTGGGTCGTCCGTTGCATTATGTGAGATTGTCAGAATATCGCAGGGGCTAAGCTGTGTGTCTATGCTACATATTGTATTGTTCTGGTCGTTGGAACAATCGAACGAATGCGCTACTGTATTTTTTATCTTGTCTCTTTCATGACTTGGTATTCTGTTATTGCGATGTATAACTCTGATTTGATCTGCTAATCGTTGCTCAGATATGTGTCTTAGTTCAGGGTAAGATTCTGTGAATTTTTTATGGAGTGATGGTCTGAATGCTGTGAGGTTGGCTTCGCATGATGTTACAATGTAGTAGCAACGGAGAAGTTCTTTGTTTATTTGATCAGTCCATTTCATCCGTTGTCTACTTTTTCCAGCGAGAGTGGTTGGAGGAAGCATTTCCTGCAAAACACTTCTTACTGGAGTGTTTATGATATGAGGCTGTGTAAGAGTATTATGATCTACGGTATTTGGATTAATGTATTCAGAATTATTTCTCGTAGACGGACTGATGTCAGGAATGGGCACAGGATTAGTAGCAATTGCTTCCTGTGTAACATCCTCTGACAATGGTGATAATGTAGTGGATCGTGATGAAAATGAGTTATTGAGCATGAATGACTGTGGTGAAGAGTGAAGCGATGGAAACAAGCTGACGGATGAGGTAGGAGATGAAGGATATGAATATGTGTTGCTTATTGTTTGGAAATTAGTATTCTCTGCAGCAGTACTAGACTGGGCAGTAGGATGCGATACGGTGCCCCCCCCAGAATACGAGGGACAGCCCGGGCCCGAAGGCCCGGGGCGGGATTCTCCATTGCTTTTCGCGCCGGTACCCGCCTGGGGTAATATATTTCTATTACGTAGTCGCATTTTTCATTATATTATTATATTAAAACAAAAATAGGAAGAGTTAACTAAAAAGGAAATATAGGTAGAGAAGAGAAAAAGGAGGGTGAAAATTAGACAAACCAAAAAAACAAAAAATTGCAAAAACAAGGAGTGATTAATAAAAAGGTGACGAAAAGATAGTGACGAGAAAGAAAGAACCGATGATCAGCCACGTGAGTACCTCACCCCGAAGAGAGTGGGGTGGCGCACCCAAGTGTTGCCCGGGGACACCAACTAGGAGGGACCGGCTTCACCCCCTTATTATTATTATTATTATTATTATTATTATTATTATTATTATTCTCAGGATATAAACACTTCGAGCATAATACAACTGATAGAGAGTAAATTAGTTATAAGTAAAACAAATTCCACCAAAACGCTTAATTTTCTTATAATGTTCTGTAGGGTGATTCACTAAGCGTTTCCGCGCGGAATTTTTTCGATGTAGGAATCTATTTCACTTTCAAGCAAATGACAAGTGAATACTTTCCGATTTTGCTGTCATTTTGACAGTAGTGACATTTATTTTGTATGAGTGAAATAGTTTCCGCCACGGATTCGAGAAGATCTCACCGCGGATGGGAGTTTGACAACCGAAGTCTTTCATTAGGTAAGATCTTTGATGTATTGGCTACATTCTGAATAGTAAATAGTGTTTTGTATTAATTTTTTTAATGAGTAGCAAATTTTTAATATTCAATGAAATACTCAAAATCATTCGTTGATTAAAACTCAGCTGAAATATATATTTTTTGTATGGTAAGACTAGTCTTAGTCTTAAAAATTTTGTTCATTAAATTAAGAGGTGCAGGAAAGTTTGGAGGTACAATAATTATTTTCCCATCTTTGATCTTGATACTGACAGCGATGAAATAACCAAGGCTATAATATAATGTTATACCGTAGCACTTATTGCCAAAATGCCAAAAAAAAAAAAAGTGTCAATTATTCTCTTTGGTTTCGGATTCATTTCGGCGACGGAAAGTTTGTGAATCGCTGTGATACTGACAGATGAAATCTTTTCACGTGAGATCTTTCCGACGATCGTGCATCGGGGGGCAGGTCTGTTTCAGAATTTACTCGTGAATCACTGTATTAAAAATATATATAATATCACTACTAGATAATGCCTTCTACTCCGTTGCGCTGAAATTAACCACGGTAACGGCACATTTTTCAGGGTAAAAAATATCTTGTGTCCATTCCCGGGACTTTAAGAGGATACACCAGGGGCTAGAGAAATGAAAAAAGTACGTGAAATATCTATAGCTGTCTCCCTTACCTCAAGCCTATACCGCAGAACGCGATAGAGACAACTGCAGAAAATCAACGATTCGTTGCGTTATCCCCTGATTCCTTCTCCAAAACTGAACCGATTTAAGTACTTTTTTCATTAAAGATTATTTAAAGGCTTGAGCTGTGTTCCTATGTGTTATTTTTTTTTTGTAAAATCTAGCCAAATCTGTTTTCTGGATGTTTGAACACAGTAGAAAATCTGGCCATTTTTTTGGTTTTTTAATAATTAAATTATGAAAAAAATGAAAACATAGACACATTGTATTAGTGGCCGTAGATATTCAGGAAAAAAAATATAACTCTACTAGCATTATCCAGAGAGGAAACAGGGGACAACGTTTGTATGGAAAAAGGGTGGTGTGGACTCTTCTTAAATCTGCATACCAAACATCAAAATCGGTTCCGTGGTTCAAGAGTAAAGAGGTAACAAACAGACAGACAGACACACTTTCGCATTTATAATATTAGTACAGATTTACTTCCTCTATGGTTGTATACTCATAGTATGTTACAATATTATAAAGTATTAAGTATACCAGTTTCGGTACTAGATATGACCTCACTCAAGGATCTCTAGCAACAAAATGTGTAACCCTCACCTTTCGCATTGTCATTATCACCGCTGCGAGCGAAATAAACAATTTTATTTTCTTACAAGATTTTAATATTACGAGTATATTCTTCCTAGTTGCGTAGAAGCCATGATGTGCTGCTGTTCGTGTTGTAAAGGACAGCTTGTAATTTTAATCACATTTTCATATAATATACTGTTGCAAAAATCTGACGAATGGATTTTAAACTTTGATGGCTTAAGGCAAAAATACAATTAGCTGTCTTTTTATCTAAAAAAAACCGGCCAAATGCGTGTCGCGCCACGCTAAATATAGGGTTCCGTAGTACCGCTAGTTTTTGTTTATTTTTATATGGTCAATGAATGTACATTTACAACGTGATTTACACTAAAAGCAACATCATCTCAGTTACGTTTAAAGGAATTTGATCGAAAAGTTAATTTATCCTTTTTCGAGAAGCAACAGTTTAGCTGGTAGAAGGGGGGGGGGGGGGGGGGGCACTGGACTCTTAACGATTTTTCCACTTTAAAACCGGTGGTACAAATGGATCTCTAAATCGGAAAATTATCTTTGAATACTCGTAATATAAAAAAAAAACCTATCCAACGACACCCCACAAGGCTGGGTGATCCCCGCTTGATGTGTATGGGAGGTATCAATATTTTTTTAAGATTTTATAGACCATTTTGTCGGCATCATTAATATACAGTGCATACATGCCGAATTACAGGTTTATATCCTATACTTTCTGAGCAAAACCGCGGAAAGACAGACGGACAGAGGGACAGACAGATGGACAGACGGACAGACGGACAGATGGACAGATGTGCAGATGGGCAGATGGACAGACAGACCGAAACTATAAGGGTTTCTTGTTGGCTACGGAACCCTAAAAGTACAGAAGTTGCTACAATGAAGTTGCTTGTCAAAGCTACTGTGTTCTGTCACAATAGACATAAGTGTGTAGGCGGATGAAGCCGTGGGCAAAAACTACTTAGTTATATTTTTTATTCCAGTAATTTTGTGTCCAAAGAAATGAATGTATAAACACAAGAGAATAATCATACTTAACGGACGTTGTTCATAGAGTCTACATCCTGAGGATGGAGCATCCTCAGGTGTGTTGGGGCGAAACGCGCGTCGAGGTTTTCAACCTGCATGGTGGTGAGGGGCCTCGCACGGATTTGCCAACATTATTGCTTGTGTGGTGGTGGTATTTGCAAGTTCTTGCATGCGAGTGTACGCATAGGCAGTATGGGAGGAGGGAGGTGCTGTACGCATGCCTATGCGTACACTCACTCATTTACTTAAATGTGGAAGTTGTTTTCGCGGAATATTGCTAAAAATAATAACAAACTAAATTTAAATAATCATACTGTTCTTGAAATAGTTTTATGCCCTGAACAGGTTACAACCATAAAGTTAATATCAACTTTATGGTTAACTTTTATGTTGCCTAAAATTAAATATTTGAGTATAATTTAATTTTAGGCAACTTAAAAGTTTGTTCCTCCAAAAATATATAACGTGATGATATCGCATAATATATTGTAACCATAAAGTTGATATTAACTTTATGGTTGTAACCTTGTTAAACCTGTTCAGGACATAAAACTATTTCAAGAACAGTATGATTATTTAAATAACTTTTCCGACTAAACTAGCAGATGACGATGGTATTTTTAAATATAAATAAAGGGAAACCGACAAATATACGGAAAGGTTATTAACATTAAACATTTAAAAACTAAAACTTGAAGATTTATCTGCAATTTTCAACATCCCACATAATAGTTATTTACCACTACTTACCTAAAGTTTATTATAGGTACTACTTACTTAAGCTTTACATAAATTTGAAGACTACCCACCCACTGTAATCTGTATCGATATAATACAGAGTGTAGTTACGTTTTTACAGCGCTGAGTTATGTACAATAATATATTGTAATTCTACGCTGAAACGTAGACTATACATGCAACAAATACTTCGTCAATAAAGCTTAGTAGTGTTATAACTTATAAGTGTTGGAAGCTTACCTGTAAGAGAATCCGCTGAAGTTGTACAAATACATTCGCCAGTTGTCAGCTCTGTGGAAATAGTTGTGGGCGCTGACTGTCATCATACAGAGCACATACGCCGCTCCGACAGTCGACACAGCGCCATAGAAGTAACTCTTTGTGCAGAGCCAGCAGGACAACGGAGTCAAAACGATCAGAGACAAAAACAGAGAGTCGATTATAGCGTTGCTCTTACTCCTGGTATCTTTCGGTATCTCTTTCAATTTAGCGACGACCTTTCCTTTCAGAGTTTTATAAAAGCCGTCCTCTTTAAACGTGTACGGGTAATTCCGAGGTGTTTTTGCTTCCCTCACGAAGTACTTGGGTAAATAGGATTCGGCGATGCCTCTTAAGTGGTGTGTTTCGAACGACTCCGTTATGTCCGTCCCCTGAAAAACAAACGTTTACTTTACACCTCAGTTTTAAAGGGTATTTCGTGAAGTATCAAGATTGTTAACAACTGGAACTTTTGTTGTTTACGTTAAAATACAAATAAATACTGTGTTACATTTCATTCAAAAATAGGTACACAAGAGCGTTAAAAGTGTTTGTAATTTTAAATTAGGTACTTAATTTTCTACATTTATCATATTAGTAGATAGACCTAAACTTCTAGAAATCAGCATTTTGGTTTTTATTCAAGTTTAAGTTGTATTGTAAAGAGCTTTCCGTATGCTTTTCATTGGACGTGACTCCAGAATTTTATACACAAGAAGGTCTATCGTATCGTGTTGTTTACGGCAATAAACGGCCTATGTTTTATCCCTCAAATAAAGTTTAACTAGCTATTTGACCGAGCTTTGCTCGGTATTCGATAAAACACGAATAAAATGACATTTTCTAAAAATTATTCCTAGCTAGATCGATTTATCGCCCCCGAAACCTCCTACATACTAAATTTCATGAAAATCGTTGGAGCCGATTCCGAGATTCAAATTATATATGTAAGTTGGTGATCTTATATATATATATATATATACAAGCTCGTTTAAAGATATAAAATAAGATAAGATTTCACCGTCTGAAATTACAACTCTTTTTTTTTTGAGAATTTTCGTATTAGGCTCTCAAACATCATAATATTATAATTATTATTTATTAACAGAAAACAGGCCTTTTAGCCCAGACCTTTTTTTCAAGAAGAATCGCCGTTCAAAATATATTATGAAGTTGACTTGGTTAAAATTAAGTTGAAGTTCGACTTGTCAATGTTTTCTTTATCGCTTCTTTATAGAAACAAAGAAGCGATAAAGAAAATGTCTTGACTACAGGCTGATATCACTCACCCTCGTCACCAGCAACCACTGCGACCCTCCCGGGTGGGATTTCACGAAGTCGGTAAGGTCGTATAGCTTGTCGTGCACCCTCCAGAGTCCCTCGGCCCCATCGTGCATACGCTTCCCCTTCAGCCAGAGGTCAGGGGACCTGGACACCTCGTCACGAAACGGCGGGTACCTCAGCTTGGGGAAACTCACTTGAGTTTTCTCTGCATCGGGCGCCATTTTAGAAGATACGTCTGAAAAGTAAGAGTGATCGACGTTCTAATAATAGACGAAAGTTCTACTCTAGAGGGGAGGCCGATCTATCCGGTCGGACTGATTGCAGGCCGACCAGACAATGCCTTATAGCCAAGACGCATCCTTTATCGTTTATAGAATCGCCGATAAAAATATATGAAATTGACATTACAAGACTCGAACGTCAATTTCATATTAGGTATAGAACGCGTATGTCAATTCCATATAATTTGATCGGTGATTAAAGAAGTGATAAATAAAATGTCTTGGCTATAGGGCCAGGCTTCCGTTTTGTGAATATAGGTATCTGTGTACCCCGACATGTGTGTCCGGTCAGGTTACCTGTGAATCGCAGGCTGCGAAGTCAGCCTGACCGGATCCTTTAGAGTATTGCCTATGCCTATAGGGTTTCAAATCATTATTTTTATCAGGCGCTTAATCTGCTCGTTCACATTATATATTTCTTAATACAGTACACCACATTGAAAGTAAAGTTTTAGAATATTTAGTTTATTGAATATATTTTGGGAATGCTCCTTTATTTTTAACAATTTTATTGCATTGTAATTAAAGCAATACAATTAACGCTTACTTGTTTTTAAATTTGTACATAAACCTAATGAAATATAAAATTTAACAGGTTTATAATGCAACAGCTATTATTTTTTATCAACGAATTTTTAATATTTTAGGCCACAAACGACCAAAACAGGTTGGAGATATTTTTCACTCAAACACACAAACAACTCAATCGAAAACTTGAAATTTGAAGGTTATTGCGATGGCGGTTAAGATAAGAAGCCTCATATGCAAAGAAAAACAATAGAATTTTGGAACTTTATTAAATATAGTAATAATAATTTATAATAATAACAGTAATTTGAAGATCAAAAACACGAATACCCATTATATCCTGTTTACTCTTAAGCTTTTTCTGGAGCATAAATTATAAAAACTACTGGCCACTTATTAATTATAATGAGTTGGCAGTAGCCACTACTAATAATAACATTTTCTTTATGGTACTGACTCAAATCTACGTCAACTAAGTACTCAATACTTGCTTTATCATAATTCATAACTCTTTAGTTTTTATTTTTATTTTGTGAGTGTAGAGTCTTTTTCTCTGTAAGTTCCACTTGCGTCAGTCAGGGCTTAATATTTGTGTTCCTCTCATTATTCGTATATTTTGTGAAAGAGAGCATTACATGATATTTTTGGAATAAGTGGGCTTAAGATTTTTATTGTAACAAAACAAAGTATAATATGTCGATAAGATTATAATTTATATGTTTTATTATACTTATGGCCTGTTTCACCACTTCCTGATAAGGCTATCCACCAATTAACTTGACAGATCAAGTATGGAAAATCTGTCAAAAAAGTTGTGAATAGCCTATTAGGCACTTTATCAGACAGTGGTGAAACAGACCCTTAGCCTTGTAACTTTGAAATATTATAATATTAGTATCGGTTTATATTGCTGCAATTGCATTGACAGTAATAACATACACTTTCCATGCACTTTTTCCACTTTTATTAATTTATTTTATTACAATTATGTTTCACACGACCGGTTTCGATAAAATCATCATCAGGTGTCAAAGGTGGTTTTATCGAAACCGGTCGTGTGAAACATAATTGTAATAAAATAAATTAATAAAAGTGGAAAAAGTGCATGAAAAGTGTATGTTATTACTGTGAAACATGAATTTCCACCAAGAAGTTACGGTACATTCAATATCATATACAATTGTATTGAGTTTTGCCACAATCCATGCTAAGAAAGTTTCTGTCTGTCTGTCTCTTTATACTTTACTTTATTAGTCTATGTTTAAGACTCAATGTTTACTCTAGTGGTTTAGGCGTTAAGATGTAAATGTTAACGCCTAAACCACGCGCGATAACAAAACAAAGTGAATGTATGTGTCTTGTATACTTATACAAGGTTTAACAAAACTAAGTGATAGTACCTACTTTAGTGTTTAGGGTGTGCACATGTTCCTTGTAGAATGTTCACTGTAAAAGTAACAGCGCTGAAAGAGTTTTTTATTCACTTTTGTGTGGGGAAACCATTGATCTCCATTATACATGCACAATCAAAAGTCACTTATTATAAAAATGTATTATTTTTGGAAGAGTTTTCTGGTGTTGCTCATAATAAATGCGCCAATTTCATAATTCGATTAAATCCAGGACTTTTTTCTTCTTTCCGATTACAATCTTAGTGCCCATGGAAGTTCCTTACCCACTTTATTAAATTTTATTTTTTTCAAAATTGATGTGGCCAACTACAAAGAAACATTTTGTTTCTAGAAAGATATTGTACTTACCTATCGAGTGTATTTTGAACTATCATAACTCTGTTTCGTGGCCTCGGTGTGTAATATTATGATAGCAAGTTTGGAGACTACGAGGGCATAATATGGCCGAAATATGCACTATCAACAAAAAAAATGCCATTATATGCACTATCGCCTAAAAAGCCTCATTATATTATATGCATTTGCATATGCAAGTATTCAAATGCATATAATCCGATATGAGTTTCCCCATACAAAATCTACAAGGAACACGTGCACACCCTAAAGTCTAAATTATTATCAGTAGCGCTGCTTAGTTAGTTTTCTTACATCCTGTCTGTCTGCAGTAAATGTATCAGTGCTGTAAGAGTAACTTTTTTATTTTTATGGAAAAATAAATGACGTCAGGATATTTCTCCTAGAAACATAGAAGTCAATAGTATCTCTTTCAGCGCTGCACTTTTACAGTGTACTCTATATAAGAGACACATACGAAAAAGTATTATCAATTTATCACTTTGTTTCAAACAGTAAGGGAGATCGCAGACGACAGACTGTATGGGCGCCGCAGACTCGATCGCGTAAAAAGTCTGTCGTCTGCGATCTCCCTTATAATTTTATTTGCCGCCTTGCCGATATCGCACCAAAACCCTATTTTATATATCTCAGTTCAAAATTTATCTAAAAAAATTAAAATGTGGAATAATAATACATATTAATATTATGTAGTTTATGATATTGTAGGTAAATGTCGGCGTGTGTTTCGTGCGTGCGTTTTGCGTGCATAATATTATGGTAAAGGGACATTTTGCCGCAAAAATATTTATTTCATGGCCTTTTCCAGTGTCTTAAGTCTGTTATTATATATTAATATTATTATATTTTATCAAAATTGGTCCAGAAGCTTATATAATGTAAACTAACATAATATATCAACTCTACAAGCATTGAGTTAAAAGCAAGTCACGTACAAACAATAACGGGATGATTATCATTTATTAATAAATTAATTAAGTACTGCAATCATTAATACTTATTTATTTTTATTTATTCTTTATTGGGGTCTCCAAACAGTCTTACATATATTAATACGTGAGAGAAAAACTTTGTAACCCTTTTTACGAAAAATGGGGAAACGTAGGGGCATGAAATTTCGCACAGTTATAGTTTATATGGTGAAGGAGTGCATCGAGCTAATATTATTTTAAAATTATGCTTTTATCGTATATATTTTTAACAAATAAAACGTTACACACACTACGACACTACTACTAGGAAAAATGACAAATTTTTGAGTGACAAGCCTATACATACGAATTATAATCTTTTATTTATGGTTGAAGTCTGCTGACAATAAGTTGATAAATTGAAAATGGATTATTGTTTTTTTTTTAATTTAATTTTAGATACTATAAGACAATGCTTAAACGGCCAGTTTGAGATCATCTGAGTCCCAGAGACAAGAATTGAAAAAAACTATGATGAACTCAATATTTCATACAAAAAATAGGTAGTAGTCCTAATGTCGTTGCAAATAAGGTCGAATTTCGACCATTGGGCGATCTCTAGTATTAATAAAGTTACATCCATTTATAACATTTACCCAACGGCGGTGCCCACAGATGAATAATTAGTATAGACTCATAAAGTACAGCGTGTCCTCGTATAAACAAAAAAAAATACTCTTTTTTTTTGTTTATACGAATAACAACATAAAATAACAATATAAAAAAAATTAAAAGGGGTATTTAAACCACCCCTTTTATATTATTGCTGGCAAAGATGTTTAAGCATATGCTTATCTCTAAAACATCTTTGCCAGCAAACCTTGAAGTTAAAAAAAAATTGAGTAAAAACAATAAACACAAAAATATAAACACAATATTACGTGCACTTTTTCGACTATATTCATTAATTACTACAAATTTAACTAAAACACGACCGGTTTCGATATAAATCGTGATATATATCGAAACCAGTCGTGTTTAAGTTAAATTAATTGTAGTAATTAATGAATATAGTAGAAAAATTGCAAGTAATATTGTGTTTTATTTGTATTTAAAATGAATTTCCACTAAGAACTGACAGTACAATCAATTATATTATATAAAAACAATAAGGTACACAGGAGATATAAATAACAGTAAAACAATCAAAAAGACCTCTGTAAAAAGGGGTTCTAATTTTGCCAACAGAGGAGAGTGATTTAAGCTTCCAAAATTTGTACATAATATATTGATTCCAGCATACACTTTAATTTGCCCATAGCGTATATGAAATATATTTATGGTTTTTAAATTACGCGACAAAAACCATTTTGTCGCTTACGCCCTTTCTAATTCTTGCTGTTCCATTTCTTGTTAGAAAACAAGCAATCTAAAACGTATCCAACACGGTTTTTTACTTTAACCTTAATAAGGGAAAATCCTAAGGGCGCGTTTGCAAGTACACACTACACAACATCAAAAACGTCTACACATTGATAAGTAAAACTGGAAGCAAAATAGTCATGACAATATTTAATACTGTGCTCTGACCTAACCTAATTATTGTATGTATCGCTGTTTACTCGATTAGTTACAATAATATTATTCAATTTTTTTAGTAATTAATTAGATTTAAATATAGACGACACTATTATCAAAGATAACAAACTAATGAGGCTTATATTATAGGAGAAATTTATAAGATTGAAAAGAATACCTTGTTTATTTAATCCAGTACACTTCACAACAAATTAATTATAATTGGTAATATACAACCGGCGTGTTATACTGGCTGGCCGTGACTGACATGCGCGTGCGTCGGCCAAGGGCTATAGTGATTCAGGGTCGATACAAACGAAAGTTTGATACAATTTATGGAAAAGAGGCATGTTGCGTCTTTGTGTTGAATATAAAAAATATATCGACAGTAAATAATCGCCAAACGCGCCTTTGAATACGACTTAAAACGTTACGAAGATGGAGGTTATAAGGTATCTCTTCTTGTCCAACTGTCTCATAATTGTGGTTCCATGTACGTCCAGCATTCCTTTTGTGAATGCGAAGATTGTGCAGCTGCTACAGGTGATTCACCTGATTAGTGATTAAGCAGTCTCCTCCTGTGCAGGACCCGATCTAACTCTAAGCCGCTCCGGGCAAAGATCATTTTCGCCGCCCTTTACATACTCACAGAAAACCATAGAAGTCATGGGCTAGTTTTGTTGGGAGATAATAGGGCGGATATATTATATTTATAAAAATCATGCTATTTTATTTGTTTACTTTGTAATGTCTTTATAACTAAACTGATTATGGTTTATAATAAACAAAGGTGTTATGTTGATATTTACTTTTATAATATACATATTTAATAACACAAATATGATAAATTTTAAGATAATTAGGTACACTATTCAGAATAATAAAATTAACAATAACAATAATCTACAGAAACTTAAATAAAAATAATTTAAGAATAAAAAATAAGTATTTGTATTTTAATTTATAAGTTTTTTAATTATATATAAATTATAAGTATTTATATTATTATTTATTAAGTATAAAAAATACTAATTAGTAAATTTTTAAAATAAGTAAATAGTTCCACTGTCCAAACTCATATTAAATTATGACGACCATAGAAATGGCTGTAACGAACGGAAATATGAACGAAATGAGACATAGTTTAGAGAAACCTGTCAATTGTCACCACAATATCATCAAATGCAATTCTTTTGTGATCACGCTAAGCATATCTAGAAACGTAATATTATGATGCTGAGAAACTTCAAACAAAATGTCTTTATTATTATAATATCTGAATAATGTACGAACAAATTCTATAAATTTCAAAAATTCGCTTTTGGTAGAGCTTGATAAAGATATTGCTATTTATCTATTCTTAAACTCATTGACTTTTAAAAAGTATTTGTCATTTTCCCAAGAGAATCAAACCCCTGACCTCCAGACAAGACGTAATCATCCTGTCAAGAACTAAAGCTGATATAAGACATCGCTATGTCAGAAATATTAAAGTAATATACAATACCCTGGGCCCTAGGCATTTTCTGTTCCCTCGTCTTACATTTTTAGGGTTCCGTACCCAAAGGGAAAAACGGGACCCTATTACTGAGACTTCGATGTCTGTCCGTCTGTCTGTATGTCTCCAGGCTGTATCTCAGTAACCGCTATAGCTAGACTGTTGCCTCTATAACAACAAATACTAAAAACTCAACAAAATAAATGTTTATGGGGGGGCTCCCATACAACAAACGTGATTTTTTCGGCTTTTTTTGCTCTATGTCAATAATGGAAACAGATAGGAACTTGATTTTTTTACAAAGTCCTTTGTTATGTGTTCTTTAATATTTAATTATAATATTGAAATAAATTAAAAATTTAAGGGGGGCCTCCATACTAAAAAAAAACACGATTTTTGGCCTATTGTTGCTTTATAATGGTACGGAACTCTTCGTGCGCGATTCCGGCTCGCACTTGAACGATTTTTACACTACAGCTAGAAGCTTTTATGAAAATAATTTTCTATTTCATATTGGTAAAGTACACGACATTTCGCAAATAGCTATTTGAAACGCTACTTATTATTTTTTATTGTATCAAAATGATATAGTTACAAACATAGTATTAATATAATAGCATAATATCCTTCATAACCCAGCAAAGTCTACCTTTGCTATGTTATGTAAGATTGAGCTTGAGAGATACGTCCGATATAATATAAAAATATTCGCAGGTTAAATTCTAATTTTGCTGTGACTAACAATTTACAAATGTACAAGTGTAACACTTGTGCAAGACAAAGTGTTAAAGTAATCCCTTTATTATACGTGGGAGAGCCATGCTTCGGCACGAATGGGCCGGCTCGACCGGAGAAATACAACGTTCTCACAGAAAACCGGCATGAAACAGCGCTTGCGCTGTGTTTCGCCGAGTGAGTGAGTTTACCGGAGGCCCAATTCCCTTCCCTATCCTCCCCTATTACCCTATTCCCTCTTAAAAGGCCGGCAACGCACCTGCAGCTCTTCTGATGCTGTGAGTGTCCATGGGCGACGGAAGTTGCTTTCCATCAGGTGACCCGTTTCGCATTTTTTTTCATCGCAAAAATCCGCCTCCATACAATTTGCATGGAAGCGGATGCGCGTATCGCACACTGTATCGGGGCGCAGCGGATTTCCGCTTCCATACAAATTGTATGGAGGCGGATTTTTGCGATGAGCCCCGGCACGCTGAGCCACGGCACGGCCCGTCTCAGTGTGCTCACTCCTTAAGGGGACGACACGCCTGGGTATTGCAGATTATGTACTGTACCTAATACCTATCGAGTAACTAACTCGTTATTAAGACTTCCTTTAGTCTCCACAGGACAGGCATCGCCTAGTGTGGGGATCCAACTATCACATTATGGAAAACAATTTTTGGTTTATAAAAATATATTTTGTACTTGATGACACCCATGGGTGTCATCAAGTACAAAATATATTTGTGTGTCGTGCACAACTCGATTGCGCTAAAATTCAATAGTGGCGCGTGAACCGTACATTTTCCCGAGACAAAAAGTATCCTTTGTCCTTTTCTGGGACTCAAAGTAATATCTGGATACTAAATTTAAAAAAAATCGGTTTAGCGGTTTGGGCGTGAAGAGGTAACAGACAGATCTACAGACACACTTTCGCAATTTATATTATAATATTAAGTATGGATTTGTATTTGTTAGAAATAGGTAACAAAAATGCGTATACAAAATGTACGCATTATAATTTCGACTTATCTTAATTCTTAATGATAATAATGTTGACAGACGAGTCCTTTTAACGAAAATTATTCGGTCTACTTCTTTCGGCCTCCTTTCTTTGTTTTATTTTTTAATGGAATAGAGTTTCCACAATCCACATGTCATTACAGTGCAAATATTATAATTAAATATTTGCTCAAGACCTAAAGTTTTTGACCTTTTTGAAATTTGACCTTATAATACATCCTTAAACGCCAACAAAATGTATGGGATTTGACATTAGTATTCGCTAGCGAAGCGATGACTTGATATTATGTGAAATTGCATACATTTTGTTGGCGTTTACGATAATCGCTTGCCACTTGTCTAGTAGGGCTGATGTCATTGAAGACACGGAATAGTCTTTTTTTATCGCAATACAGACTACACATAATTATAGACCTGCCAGGTGCCATCGGAATCTGCTTTTCCGTAAGAAAGTCTACGGCTTATAGATGACAACATCTTATATATAAAAATGGATTTTCAAATGTGTTAGTCGCGCTAAAACTCGAAAACGGCTGAACGGATTGGGCTGATTTTAGTCTTAAAATATTCGTAGAAGTCCAGGGAAGGTTTTAAAGTGACCTGTGTTCACCGGGACAGCTATTATTTTTATAAATTTTTGCATCCAATAATAAATATCATATATATTATAGTAAGATATTTATATTTTTAAGTTTTCTGACTTAGATGAATGATTGGTCTCGCGCGTGTGCTACGACTAGATACCGTCGGAGTACTTGAAAAATGCGGCAACAAATCATACGCCTGATGTGGCGTAACCGCGCCAGTCGCGCAGCAAGCTTCGGGTGAGGTAGATGTGTCGATAATTTTCGAAATTTTAAGTTACGTCCGTAGCAAAATGCCAGTTTGCGTAGTGAGACTATGCAATAATAACACTACAAGAAACAAGAAAGGCACTGGCATCACATACCATCAGTAAATATTATATAAATCGTCATAAACACAGAAAAATAATATAATCCTGAAAATTCTGTGTGTGTGAGTGGATGAGCGCATTAAAATCTCTAGCTAGCGTAGCTGGTTCGAATCCCGCCAACGGAACAAAAAGTTTTCAAAGTTCCCAGATTATGAATGTGTATTAATAAATATGAATTAGTATCATATTAAAATAAAAATCTTAAATACAGTTTATATTTTATGTACATAATACAGGTAAAAAATGAGAAAACAAATGTAACATATTTTGCTTTTTTATGACTCATTCTTAACTTTCGTTAAACTTCCTACCATTGTTTTTGTATTGTTTTCTCATCAATATTGTACCTATTATATTTCGTTGACCTAAACAACGTTGTTATTTTATCGCATTATTTTCGAATGGACTTTATTCCAATGGTAAAGTTTATCTGGTGATTGAAAAATCAGCACTTACTATACAATAATAATAAATTACAAGACCACAGCAACAAATTTTTCCCCATTGATTGGGCACCAGTCACGTATCTGGTAACCCGATTATCTACGCACACAACAATATTTGTGCATTGTTTTACACACACTACAATATTGAGTTGCCGCATTCTGAAATCAAATTTTCTATACAGCGCGGTATCTAGTCGAGCGCGCGCGCGAGACCAATCATTTATCTAAGTTTTCTGACTAGTTTCGTGGTTGGACTGTAGTTTTGTAAAACATTAAACACCATTTGTAGTTAAAATATGTCTTTCAGGCAAACGCCCTGGATTTATTGCGACAAACATGGCCGAAACCTAACTAGCAGCGAAAACTTAATTATGTCTCCCTCAAGCGAGAAACCTCAAAGCCTAGGATCAAAGTGCGAAATTATGGCCTCAAGACCTAAGTGCAATAAGACAGTCACTAGTTCTACTAAATGCCTAATAAGGTACATAATTATGAAAACAATAAACATATAATTATATTTTTTAAATAACATTATCATGTTCAATTTGCTTGCATTGCTAGGTGCTAACAGAGAAATTGATTCTTAGGGAAAGTGTGGTCTTACATTATTTGGTCCGGCTATGTCAATTCGATGTTAGTCGTGATCCGTTATTTGGGTTTGACATAATGCGACCATATTACGTAGGTCCAGAGTAAATGAACTTCTCGGATAGTACAAAGAAGGCTACCACGATTATAAAATTATAACTGCGTATTATAGCATGTTAAGTAGCAATAAACACTTTTAATACAACGTCATTGTGCTGTGATGTTTCATATTTTATACGCCATGAAGTGGAAATGTTGAAAAATGTCATAAAAGAAAGCAATTTTTCGTTTAAGCACCTACATCGTAAATCCTTTAAAAGTTGGTGAAAATTAAGAGCCGCATAGCTGTTCATACAACGTCGACTTCAAATGAAATATTGTGTGAAAACTCCTGCATGTTTATATTAGCAATATTGATTCGAGACTTACGTTTCTATGTTGCTAATGTTTTTTAACAGGGGTTCTTGGAAGTTATTCTGTATCATTTGCGTTGTTACAAAAATAATATTATGTAATCAGAAGGAAAATTGTGTGTTGTTTAAAATGTGCCCTTTAATAAAGTTGATTGTACAAAAGTTCTTAAAATTCTCCCACAATACAAAAGAAAGTAGTACAATTATTATCAAGATGTAGAACTACAAATTATCGGAAACTGGTTGCCCTGTGTTAATTTTATTTTTCATTTAGTTTTAGTAATTCTTTTCACACCGGACTTAAATTAATTAACATTTTGTAACACACGTCACGTACAAATTTGCAGTATTCAAATAAAGAGTGTTTAAAGTGAAGACATTTGAGTCAATTTCGTATGGCAACACCGATACTTGACGCAGCCTGACGTTATTTCTTGAGGTTATTTATAGTGCAGCTGTGAGGGCTTTGTAATTTATTTACCTCACCTCAAGACTTCGCGGACGCTCTATAAATATCACGGGCTGCTATTAAATTATCTGTTTAGTTAGTCCACTATTTATTTCAGGAAAATTTTAAATGAATGGAAATTTTCATTTACTTATAAGGATGGGTGGTCGATATTATAATTAATTAATTAATTAATTATTTCACAGAATTATATATAATATTTATGTCACTAAAAGTAACCGGTAGGTAAATATGGTGACATTATAAAAGGGTTGTATTAACGGTATATGTTTGTCCTCTTTATTAAATCTTAAAAGTACCCGTGATAACTGTTCTAATGGACTGTTGCTCGTAAAATTATTATTGTTGTGGACTTTACGGCGACCACCGTTGCCATTTTATATTTCATTTCACGCTCCACATATAATTTTATACTCGAATGTCATTACTGGGCCATTTATTCTATTTATTTTATGTCCAAGCCCTTTATAATGTCTAAAAATTAATTTTTGGAAATCCTAATAAACAGTATCTTTATAAACTTCTAACAAAAGAAACAAAGAAGATTGTTTAAATTGTTATTTATATTAATGTAAATAACAATTTGAACAATTGGTATATTTTTTAAGTGTCGTAATTATGGGTATCGACGCATGAAAGCCAAAGACTTCTATTTAAACTATTTTAAACTGATGATGAAAACGTATTGATTTTTTTTCAAGAATCAAATTTCAAAGTTCAGTTCTGCTCCGTTGCTTTTAAATGAGTGCAGGCGCTGAAAAAATGTATAAGTACCAAATTGTTGATTTCTGATTTATTAAAATCTACTACAAAATATTGGGAGTGCACTTGGTTTAATCTGTTAAGATTGGAAAGTATTGTTAAAAATGTGTTTATGAAGAAAAGTTTGATTCAAAGGTCGACGTTTGTCTTCCACCGCCTAAAAGTGCGAAAATTAAAAAAAATATTATAATATATCCGATGCCGGATTACGTCGAGGGTGGAGTCTAGTAAAATATAATGAGCTGAGTGCAAAGTAATTATCTTCAACTTTCTCCATTAAAACTGATACATGACTTCAGCCTCTACACGCGGATTCGTTTAATCCCAAACAAAGCTTAATTGAAAATAGATCCTTCGTATTACGAGTCTGTCGTCCAGTCTATGAGCCTTTGTAAATTGAACTAGCCGTAAATTGGTTTTGTTTTCTATTGCTTAAACTTTTTTATTAATTTAATTACTTTTTTAAGATGATTCCAGAGTGCTTAGTTAATAAAACTAGAGATCGCCCAATGGTCGAAATTCGACCTTAGTTTCAACGACATTAGGACTACTGCCGTACCTATATTTTGTAAAAAAATATTGACTTTATCACATAATTTTTTTTCAACTTTTGTCTCTGGGACTCAGCTGATCTCAGACTAGCCGTGTAAGCATTGTCTAATGGTATCTTAGATTCAATAAAAAAAACTAAAATCCATTTTCAATCTGTCAACTTGTTGTCAACAGACTTCAACCATAAATAAAAGAGTATAATTCGTATGTATAGGCTTGTCATTCAAAAATCTGTCATTTCTTATGTGTGTGTGTTGTAGTGTGTAATGTTTTATTTGTAAAAAAATGTATGATTTAAAAAGCATAATTTCAAAATAATATTAGCTCGATGCACTCCTTCACCTAAATAAATAATAAACTATAACTATGCAAAATTTCATGCACCTACCTTTCTTCATTTTTCGTAAAAAGGGTTCGTTCGCGTATTAATATTATGATTCAGTTCAGTCAAAATTGTATGGGTTTTAACTTTTGACAACGCATCGCTAGCGCTATGACACGCGATTAGAAAAGTGAATGCATTTTGATTAAGCTCTAGTTGACTAACAAATTGGTGACAATTAACAGAAGGTTTGAAATACCTGTCTCTCAAAAGACACAGACGTTTTAAAACCACGCGTAAAAACATTTTTGTGTCACACAAACTTTCACACTCGCAATGACATTGACAGACGTCAATTCCCAGGGCAAAATACCGCACATTTTCCCAGCGCCCCGTAGTAATTCTACATTTAAAACCGCTCCAAAACTTCGCAATTTGTCCTTGTACAATGTACAGGCTCCATAATGGCCTCACGTAATGAACGCGGTGCTAAGGTGCTATATTAGAGAGGCCAATTACGAGTGCTTTTACTACACTAAGTAGACTCAAAACTCCACTCGCTAATAGAATCATACCTGGATATTAAAGTTGAAACAACGTGTTTCGCTGTTGGAATTTTAGTTGAGTTTGTAGCGAAGTGTTAATCATCAGCATCAGCAGTTATAGTTGTAAAATTATTACGAACCGCTTCGAGAAAAGTATTGCACGGCTGTACCTTTGGTCGAAACTTGGCTGGGACACTGCCGTGCCCCAAGATTATTTGTAGTACAGCATTGTTCAGCTTCAGTTATAGACAACTGCATCTATCCATAGTATAATACAGTGTGTTTGTGTAAATACCGTTATCCTTGAAACCATCAAATGAGACCGTCAAAATGAACAAATTTTTCTAATTATACCCATACAGATGCTCAGATCGGCAATTTGTAATGAAATCGGATTTTTTTGAGTTCCCAGCATTGTTCTCATAGAAAAAGTTGTTCATTTTGACGGTCTCATTTGATGGTTTCAAGGATAACGGTGTTTACACAAACACACTGTATATCCAAAAAATATAACTCTGTATCATACTATATCTCGTTACGCTAAAGCCTAGCCGATTATAATGCGAAAAACTTTTTATATTTTTACCATTTCCGATGTTTTAATATTCTGTTATTTGACTTTGAATTTCTGTTTTTTTGATGTTTTGGTAACTTCACAAGCATAATGTAAAAATAATAATTGTAACGTTTGATAATATAATTATATCGTCCCTATATTTTTTTTGCAACAAACGCTCAATTTACTAGTGTGTATATAATAAGCACATGAATTACGACAATCGAAGTAAAATGCCATGAAAATGCGGCGTTTTCCTCAAGAAATAAATCAATTTTATCTGAGCCATATTGGAAAAATATGATATTTTGAAACCCATTTCGGATATCGTCTTGGTGCGGGTTCATTTTCCTTGAATTGCCTTTTCGTAAGTGTGAGTTATGGAGGTAAAATTATGTATACCTACTCCGTTCATAGTTGATTTACCAACACGTATCTCTTATGCCATCGGAATAGAGGTCATATTAGTGGTAAATTAAGTCTCAACATACACTTAAACCTCGACGCACCCCTATAAAAACACAATCGCTAATTTAATAATTTATTTGTGTTGACGTAACAGAAATTAAGACGTTAATCGTTGTGGGGTTTTGAATTTTTTATTTACATTTATCATGTATTTATTAATGTAGGTAAGTAAAGAAAGGAAATTTTGATGTTTAACGGACTTTTAAAAAATTGAGAGCATAATACCTAAGTAATACTAAGTATTTTATATTATACACTGCTACTTTCACATTAAGGTCTACATCATACACATACACAACCTAAAGTATAATTACTTTGTTTTATTACATGTGCCAATCTATTTTAGTACGATTAATATTATTGTAGACCAATAATATAAATCGTACTAAATTTACTACGCTTTTTCTGTTTTTTTCTAAATCAATTTAACCCCATGTTAGGGTGAAGCCAAACGAGCGTAATTTGCGAGTTGTTACTTGTGAGTCGCAGAATTTCGGTCGCGTAAATATCTTTTCATACAAATCGTGACTCACAAAATTACGCTCGTGTGAATCAAACAGGACTTTTGTATGAAACTGAATGCAGCAGAATTTCTGCCAGCCGAAATTCTGCGACTCACAACTCACAAATTACGTTAGTTTGGCTTCACCCTTACGTTGCTTTAACCAGATACTCGTATGTGCAAGTAGGCTGTAGGCTTATGTAAAATATCAACATTATAAAGCTATAACATTATTTCGGTGACCAACTGAAATTTTCTGAAAATCATAATTTAAATTTTAATACCTCGATCGTGGGAATCGTAGACACAGTAGATTTTCAATTGTTATGCGACAGCCGGCTACCGCTTGGTCAGTATTGTTATGTTAAAAATTAATTATTTATTTAAGGCCCTGTATTCCCAGAAACGGACGATTTTCAAGATTTAAAAGTGACAGGAGACATAATAGTACTTAATTTAAATTCTGAAAAAAAAATATGTGTTAGTTAATGATCTAACACAGTGGAACTTATATTCTGCAATTTTATAAAAACTATTAAATTGCAGGCGCAAAGGTTCGGCTGGTACGCTTTCAGTCACACACTTTGCGCCTGCAATTTTATAGTTTTTTGATCGTCGTTTTTTTATACATCAATTAAATCGAGTCAAAAAAACGAAACGCCTTAGACATATTCTTTGTCTTTAATTCAGTACAAAAATTATCTGAAAAATCCAAACAATTTGGACTTAGTATGGCAATTTCGTTAAAAGAAGAGGTAACTTTGTGATTTTTTTCTATCGAGAAAAGTTCATGTTCATGATATTGTGTAATGGAATGTAAATTCCACTGTGTTAGATCCTTAACTAACACATATATTTTTTTCAGAATTTAAATTAAGTAAGGTAAGAGCACTAATGGCAGACGCTTTAAGGAAACATAAAACATTTGAATGTTATAAAATATATATTTATGAAAATAAAGGATTGCTAACTTCTTCCATATCTTCAGTAACTCTTACAAAATAAAACTATAATAATTATTCTCTGACGAATCAATTAAAAAATATATTATTGGTCTTTTTGTAGACTTAGTCGTAACAACTAATAGATGACATCACAGAAAACGAACATGTGAAAATAAAGGATTGCTAACTTCTTCCATATCTTCAGTAACTCTTACAAAATAAAACTATTATAATTATTCTCTGACGAATCAATTAAAAAATATATTATTGGTCTTTTTGTAGACTTAGTCGTAACAACTAATAGATGACATCACAGAAAACGAACATCACTAATAGTAGACACCAATATGAACTAATAGTTGACATAGAACATTACATTACATTTTACATTTTTTCCATTATTAGGTATTTATTTGCCGTTTTTCAAAAGATTTCATTTACTTTATCATAGTAAATACATGCATCAGAAATATTATCCACGTTGTCTCCAGATTCTATCCAGTCTCCTTCCATGCTAAAACTATCTTTCCTTTTATTTTTATTTTTCATATACTTAAGTGTTTTTTCCAAGCAAATTTATTTTCAGTCTTTAGTCTCCATGCTTATATTGCCTCTTCTTCTTTCTCTTATTTTCTCACCTCTCCTTTTTCTTCTTTTTACTGCTAAAAAACTAAAGCAATCGATTTTTAGATCAGTACAAGGTCTAATATGTCAATTTTTAGGTACAGTAGTTCTAATTTGTTAGTTTGTTAATAGAATTATATTTTCAGAGAATAGTGGTGATATTTGCAGTAGAATAAACTACAAAATAACTTTAGTATGTATTGCAAAACTAAAAGATGAGATCCATGTCATCTATTACGTTTTTTACATTTTCAAGAACTAATAGTAGACACCCTTTATATTGTTAGGGAAAATGGATAAAAACAGCAACAGATAGCTTGAGAAGCTTATAAAATTTATAGTATTGAGAAAAAATTAGAGTAATTCTTATTTTTCTGGTATTTTAGGAGTAAGTGTCATCTATTAGTTCCGAGTCTACCATTAGTGCTTTTACCTTACTATATTTTTATGTCTCCTGTCACTTTTAAATCTTGAAAATCATGCGTTTCTGGGAATAGGGATTGCATGTTTAGCTGTGGATATTTTTGATCGATGGACACAATTATTATAATTTATGTATTTTTATATTAAAGCTGAATGATTAGCAGGAACAATTGACAACTACGAACTTGGAACACGTAATTACAAAATGTCAAAATATGTTTGGGCTCTGTAAGCACACAAATCTTTAGCTAACTATACTCATCTGCTGTCAATTATTATTCTTCCTGCCTTAGACTGGCCGTAGACGGACCGCAAGTTGCAGTCGGGACCGCTCTAGAGCGGTCGCGTTGAAATTTGCACCGACCGCTCAAGAACTGCTCGAGCGGTCCGTGTATTGCGGATACTATGAATGTAGTATGCTGATCGCCGTGTGGCGACCGCATTTTGCAGTCGGTTTCGACTGCAAGATGCGGTCCATCTATGGCTAGCCTTAGTCAAACGTACATTATTTCACTTCGATTGTCTTAAAACTCGTCCTCATCGTCTCTCTAATCTGTCCAACCACTAATTCAAACTGGGTGGACACGCGGTAATTCGCCTGGTATTTCCTGCACAGCTCCAGGAAAACTGGATGGAGATACTTTAGTACTGAGTGGTCAAGGGTAGGAAACAGGTGGTGGAGAGCGTGGTCGCCGAAGAGAGTTAGCACTGCGAAGGTGTTACCGTTGATGTCCTTGCGATCGAGCAGTGCCTCTATTTGGTGCTCGCCAAAATCTGGTGTCTCGCTTCTGTAAAGGATTGTGGCTCTTAATAATAATAATAATATCTATGGACGCTTCACACCACGTCAGTCTGGCCCCGTGGTAAGTAACTAAAGGACTTGTGTTACAGGTACCAGACAACGGAAATATATTTAATACTTTTATACTATACATATATTTAAGAATTTTATTATATGATACACATATTTAATACACATCCCACATGAGCGAGGAACTTTGAAAACTTTTTGTTCCTTCGGCGGGATTCGAACCCGCGACCCCCGGCTTGAGCTACCAACAGCCCATCAACTGAACCACAGAGGTCGTCGTCATTGGTATAGGCACGAAGCGGTATAGGTGTGTAGTGCCTAACTTCCCTTTTTAACTGGTTTGCTAGCAGCGGAAGGTTGATTTTTTTTAACATCGTAAAATCTTCTAACAATTAACGGGCTTAGCTGTTGATGATGAGTGTTGTCCTAGGCCTCATCATCATTATCATATCAGCCTATAGTCGTCCACTGCTGGACATAGGCCTCTCTCAATGAACGCCAAGATGACCGATCTCCTGCTACTCGCATCCAACATGGGCCTGCAACTAAGCGGAGATCGTCGTCCGTTGTACGTCGCCAGGTCCAGTTGGTGGTAGCGATCCGTAGCCCGGAGATTCTTAGCACCCCTCGCAGTGCCGTTACCATGGCCGCTACCGTGGCCAGGAATAGTACCGCTACCGGGAACTAGGGGCCATCTTTTTCTGGTGCGATTCATAAGAGGCAATTGCTCATAATTGCCACGCGGAGCACGCGGATTGGCAATCTGACAGGGGGTCAATGAATCAAACCATCAATGCTGCAGCCCATTGATGACCATGGATTTCTTCACTGACCCTATCGTTGATGGTTTTACCGCCATCCTTCGGTTGACTAACTGCGCTTGATGTTAGATCTATCCCACACTAATTATTGTGAGACAGAACTAGTACCATCAGGCGGGCGGTGGGGTCGTCACATCCCTACGCCTACGTCCTAGGCCTAGGGGATTTATATTTTTAGTATAGATTACCAAATCTTTTTTATTTCACTGATGATTCTGACGTATCTTCTTCCAGGTCGAAACTTTTCAATTGTCAAATTCACAATATGCAGGGTCTAACAAAAAGTATAATAATACTTTATGGTGTGTATAGGTGTTATATGGTGTCCGAGTTTGGTCGTTTTTCTTTTCTTTCACTCGAGCCACAGAGTTGACAAACAACCTTTCTTTGGGTCATTTTAAACAATTACATAATTCATAATATTATAAGCCGAATAAAGCTCTGCTCTGCGTGCGGGCCGCGCTGAAGTGAAGCGCACGCGCCCGTTCCCTTATCTCGCCCGGAATCCCGTCAAGCTGCCGCCTGCCGCCTGCCGCCTTTATCTAGCCGACACGGTGGCCTCTCACGTTATACTAAGCTGCAGTTGCTTTCAGTAGCCCCGAGACTGGACATTTCAATTACTACATGTTTTTAGTATGCTATTTTATTTTATCCATATTATTTATATATTAATATGTAATTACACTTCCACTACCGCACATATTTAATAGGTTATTATTATTATTATTATTTTTATTTTTTTACATTCTAAGAATATGAATTATTTATTACTGTAATTTTTTTATCTAGTTTATGTTATATATTATGCTGTGTGTTGTGTGTCTGTCAAACGCCTGGCAGTCACAAGGATCCACATAATACCAGGGATCGTGGTACAGTTATCCTGTACCAAGATCATTACCTGAGTAGAGTCCTATTCAACAACTTTTCGCACTGCACTGCCTTATACCGAAGCACTCAATCCGTGCCGCACCACAAAAATATTATGTACTTGTGTAAATTATTTGTAAAATTTTGTTTGTGTTAAAATTCGAATTAAGTGTTCTAATTTTTTTTTTTTTTACTGATAAGTATACCTATTATTTGGTTAGGCTTATAGTATGCATGTCTTTTTTTTTTTTTTCTTTCTCTGTCATTATTGTTGTGTGCTTTGTTCTATTGTAGTGTACTGTGAACTTTGTTGAATAAATGTTTATTATTATTATTATTATTATGTTTTTGTTAAATTTTCTTTTCTCCCTTGCGGGGTATACTGAAGTTGCGGGCTTGTGGCTAAACAACTTCAGGTGACTTATTTGTTAATTAGTATTAATAGATAAAAACTTCCGGACGATGCGGCATGTATTGAGAATGACTGCTTTTTGGAGAGTGATGAATGTGAGTGGATGTATGTTAAGTATTTTGAGGGATGTATGAAGTGTTTTAGGAATGACGCCAGTGGTTGAGATGATTATGGGTATAGTTTTGACTGTGTTAACTTGCCACTGTGATTTTATTTCTACTGTCAAGTCTGTGTATTTTGCTAATTTGGTTGTGTGCGTGGATGGGAGGTTATGAGTGTTAGGTATGGCGATGTCTATCAGGTAAACAGTTCTATTTCTTTTGTCATGGAGTGTTATATCAGGTCTGTTGTGATGAACGGTCTTGTCTGTAAGTATTGTCCTGTCCCAGTAAAGTTTGTAATCCGGTGAGTCTAATATGATTTGGGGAGTGTACTTGTAATATGGGGTCTTTTCTGTGATGAGGTTGTATTTGTGTGCGAGTATCTGGTGTATAATTGCTGCTACCTGGTCGTGTCTATGTTTGTAGTCTGTTTGGGTGATGGATGAGCAGGCGCCTGTGATATGTTGAATTGTTTCTGGTTGCTTGTGGCAGTGACGGCAATGGTCACTACCAATGTCACGGTCTCTTATTATGTGCTTTCTGTAATTTTTGGTGTCTATTACTTGGTCTTGGATTGCCAACATAAAACCTTCCGTTTCAGGAAACAGCTCTCCGTGTTTTAACCATGCGTTTGACGCTATTTTGTCTACGGCGTTATTGGTTAGATCCATGCGGTGCCTGCCATGTAAGGTTTTATTTGTCCATGCTTCGATTTTTTGTTGGTTTGTGTAGATATTTATTATTTTTGTGTTATCAGCGAGTGTAAGGGGTGTGTGAGTGTCAGTGTGGCAAATGGCCTGATGAAGATTTACTGTTTGGGCGCGATTGTAAAAGAATTTTCGGAGTAGTTCTATTTGTCTATTGTGTAAATTAACAATATCTATGAGTCCTCTTCCACCTTCGGCTTTGGGCAGAATTAACCGTTGGATACAAGCTCTTGGGTGATGTTTTCTGTGCTTGGTCATTGTGGTGTTTATTAATCTTTGCAGAGATTTAAGTTCCGTTTGGTTCCAGCGAATTACACCAAAGGAATATGTAAGTATGGGTATTGCGTATGTATTAATAGCTTTAATTGTGTTTTTAGAATTTAACTGTGTAACTAAAATTTTGTGTAGTCTGGCTCTAAACTTGTGTTTGAGTTGTTTTTTAATTTGTTTGTGGTGTAGCTGTTGTGACTGATAATATCCTAGGTTATTATTATTATTATTATTGTGTGTATGTAAGAAACATATACACCTACCTGCTATCATAGTTGGAGTTCACGGTTTTTTTTTATTTAGGAAATAAAGGGGCAAACGAGCAAACGGGTCACCTGATGGAAAGCAACTTCCGTCGCCCATGGACACTCGCAGCATCAAAAGAGCTGCAAGTGCGTTGCCAGCCTTTTTAGAGGGAATAGGGTAATAGGGGAGGGTAGGGAAGGGAATAGGGTAGGGGATTGGGCCTCCGGTAAACTCACTCACTCGGCGAAACATAGCGCAAGCCCTGTTTCACGCCGGTTTTCTGTAAGCACGTGGTATTTCTCCGGTCGAGCCGGTCCATTCGTGCCGAAGCATAGCTCTCCCACGTAAAGCGCTGCTACGCTGAAATTGTTATTTTTTAAACCTAAACTTAGTTTTGGCACATTCTGTATAAAGTAAATTAAACTACCTCGGTTGATCGCCATCTTTGATCGCGTCCGGGTGGTGATGCGCTGCGTTAACCCCAATCAGATAGAACAGCAAGCTCCCCGTACAATTGATCTGAGCCCACGTGGTCAACACGTGACCGACTGGGGCGGCGCTCGTGACCAACATCCACAGTGGCAGGAGAAACCCGATGGCATCGTGCCAGCGGTAATGCGCCCTCAAAAACCCTCCTCGGAGAAATACGCTGAGGAACCTGGAGGGTTAAATGGATGTGAAGTGGCGAATGTAGGTTAGTTTTTTATAGCGTTAAAACAAAAGCTATTTTGGTTGGTGCTTATTATTTTCTCTGTACTACGTTTTTTTCTGGGATTTAAAACTAGTGCCAAAATTCCCCCTGTGAATATTTAACAGCCGAAAAACTAAAAATTTTTATTCAAGTGAATTTTCCAACGTATTTGAAGGTATTTTTACACAAAGATGGCAACCTCATACGAGATATTCGCTGCGTCAATATTTTATCAGTAGAAATGTGTGGCCCCTAAATTTTTTTATTGATAATAATTTGTGTCGATCGTAATATATACAGTGTTACATTTGTACCACAAAATTTAGCATTCATAACCTTTAACTTACCTTTTAACAAAACTCATCAAGAAGAATAGCGGGAACCAGACAAACTCCGTTATGAATCCCAGTCTACCGTGTAAGGGCTTATCAGCCCTAGGGTTGAAGTACAAGAATGGTTCTAGGAAACTGATTTCGGCGTCCATCAACGTGTTGGTGTAGAGATGATGGGAGAGAACGTGGGATACTCGAAAATCTCTGAAAAAGTTCCTTTTTTTAATACATAAGGCTCAAATTTGTATAGTATTTTTCTTTGGACGTATTTGATAAGAATTCAGGATCCTAAACTCAAAACAAAAAACATGTATTCATGATCCTAAGCTCATTAACCTAAATTTAGGAATCTTTTGGGATCCTAAATTCAAGAACATACTATACTTACTAGTTACTACAATAACAAAATTCTGAACTTATCAGTTGTAGCATATAAATATAATAATAAAACGAACACTTATTTTATCGCATACTGGAGTTTACATACAAATAATATATCTATTTTGATTGTAACAGTGAGAAACCGATTTACTTATCTTATGTAAACAGTGAAACAGTATTTTCATAGTATTTTAGAACATGAAAATATTTTTTTTACCAAATACCTGTAACTCCACATGCTCAAGTTGAACAGATACATTCGCCAGTTAGTCCTTCGATGTATGTAGTTATGGCAGGCCACAGTCAGCAGTGCGAGACTGACGGACGCGACCACATACCAGATAACCCTAAACTGCTCGACGTAGCACGCCAGCATCGAACTACATAAAAGGGTCATAAATATCCCATCCGTTATTC
This sequence comes from Aricia agestis, assembly GCF_905147365.1. NCBI lineage: Eukaryota > Metazoa > Arthropoda > Insecta > Lepidoptera > Lycaenidae > Aricia > Aricia agestis. Next base: position 19,189,796 of record NC_056410.1, on the reverse strand, counting down.
TATCCGCGGTCCGGGACACGTCTTTGGGAATATTCTTCAGCTCCTCAAACACGGCCCTCTTTAGCGTCCTATAAAACCCGTCTTCTTTGAACGTGAAAGGGGAATTACGGGGTGTTTTTGCGTCGCGAATATAAAATTTATTGAGCATTTTTTCTGTCGTCGGATTTATGTGATGAGCTTCAAAGGCCTCCGTTATATCTGTTCCCTAAAGAAATACAAATAATCTCAATTGGAGGAAAATTATATGAAGCTTATAATAATCGTAACGTGTATTATCACTATAATGTTTCGCCGTATATTTTATTGATTGGTACTTTTTGTATATATAATGTTATATTTTGCTATGAGTATTATGATATTACTTTAATATGATAATAAATAATATAAGTATTATCAATTGTAAAAATAATGGATAGAAACTTTTGGATTTGATATGGATTTATGTAATAACGGCGAGTTCATGCAAAACATACGTGCATGAAATTATGTTAAAATAAACCACATCTCACAAAGAATTTCAGCCCTTTATTTACAAGGAATACCGTTTTTAAAAACCAAAAAATCTTTTTAATTGTAATGAAACGGAAGAAAACATTAAAACATCAAACACGCCTACTTACTTTGGTCAGCTCAAGCCACTCTTCCCCTCCTGGGTGTTTTTTCATAAAGGTCGTGAAGTCGTACAGTTTGTCGTGAACCCTCCACAGCCCTTCGGCCCCATCATCCAGGGCTTTACCTTTAAGCCACCGGATAGCGTCCTTGAGGAAATCATCCCTTAAGGACGGATACTTGAGTTGCGGAAAACTAACGTGACTTTTTTTCTCGTTAGCACGTTTCGTCGCTTGTTCTATCCAATCCTCTCGAGGTGGCATTTTAGGATTAAAAATTACACTTGTAGTAATCTATAGTACTAGTTCAATTCGACACAAGTCACAGAATGATCGTAAATGGGATAAACAAGTACTTAGCTTATGACCTATTTGTCTAGAAAGATCAATATTATTGCGTGATAATGAAATAGTTTACTACCTAATGACAATGATTATCATGCTAATAATAATACAGTGACAGTATAGAATTCGAACTATCTAAAAACCCCCTGTGTTTAAAGACGCAGAGGATAAATATAGATATCTATAGATAGTTCTAATACTGAGCTCTGGAGTATCCATACTTCTATCCTAGGCAATGTTTTTGATCATAAATGTAAACTCTACTCTTTATGACTGTCAAATTAGTATCAGCAAGTTTAGCTTTTTCTTCACTACTTCTTTCACTTGCTAACGTACCGTTCACCGACACTTCAAGTAAGGGTTCCGTACCCAAAGGGTAGCCTGCCTGCCTGCCTTTTTAACCCTTCGTGCGCGAGTCCGAGTCGCACTTGGCCGATTTTTTTATTTCTTAAAACTGAATTGTCAAGGAGACATAAAATTAACCGTACCGTCCTAAACAAATAATAATCCTTGCTTTTGACCTTAAACTTATTTGAATTTTATGAACATATTTTTTAAAACCCCACAATTATAAAGAAAAGTGTTATAAAAATTGTTCATTTCCTGGACAGCGTTGATCACCCAATGGTGTTTTGACTCTGAAAGCCAAGAGCGAGTGCCAACCGAAGTGGGGTTCAGTATTATGTAAATATAACGTATTAATAAAAATACTAAGTTCGAATATAAAATATTAAGTTATCTTTACTATATAATTTTTTAAATAAAGATAAGAATTCATATACCTAACATGAATTTTTTCCTACATTATTCATAATACTCCAACAACTTTATTTTCACGTACTTTCATTTGCCAGATTTATATTTCACTAGAGATCGCCCAATGGTCGAAATTCGACCTTAGTTTCAACGACATTAGGACTACTACCTATTTATTTTTCAACTCTTGTCTCTGGGACTCAGCTGATCTCAGACTGGCCGTGTACGCATTGTCTAATAGTATCTAAGATTCAATAAAAAAAAAAACTATAATCCATTTTCAATTCGTCACCTTGTTGTTGTTGACAACAAGGTGACGAATTGACTTGACTTCAACCATAATTATTTATGTCTTTTATAAGAGTATAATTCGTATGTACAGACTTGTCACTCAAAAATCTGTCATTTCTCATGTGTGTGTGTTGTAGTGTGTGTAATGTTTGATTTGTTAAAAAATGTATGATAAAAGCATAATTTCAAAATAATATTAGCTCGATGCACTCCTTCACCATATAAAGTATAACTGTGCAAAATTTCATTCACCTACGTTTCCCCATTTTTCGTAAAAAGGGTTACAAAGTTCGCGTATTAATATTATGATGATGATGATTTACCAGTTGTCTCCTTTACTGATATTATCGGTACATACTAAGTACATAGTATCCCATATTACTGTAGTAAGTATAAAATAACATAAGTAGGGTGAAGGATTGTTTGTAGAACCCTAAAAAGAAAAATGAATAAAAATCTTTTCCTGAAGACTTTTAATAATTAACACCCGGTTTTATTGTTATGCAAACAAGCCCCGGATTATGACCATAATTACCTCTTGTTGTAGCTGTGAAAAGAATTCAAATTCTTCCTCCTCCGTTCCTAAAAATTACAATAAAGACGTGTTAAAATTATTTTTCACAACTTTAGAATGAAATGAAATTGATGATGATGATGAAAAATGAGGTGTAAGCACTTGCACTACTGTGTTATACAATGTAATTTTATTAATAAAACACAATTTTAACCCTAGCGTGGGCGCGTTATTTCGTGAAACGTCCGTGGGCGCGTGGGGAGCATTTTGCCGCCCCTTTTCATTGGCTATTTTTAGGAGTTTATTTTAAGGATTTTTGTTTACAAAACATTTTAGAAAATTTAATATTTTAACTGACTTTTTTACTTTATCATAAATAATTTACCCTATAATACTGAAAATTGTAAGAAAAAATAACAAAATTATATGTTTTCTTAATCTGCAGGACATGTTTAATCCGAACAGTCTTCACTAAGGTATGAGCAATGTTCATTGCACAGCAACTTTAGGCATCTGTAACACCCTTTTTAGTGGGCATATTTTTTAAGATTATATTTTATTTTCAAAGAATAATAGGCGATCCATCTACCTTCTTGGAATATGATGCTAGGTCTACTAGTACAAAGATACTTCTAAATTCTAAAATAAAAATTGTTGTTACAATCATTCCACCATAAAATAAAGTCATAATTGCAATTTTTAAAAAAAATATGACAAAATTTTTACCTACCTCAGTGGACGCGCGCTGAGCAATTTGCCGCCTCGCGACACTTGATGGTAAGAACCTTAACTTTAACCCATCAATCCCCAAGCGGCAGCCGGCTGCCGCAAAACAATTATTGTGTCTGCGATACCCACGATGGAGGTACTACGTGGTCCCTCGTGCTCTGACTGCGTCCAGTTTTTCTGCTCGCCTTACTAACAAGAGTTGGGGCAGCTACTATAAAGCGCAAGACTAAAGAGCTACTGTTTTACGAATTATTAACGTTTTTTCAGCGCAGGTAGCAAAATGCTCATAGCGCGCCCACTCTAGGGTTAAGAAAAGGAAATTATAGGAATTAAAAAGGACCAATATGTGTAGGATTGTTAACATTAACGTAACAGTACACATTTCGTTGGTATATGCTCATACATAAAATATATATCTACGGTTAATAATAACAAGAGCCGGGGCCTCGTCCAGTATATTAATTGTCGCCGCTAACTTGATAACAATGTTACTCGATTATATAAAAGCGAATTCGAGTAAACCACAGCTTATTCGGTGCTCGAGATGACATAGTGCTATTGTGTACAATAAAAGAAAAATACAATAGTCGAATAAACACTCTATCTTAGTCGAAATGGCGCCGAAAGAAAGAGACTACTTAGAAATCGCTCACCAAAGGGCTATAGAGAAAAAGACTCACGTCAGCTTTCCCCAACTAAAATATCCTTCTCTGAGAGATGAGGGATTTAAAGACCCGGTGCAATGGCTAACAGGAAAAGCTATGGACGATGGTGCTGAAGGGCTATGGAGGGTCCACAATGGACTGTACGATTTAGAAAGCTTCATCGATAGACATCCAGGTGGGGCGGAATGGCTGGAGCTGACTAAGGTATTTCAGTGATTATATTTTATGTAATAGGTCATGAAAAAAAAACAACCATTCCAGTTAAAAGCTTTTATTATGCCGCTCATGGTGGAAACGTTCCATTAACTAAAAATCGTAATTTTTTTAACATTAACTAAAAATTTTTAATGAAAATAAAAGCTGAAAAACTGTAATCATAACTCAAGTTAATCGAACCTTACAGAGGCAACGAAATAGGAATTAGATTTTAGTGTATCAATACATTTTTGATACTCTATATTATATTTTTTATATATAACTTAATAGACATACGTAACATATAAGTCAAAATAAACACTTAACCTTCACCTATAACTTTCCTCATCGATACGGTAAAGTTGGTTGAATTTGTTTTCGATAAATTTTTAGTTTAAATCATATCGTATATATAAACAATAAACAAGGATAAGACAAATTAGTATTTCTCTCGTGACAGAAAAATAAAAACATGACTGCACCCAAAATCTTCCTGCTTAAAATTATGCTTTCTCATCTTTTTAATTTCACATTTTTTCCAGAACACAGACATTACCGAAGCATTTGAATCTCACCACATAGGGCATACCGCTGAAAAGATGCTCGAAAAATTCTACATAAGGGACGCAAAAACGCCAAGAAACTCACCATTTACTTTCAAAGAGGATGGTTTCTTCCGAACTTTAAAGAACGGTGTTCGAGAGGAACTGAAAAAAATAGGCAACAACGTTCCTAATCAATCCGACAGAATCATAGACGGTCTGTTCCTCACTCTTCTAATATCCTCGTCATTGTCATGCTGGTTGAGGAACTACTGGCTTGTGATGGCTTCGTACGTGGTTGCGTCAATGTCCATGGCCTGGGTGGTGGTTGCAGCACACAACTATATACATAGAAAGACGAATTGGAGGATGTACTTGTTCAATGTAGGACTATGGTCGTACAGGTAAGGTTGGACGTTAAAATTTATGCCACACGTTGCCAGTTGTGACGTGGGAGAGCCATGTTTCGGCACGAATGGGGCGGCTTGACCGGAGAAATACCACGGGCTCACAGAAAACCGACGTGAAACAGCGTTTGCGCTGTGTTTCGCCGAGTAAGTCAGTTTATCGGAGGCCCAATCCCCTCCCCTGTTCCGTTCCCTACACTCCCCTATTACCCTATTCCCTCTTAAAAGGCCGGCAATGCACCTGCGGCTATTCTGATGCTGCTAGTGTCCATTGGCAAAGGAAGTTGCTCTCCATTAGGCGACCCGTTTGCTCGTTTGCCCCCTTATTTAATACAATAATTGATACCACTATTACTAGGAGGAATACAAAATTTTGATACAATATCTAGTTAGGTAGAGAGCAGGGCTTGAATTTTATCTATTTTAGAATATAATTATTGTTTTCAAAGTTTGTAAATGTAATTTTCAGAAATATAATATTATCTAAAACCATAATGACCTCGTATTTGATGCGTTTAAATCTTAATATATATATTTCTTGTGTGCGTGTGTATGTGACTGAACTCCTCCTAAACGACTGGACCAATTTTGATGAAATTTTTTGTGTGTGTTCGTGGAGATTCGAGAATGGTTTAGATTTACAGTTTGGTCTACTGGAAAATGTTTTTTCAATTAATTTCTTATTTATAAGGAGTTGTTGATTTTGGAATGTTTACATTAGATCCGGCGGACGGCGCTATCATCGCATTCAATATTATTCTATTTCAATTTTAGTTTGTCCTGACAGATGGTGCTACGATTAATTTGAAAAAAATTTTGTTATTCAATTCATGTGCTGATTAAAATATTATATTATTTAGGCATCAGCTAAAAATGAAGTTTTCAAAATTCCACCCCTAAAGAAGGAATTAGGTAAAAATAGTATCAAAATTTGTATGTCCACGGGGAGGGCGGGAGAATCCTCATGGATTCCTTATTGGCCGGCCCATAAGGATATGTCCAACTTTACTGTGCTGTTACCCAGTAACCTACGGACTAAACTCCCTCCTGGTTACAACCTGCTGCTGTCAAATTATCCTACTCATATTATAAAGGCAAAAGTTTGTTTGGATGTATAGATGTATGGATGTATGGATGTGTGGATGTATGGATGTTTGTTACTCTTTCACGCAAAAACTAATGAACGGATCTTAATGAAACTTTACAATAATATAGCTTATACATCAGAATAACACATAGGCTACAATTTTAACCGACTTTCAAAATGGGGGAGGTGTTATGTTCGTTTTCTTATGTTCAACGATTACTCCGCCGTTTGTTAACCGATTTTCAAAATTTTTCATTTGGTATGTAGGGTATCATCCCAATTTGGTATTATATTCACAAAAGTGGTGATCTGATGAAGGATCCATAAGTAATCGAGGGAACTCCTCAAATTTTATGGGGAAACATGTGGTGACTTCGGTTTCGTGAGAAGTATTCTAAGCATATGCTACAAACAAGTAAGATTTTGCACCGAAGTACACCTGGTATACCGTGGTTCGGAAGGTGCTGAGAGATCTCCTGATTCTTCATAGATACAAGTTTGGGAGTTTCGGCGTTGTTTTAAGAACGGAAAGCATATGCTACTATGCAAATTACATTCATCATCATCATCACTACCATAATATTATACCATGCATCGTCCCATGATTATGAGCCTTTTCATAGACTTTAAGATCGAGGCTCGAGTTTGTCAAGCGATAATTTAAAAAAATCTATACTTAATATTATAATCCTGAAGAGTATGTTTGCTTGAATGCGCTAATCTCAGGAACTACAGGTCCGATTTAAAAACTTATTTCAGTGTTAGATATCGCATTTATCGAGTAAAGCTATAGGCTATATTATATTATATTATCACGCTAAGACTAATACGACCGAAAAAACTCAGGAAAATGTAGTAAAAACGGGGAAAAAATTAGAAAGGGTTTATCTCACGAACTACTGGAGCAATATTTGGCACTTATATAGAGTAGACCACGTGAAGGAGTACTTATAGCTATTTTTATTTGAAAATGTACGGTTCCTGTGAAATTCCTAATATACGCGGGCGAAGCCGCGCGGGACATCTAGTATAATATAATACTCTATAGGAAAATTAATTAAAGCCACGTAACGTCAACACATAAATGAATTTAGCTTAGTAAACCGCAAACCAAATTATAAATAATTTGATTAGGACTACAAACATCATGTTATAAACATTTTGATCTGTTATGAATCATAATTCATGAATAATCCAATATCATAATATTGACTTGCCTTTATCACTCATTAAACATCATGTTTCTGTAATTGAATTTCAGTACCACAAAATGATTATTTTGATTTCAATTTGTAATAAGAGTGCCTTAATTCTGTTTCATCATTATCATCATTTTCTGGTTTCAGAGATTTTAGAATATCGCACGCACTTTCTCATCATCTTTATCCGAATACCCTGATGGATCTGGAAGTGAGCGCTTTCGAGCCAATCATCCAGTGGAATCCTAGAGACAAGACGATGTTAGCGAAATGCGCTTTTATTATTGAACAACTCGCATTCCCATTTGTCTTCCCTATGAACTTTGTGAAGAAGTAAGTAAAAAATTGGTTGTTATAAGGCTACGAATGATAAAAACTATTATTATTCGTAGTTATAAGGCCTCAAAATCAGCGAGCAGTCGTCTTGTATGACGCGCGCCGCTCGCCGCACCGCTGCCTTCGAGGCCAGGCCATTTAGCCGAAACTTTTTCGTTTTCAAAATGTATGGAATTGACATAAACGTTCGTTAATACTCGTATGACGCTGACGTTCGACTCGTCTTATCTCAATTCCATATATTTTGATCAGCGATTCTATAAAGAAGCTATAAAGAAAAGATTTTGGCTCACCCCCGGTTCCATTTAATACACACGGCCAACATGCCGCTCCCGCACCGCTGCCGCCACCTGCCCGCTGATTTCGAGGCTGAGGTCTCAAAATTTAAGTATCGATTTAAATCATTAATTAAATATAGGAAAGTGTATAATTTTACTTGCTTCTTTTACAGATTTTTGTTGAATTTCGTTCGTAAGGACTTCTTTAAGAAGCATTACCGCTGGCATGAAGCTGTTGGCTTCCTCATTCCCCTCTGGATGTATATTTCCACTGGAGAGAGTTTCTACCACGTGTTGACATCGTGGTTGTGGATACTCTGTACGGCCAGTTTCATTTTCTTCACCATCGGCTCTAATGCTGCTCATCATCATCCAAAGATTTTCAAAGATGGCGACGAAGTACCGTGAGTATAATTTCAACTCTACAGTATTCCAAGGCTTTAAATGAATGTGTCAATGGGCGCTGCTGGTAAAGGAGAACTGTCAAAAATGAAGTTTTTGTATGATAGAAGCGTTAGTTCCTTTTCTCACCACGTTCATATAGAGTTGTCGAACTATACTATTAAAATAATAATCATAATAATAATATATACATATGGACGCTTCACACCGCGTGAGTCTGTGGTGTGTGGCGTGTTACGGGTACCAGACAACGGAAATATATTTAATACTAAAAAGTACTATACATTTATTTAAGATTTTTATTATATTATACACATATTTAATACACATTCATGACCCAGGAACTTTGAAAACTTTTTGTTCCGTCCAATAACCCACCAACTGAGCCCTCTGTGGCTCTCTGTCGTCAAAAATACACAATATTTTCTTATAATATTATGGAAATAATTTTATTTTGTAAAGTTGTTCTTAAAAATACAATTTTAACTAAATTTGATCATTTACTGTAATTGGTAGGCTTTAACATTTTTACACACAATATGCCAGCTACAAAAAGCTAACTATATTAACATGACGTCAACTATTTTCAGTGAAGAAACTATCGACTGGGGCATGCACGAACTTCAGGCTGTAATGGACCGTGTAGACATCAACGACAGTCACTTCAAAGTGATGACTTTCTTCGGTCATCACGCCTTACATCACCTCTTCCCCACTCTCGATCACGCGATACTGAAACAATTGTATCCGGTGTTTCTAGAAAATTGCGAAAAATTCAGAGCCAACTTCCGACAGACTTCGTCCTTCGATCTCTTTATTGGACAGATTCAAATGAGTGTAAAAACAAAGCCGACGCTCTTGAGCCAATAAATAAAAGCCGAGTTATAAAATGAATCCCGAGGAAAAAGTTTTATCGAGTGTTGTTACATTTCAACAGCAATTTGAAGACAATTTCATCTCGTTCATGTATATTGTTATTTGTTATTGAGTATTGTTTTAATAAATTTCAATACATATTTATGGTCCTTTATTATATTATGTATGGTCATTATCTGCTTTGTTCCCGCTAAACGTCGAAAGCGAGATAATTATTCTCCACTTACCACTGGAAATATCCCGCTAGATCGTCAACAGAGTAATAATACGTTTTCGGAAATAATTTATTGCCTCATCTCGCCGTCTAATGACAGGATCTTAAATGCATACAAATTATATAAATTGAGTACAGTGGCGGGCCGACGTCTCATTAGGGAGCTCCATCAGGATCGCAATTACCACGATCTACGAAGACCTATTAAATTGTGCCGTCTTGCTTATTACATTTACATTTTTTACTTAAAATGTACATTTAAATTGTCAGTTTTATATTTTACAAGATGCTTGTTGTCAACTTACGTTTTCTATTTATTACGAAAAGCTAGGACTGGCTTTAAAATTTTGCAGCAAGTAAGAAACCTTATAATTTTATGCTTGTCTAAGTAGCTCGTATGAACATTGCATTCTTCCTTTTTATCTACATCTATACTTACTATTATAAAGAGGAAAGATTCGTATTCTTAACCGACTTCAAAAAATGGAGGTTATCAATTCGGCGCGTATGTAAGTATGTAATTGTGTATAATATAATAATATGTTCGTAATTATGAATAAACTCAAAAACTACAAGGCCGATTTCAAAAATTCTTTCACCTTTGGATATGTAACTACATACGCCTTGAGTAACATTAATACAAAATATATTATATATGCGAAAGTGTGTCTCTCAGTCTGTCTATCTTTCTGCTTGTCTTTCTGTCTGTCTGTTACCTCTTGACGCCCAAACGGCTTAACGGATTTGACTAAAATTTTGTATAAATATACTTCGAGTCTTTCTTCTTCGAGAAAGCACATAGGATATTTTCTATCTCCAAAAAATTTACGGTTCCGGCGCGTCTTTATGACATCTATATATCTAATATGACAATAATAGAACAAAAGTACGCTCTACAATATAAAAGAACATCCATATGTACAAAAAAAAACTTTGTGTTACCATAATTTCCAACTGTTGTCGTTATGTCACAATAACTACTTTTTTACATTTTAAAAAATTATAGAAATATGGATCAAAATTTAAGACCATGTCATTCATACGTTTCTGTTTAAGCCCGGCCGCACATATCCGAATTTCTGATCAGTAAAATTCTGACGCCCCGCCGGAACGCACTTTGTTCATACATTTTGTTGTAGCCCCCGCATACTATCATAATAATTCTGACGTGTCGAAATGTATGTGCGTCCGAATTTTTCTGATCAGAAATTCAGATAATGTGCCCGACCAAGCTAAATCATAATCCAAATAAATCATATTAAATACTGTTTCAATTCAAATAGATTACTTTTTGAATTGTTCAAATCAGCAATTCCATTCACTAAGTACGGTATGTCTAAACTACTATTATAAATAGGAGAAAAGTCCACCCGTGCTAAGCCGGGACGGGCCGGTATTTAATTCCCTATCTCAAAACTACTGAACCGATTTTGATAATACTTGCAATATTCGCTAAGTTGAACAATACCTACTACAACAAAAAATAATCACTTAAATCGGACTTGTAGTTCCGGAGACAAGTTAACAGAAACGTAAAAACAAACATACATAGTACATACATACACACATAAATACAATCATAAGTACGTACAATATACAATTTTGAAATTTGGCACATTTGTTTAGACGCTAATAAATAGATTAACATAATACAAAATATTATACGATAGCTGGGAAGTTCTGAAAATTCGAATTGTTAACCTCGGTTAATTGTCGGCTAAAAATGAAGGACATAACACAGTGACTCGACATATTATAGTTTTGCATGTTATTGTTGTTAGATTCTGATAATAATAATCAAAATATTCTTATCATATTTATTTCTTTGACCTTTGACAAGTCTCGTGGCTTCCAAGATAATAAGTTTGTTATGAGCATCGAATGCAAGATTTTAGCTTTGGTACTTATGTAAGTATTGGTTTGGACTGGATAGGAAAAAATCCCTAGCAAAATCGAAATTGCGCCACGTCCATTTTTTAAGTTCATGAAAAGTTCACAGAAAACGGGAAAACCGTCAAAATTAAAAAAAAAACACCTCAAAACACATTACAAAACTCCTGAACCATGTCCAATGAGGAATAATCACAAATTCTTTATCATAGTATTTGCTTGAGTCGGCGGGATTTACAAAAATTCCTAAACTAAGCAATTCGGTTTCCCTCCGGCATGTCAAGTGTCAAGAGCGACGTTAATTGCTAATATTGGGGAGTTCTTTCTCGGGATTTTTTAAAAAGAAGTCACTTGTCAACTTCATTTCGGGGTAAAAGATTTGTTTTTGTTTTATTTTCAAAAACACTTAACGTTTTGTAATATTATATTCAATTTGTCTGTTGACTTTCGTATTTTTGTTTTTATAGTATCGACATGTAGATGATGTAGATCGAAATCTATATAATATATAAAACTCAAAGGTGACTGACTGATTGACATAGTGATCTATCAACGCACAGCCCAAACCACTGGACCAATCGGGCTGATATTTGGCATGCAGGTAGATGTTATGACGTAGGCATCCGCTAAGAAAGGATTTTGATAAATTCCAACTCCAAGGGGTTAAAATAGGGGATGAAAGTTTGTATATAATAACGCGAGCGAAGCCGCGGGCAAAAGCTCGTATTATTATAATTCGGTATTCAGTATATACCATTCATGGCATATTCATAACATTGTATCATTGAAATACGTAGGTATTGAAAAAATAACAAAATAGAATTTAGATACATAATGGGCCGGCTCGGCCGGAGAAATACCACGGGCTCACAGAAAACCGGCGTGAAACAGCGCTTGCGCTGTGTTTCGCCGAGTGAGTGAGTTTACCGGAGGCCCAATTCCCTACCCTTCCCTTCCCTATTCCCTTCCTTACCTCCCCTACACTGTAATCCTATTCCCTCTTAAAAGGCCGGTAACGCACCTGCAGCTCTTCTGATGTTGTGTGTGTCCATGGGCGACGGAGGTTGCTTTCCATCGAGTGACCCGTTAGCTGGTTTGCCCCCTTATTTCATAAAAAACAGATATAACTTTTCCTGATAAACAGAAGCAAAAGTGGAATTTTTCTATCACACTGGCACAGCACAGAAGCTTTTAAAATCACATCTGCAGCTTGTCCAGCAATAAATCTAAATCCACGAGACCCGATTGATTCATCGCCTGATTCAAAATAGATTCCACTGCTGTATATTAATTTCCGTAAAGGTTTAGACGAAAACTGCTGTCTTTTTTCAATTTTTACCATTTATGGCGAATGTTGAGTAAAACATGAAACACTAAATATTTAACGCGGGAGTAGTGCTTCAATAAAAGTTGATTAGTTTCATTTTAGAACGGAAAACATTTAAAATCCACGAACAAAATACAGAATCTAAAATTTATTGAAATTAGTTGGTAGGACGAGTCATATTAAATTTAATAATGTTTAACTATGAGGAACATATTTTAATCACTTCAATTATTCACACTCGCAAAGCAAAATACCACATTTCTTTTTCCTTCTTACAATCTTCTAATCCTTCAACGGTTTCTATAAACAGCGTGTACTATACTAAATGTTTTTTTGTGTGGGTATGACAATCATTCTTCTGCTTTAAACGTCCTAAAATTGATGATCATAATATTATTACATCACACACAAAGTCTTTTACAAATTTTACTCAAAGTTACAGAAAGCATCCCGATTTCTATAATATTGTCTCAATTTCGACAAGAAAATTGGTATCGCTGACGATCATAACAATGACTATGAAGGTAAATACGAAATACCACGTATCAGTACTTGGTATAACAAAATAAGTTCAGATACCGAAGAGGAAACTGCATCGCAATAAATTCCAATAACAGGCGAAGAAATTCAATATCTAGACGCATTTACAAGTCTCTCTCTATTTTTGTTTGCACACTCGTGTAGTGACTGCTTTCATATTAATTCTCGAATGATTGCACAGTTCTAACAAATAGACCACCAAAATTTTTAACAAAAGTGCGGAAAAACATTATACATTAATACTTAATAGGTTGTAAACATAAAAATTATAATAGGTTTATTTCGAAAATATGAATAGCCTACGCCTTACAGCAATGCAAAAGTTTCTACTTTTAGTGGTTTCAAATTAAGAGTCCGTATACGAAATTTTGCCGATTTCGCTGATTTAACAGACGTGATTCAACAGTTAAAATACAGTATTTCTATAAGTTTTAATGCACAACATGATAGATCATTTCAATTATAATCTAAAATGTTGGAGCTAGTTTTTTTAAGTATTATATTTTTTTCATACCATTAAGACGTCAATACAATCCATAAACAGTGATATTCTAAGCCTTTTACAGCAAAAATCACAAAACTGTCGCGGGTTTGAGTTGGATTATTTAAGAATACTAAAAAAAACTAGCTCCAACATAAGATTATAATTGAAATGATCTTACGTGTTGTGCATTAAAACTTATAGAAATACTGTATTTTAACTGTTAAATCACGTCTGTTAAATCAGCGAAATCGGCAAAATTTCGTATACGGACTCTTAATAACAATCATACCTTATGTTTTTCGAGGCTATGAAATCAAAATACCTATCTTTGTGGCTTTTATGGCCACTGAAAGGTGCCCGAAATAGAAAATCATAACAAACAGTCTTCTAAATTATTACTCACAAATAATAGACAAAGTTGTCCGCGCCTTATCACAATTTCAGAAGTTGTTTACTTTATGCGGGACGCAGAAAAAAGTTTGTCGCAAACAATTTCACCATTTTCCCTATTCTGAGAGAAAATATTTGCTCAGGTGGAGTGAAAAATAAATATTTTAAAGCGACAGCGAAATATGCGGAATTTATTGCTAACACTCATTTCGGTATTATCCGAGCGAGTGGAGTAGAATATTCCAGAAAGTTATTACATTCGATCCTACCTGGATACCTGCTGTCCAGATAAAGAATAGCCTGTCTACGTATCTAACTGTCAGTTAATATCCATCGATGGAAAATTCTAATATCCGCAGAAATTCGAACAAAGAGTGCAGTTTGCATTGTGGAATTATAATGGAAAATGATTCGAAGAAAAGGTTTGTCTTTCACTTATTATATAAAGAAAATAAAAATTGAAAAGATCGGTTACAGTAGGCAGTAGCGGCGTTAGAAGGGGGCGACGCTGGGCGACCGCCCAGGGCACCGGATAAGGGGCGCTGAAGGCAACCAAAAGGGGCCCCAATTTTTTTAGCACTACCCTGGGCGCAGAAGAAATCTCGCTAGTGCGCTGATGCTGCTAAAACCGGACAGTAGGAACTTCAAATTTCAAATTCAAATTAATTACACTGACGCTAAAATATAATAATAATAATAGCTCCCACACCGGTTTCGGTGACGGTGGCCGGTTTCATTGAAACCAGGCCAGCTACGCAGGATTAATTTTATAGTGCCCAAGAGTGTGCGCAGTACATAAGAGCACTCTCTATTCCTTTACTCTCATAAGTCAGTGGGACGGAAGACCGACACGACTGGCGAGAGATCAGGCGCAGGACCGACTTTTTACATGCCCATTCGACGCATGGATCATCTTACTTGCCAGATAATCAGGTGATCAGCCTGCATTGTCCTAACCAAACTTGGAAATAACATGTTTCCAACGCGGGAATCGAACCCACGACCTCCGAGTCAAGAGCCGCGCTCTATACCACTAGACCACGGAGGCGTCCGTGCTAAAATATGAACAAAATAGCAGACTAAGCAAATATTATATTTAAATCTAAAAGCGTCATTCTTCGTTCCTGCTCATTCACTGTTAAAAGTTTTCTTTAGCGTTTGCTTTTACTTGTTGCTCTATGTCTAAAGAATAGTTTTTCGCTAGATTGAAAATCCTATGAAGTTTATTATATAAAACCTGCAACAAATACATTCAGTGACTACAAAGCCAAGATGCCAGCTGTAATGAAATGCCTCCGACAACTGAGCAAGAACAAGCGACCCGTCTTTGCGTTCGCCTTATTTGCTGAAAGGCTTTATGAATAATTCTTTTACATCCTTTTTTCCACTAGCTTTGATGAAAATTTTATGCACTGTGCGTTTTACTTTCGTGCACCTGTGTTCATTATACAAAGCGATACAAACGCTTTGTGGACTCGATTTTGTATTGCTATTTGCTACGTTTAGACTAATAGGCAATTTCATTATCATTTCGTTGAAATGGTAAAAAATATGCAGAGAATTTTTTTTTAAGAATGATATGATTAAATAATTTTATATAATAGAATTGTTCCCCGCATCTTCATTGTGGGAAAATTCGGCATTCACGAAGGGCACCGTACATTTTTTTTCTTAAAGCTTTCATCAAATCTGTTCAACATAAGCGCGTATTTGAAAAAGATAAAACCGACTTCCAAATTGTACGTATTTTTTTTAATCTTTATTTTATAAAGGCCATACATCGTTAAGATTAAGCCGGCCTTCACAAAACTTTAACAAATTAATTGAGAATTAAAACTCTCTATCTCCAAAACTACTGAACGGATTTTAATGAAACTTGCACTATTCCCTAAGTTGAACAATACCTAATACAACAAAAAAAATAAAATAAAAGCAGACTGTTAGTTCCAGAAATATGCGAACACAAACATAAAAACATACATACTTACATACATACATACACTTTTGAAATTTGGCACATTTGTTCAGACGCTGATATAGACTATCATAATATTATTACACAAAAACTGGGTAGTTCTGGAAATATTACATATACAGTGTGTAACAAAAATAAGTGGGTTTCACTTTTGTATGGGCAAGGGCTCGAGCGTCACGAGTTTCCCCATACAAGAGTGAAAAAAAATTTTTGTCTTTCAGCGCTGCTACTTTCACAGTGAACTCTCAACAAGGAACACGTACACACCCTAAAGTATTATCACTTATTTTTGTTACACCCTGTATACACGAATCGAATTGAACCTCCTTTTTTGAAGTCGGTTAAAAAGAGGTAATAGACAGAATAGATACACTTTCATAATGTTTTATTTTTATTACATAATATTTAAATATAAACAACGCATTATCAAAAACAATATCGCCACCGTAACGGTAAACAAAAGGCGATAATTGATGAGTATTTGGTGAGCTCGACAAAGCATCGGTTATTACTGCTATATGAATTAGCGGCCATTTGTCTTGCCTAACTAATTGATGGTGTCCTATTCGTTATTGGATTCGGCCATTTTTGAAGTTGTCATCCAGCCGATTGGCAGGTATCCGATAAAAGGTTTGATTATGTAGATCTAGATGAGTATTTTTCAACTTTTTGAGAGTTACGTACTCACATACAAAAATACAATTTTTGGCCTATTTTTGCTATAACGTTTGGAACTTTTTTTTTTTAAAGAAGGGGGCAAAAGAGCAAACGAGCTGCAGGGATGGGAAGGGAAGGGAATAGGGGAGGATAGGGAAGGGAATTGGGCCTCAGGTAAACTCACTCACTCGGCGAAACACAGCGCAAGCGCTGTTTCACGCCGCTTTTCTGTGAGAACGTGGTGTTTCTCCAGTCGAGCCGGCCCATTCGTGCCGAAGCATGGCTCTCCTACGTATAAACATTTTGTGCGCAAGTCCAACTTGCACTTGGCAGATTTTTTTATGATTTGACCCTCCTGGTATAAAAGTGTTTCCCGACCCTTAGCTGGTTTATCAGGATTGGTTTGTAAAAGCCTAAATTAAAAGTCCTTTACTTTAAATTAGAAACCACAATAATAATTACTAAATATAGTAATTTCAATAAAAATTACGGAGGACTAAGGAGTTGGCAATACTAATTTAGACTCATACGTGGGAGAGCCATGCTTCATGCAGTGGGGCTGGCTCGACCGGAGAAATACCACGTTCTCACAGAAAACCGGCGTGAAACAGCTCTTGCGCTGTGTTTCGCCGTGAGTGAGTGCGAGCGAGTTTACCGGAGGCCCAATCCCCTACCCTAATCCCTTCCTTACCCTCCCCTATTCCCTTCCCTTCCCATTCCTACCCTCCCCTATTACCCTATTCCCTTTTAAAAGGCCGGCAACGCACCTGCAGCTCTTCTGATGCTGCGAGTGTCCATAGGCGACGGAAGTTGCTTTCCATCAGGTGACCCGTTTGCTCGTTTGCCCCCTTATTTCATAAAAAAAAAGACTTAAGATGCAATTCCATTGTATATCTGCGAATATCGCATTCATATCACATAATATATTACAACTTAAGCTTACCTTATTGAAATTTTATTAATGACGAATGCAAGGGAATCGCATTTTCAATAGGACTTTATGGGCGTCTACGCTCTGATACTCATTCGATATTCATGTCATCTTCGTAAAATATTCGCTTTGATGGTATCGCTCTTAGGGCCGGGATACATAAACACGACACGACGTCGTGTCGTACCACGACGCGGCGTCTTTTCACGATGCGACGTCGTGTCGTGGAAATCTACGACGAGCATCGTAAAAAACTACGTTACGACATCGTAACGTGCCACGGTACACGGCACACAGCGCGTCGTAGAAACTCACGATGCGTCTTCTTTGAATTTTGAATAACAACTGTCGTGAGTTTCTACGACGCGACGTCGTGCCGTGTACCGTGGCACGTTGCGATGTCGTATCGTGTTTTTGTGTCCCGGCCCTACGTTGATACTGTTTCCACACCATTCGCTTTTCAAGTGTTGAGATGTATGCAGTATGAGTTTATTTATTTTAGGCTCTCATACTAAGCTCTGTTTATTTGGAGTGAAATTAATTTGCGAGGCATCTGCTACTAGTTAGGATTTAGGAATTTTCCTTCGTAGATTATTTTAAAATGGTTTCCAAAAGTAATAGTAATTTAAATAATGACTTTTATCAATCCATACTGATATCGTAAATGCGAAAGTGTGTCTGTCTGTCTGTTACCTCTTTACGCCCAAACCGCTGAACCGATGTGGCTGGGTATGGAGGGAACTTAGGACTGAGTCGCGGAAAAGTAGGTAGGACACTTTATATTCCGGAAAAATGTACGGCTCTCGCGCGTTAAACGAATTTTGGTGCACTACAGTGGCGGAAGTCATTTTGTATTTTGTAATCATAACATCATGAGCAAATACGGAGCTAAATGCCATTATCTCATACAATAAGATAGTACTGAAAGTAACTTAAAGTTGTTTTCAAGTACTTTTATCTAGGCTAGCAAGTTTCAGGACTGTTATACGGATTAAGTTAAAGTCAGTTGTTCTCTAGCATAATATTATATTTAATGCTCATTTATCTATCATCAGAAGAGAAAAACATAATAATAAATATTAAGAATAATGGGATAGAAATCTAAGCACTAAAATACAATCTAAAATATACAGATACAGGGTGCAATTAAACCTTCCTGCCAAATTTTGACATATTGATCCTTGTTAAAAATAAAAATACACGTATTTTTTCTTTTATAGTCACTCAGTACTAAAATGTTAAGAAATACCTTCCGAAAGTTATCCTAAAAAACACTACAATTAATGGACACGATGCGTCGGCTGTCCTGCATCACCCTCTCTCATTCCCCCGCGCCGCGAGTGACCGTTCTGCAACGATTTTAAATGGGATAAAAAATAACACCTAATTTTGTTTGTTACATGGACTCTCCCAATGATACCTAAGCCCTGGAAAAAATTTGACAGTAAGGTTTAGTTGCACCCTGTATATACACAAACTTTAAATATAAAACTATAAAAAGAAAAACTTGCCCAAGTCGTCCCCATCTGGCAGAGTGCCCAGCACATTGACAGCATTGCCACGTTGGATGGGAATTGCTATCCGCTGTGCCAGGTAGCTCCCAGCTCTGGGGTCTCGGGTGGCTTCAACAAGCTTCTTAGATATTCCTATAAAAAGCTTATGTGCCCCCGGACCTCATGCGCCTAGAGTTTCCACCCCCAACGGTTCAAATATGAGATCTCCGCTAAGGTACTTGTATTTGCGCCGCTTGAGGTTATCTGCTTGGTTTGCAGCTGCGCCCGCACAGCTCGAGGTGCCCTGAATATGGGACGAGGCGAGTGTGTCGACACAAGGGCCTGTCCCACATTCCAGGGGACCAGGGTCATTCCATCGGGTCTCGTGCCATCATCGCGCGCCAAACCGGAGGGCTCCAGTATCGCTGGCACGCCGGCAGTGATAAGAGCCCGACGAATGAGGTCATTCAGGCTGTGATGCCGCGAAAAGCATCCAGCACTTCGCATGCAGCACAACCCGTGGTGACCGTAGCTGTCTACGCGCGCGCCGCAAACACACTGATGGGGGACGACATGGGGGACACCAAGACGCTGTGGCAAGACGGAATGTATTACGGTCCAGCAATGTTCCTGTGTTATACTTACAAATAATATTAATTCATTAAATACTCCATTTTGTTTGAAATTAAGATTAGTAGCATTATAGTCTTAGGTCACTTCATATTAGCTGGTGTTTCAGTTATACTGTGGCTTGTATTATAAGCATAGATAATGAGGATCTTCCAAACATTTTAATATATCAGCTAATAATATTTTGAAGTTTTTGTAACCACTCTACTATGATAAAACGTAGGTTATAACAAATATATTATTCGCAGTTCACGATGTAGCACCTACTAAAATGCAATCTAAATAAAATACACTTTCGAACGCTGTACGAATAATGCAGTGATAGGATCGAGTCGCAATTTCCATGTGCCGAATTCACGGAAATGAGAAGGACGATAGTGATCAGGCGCGGGGTGCATCAAGGTACGATTCTAAGCCCGCTTGTATTTGGCACTATATAAAGGCTGGTCAACAGCCAACAGGCAGGTAACGTAGTGGCAGTGATTCGAATGTGACAAGATGAACTATTGGAAGAGAGTGCTTATTCAAGGACGGAAGGGAATGTTATCAATTTTGACACTATTTAAGTAAAGAATTATGTTGTGTTTAAATGCAGGATTTACGTTGGTTGCCGCTAAAGTTAATTTTTTAATTTACTTTGTTAAAAATAATAAAGGGTAACCAACCAATAATCATGATTACCATAATGATGTTGTGTTGCGGTTTCCTAGACACAATATAATCAACGTCGAAGGGAAATCAAATACAAATATTACCCTACAGCTGCTGCAGTTATCTCCTTATTTGTCTAGTATTAATATGACGACCTCTGTGGCTCAAGCCGGGTTCGGGCGCCGAGTGCCGACGGAACAAAAAGTTTTCGATGTTCCTGGGGCATGGATGTGTATTAAATATAAGTATCATACAATAAAAATCATAAATATATAAGTAGCATTTTAAAACTATTAAATATATTTCCGTTGTCCTTCTTCTTTCCTAGTTCTTCAGGTACTTAGCACGAGGCGAGACTGACGTGGTGTGAAGCGTCCATAGATGTTATAATAATAATTATTAATCAACATATAGAGGCTGCATAATGCACTATAGTAATATTATTCCCACGGCCGCTAAGCACATCAAAAACCCAAAATCAGCATAAGCTGCTTAAAATTTCGTAAAATCATTTCTGTTTGTAAAACATAAGCCCGATCCCTATTCACGTTTCGGACGCGGCCGCTTTCCGACTTCGGCTTTCCCGGAAATGAAAATGATAATTTAATCCATCTGTGTAACGCTGTCTTCTGAAACCCTCGCATCAAATCATGTTTTGGATCATAAACAAGCTTGTTTATTTTATTTTAAGTCTTGCAAAGTGTTTTTTTTTAATATTTCCAAAACAATAATATGTTTTTTTATTAGGGTTCCGTAGTTATCTAATTAACATTGCGTTGCTGGGTGAGGGACAAGCTCTCATGGGAATCGAACACAAACAAGTGAAAGAGTCGTCTGAATTTGGATCTCAATCTAAAGACACCTCTTAAGCTAAAATTCATCAAGCCGCTTAGGCTGCAGAGCATACCAATCAATTATTCAAAAACTATCCCAAAAAACATAACATTCCTCTAACATAGCCAGGAAAAGACTGTAGTAACTACGCATTTTATCAAAAATGTTTTTCATAAAACCTCGCGCTGTAGTCGCGCGTATAAAAAATGTCCTACACCGGGGATCAGCTATAAAACCGAATAAACAATAATTTTAGCAGAGGTAATAACTTTCGAATCCCAACGTGCTGCGTCACAAAAATGTTTGTCATGTTAACTGCCAGTATTATTTCCATTAACACCCATTGCTATATTTCAAAATGGGTGCTATACATCAGATGTGAAATGGCTCCCCCATTATGCATTCATGTGCGTTTGTGTTAGTTTTATCAGAAAAAAATATTAATTTATCAGTTCCATAATATTAATTCACTACATAATAATATATATAATGTAGCTTCCCTATACCTGTTCCTATATGTTTTGACTTTTGCTTAGATCTTTAAAACTACTGATTTAATGCGGATGAAGATTCGACATACACAAAGTACCATAATATTATGGTTGCTCTATAGTCTATCATTTTGAAAACGGATAAAAAAAATCCGAAAAATTTCCGAAAAATTTCCGAAACTTTTCATCAAACGACCCTCTATAATATCAATCGTGTGTTTGCCGTGTCAAACATATGTAAAATGTCACAAGCTTAAAAACCCTAATTGGCCCGCCACAAATACAAAAATCAGGCAAAGAATACCATGTGACGTTGAATAAACGTTGAACACGGTTGCAAAAGTTACCTGTAAAGATATAAAGGCATTGTGTTAGTTGCAGCTGCAGTTGTTTCGCAGGCTTTTGTCTAGACTGAAGGCAAACGTCACGTCCACATCCGCTTCCGGTAGGCCGCGTTCCATAACTACGTTACTCTGTTACCCCGTACCACAGTGTAAAGTAAAACAGTAATATAGCTAACAGGCGATTGAACTTGGTTCGTAGTGCTCCATGTTTGTGGTCCGGGCCCGAATAAAGTTCGATATTCTGCTTGTTTAAGTAAAGCAAGTGTCATCTATACTGGGTGTAAAAAGTGGTAAGGATGTGTATATGTCACTTAAAGAAATCAATGTGAAAGTAGTAGCAGCAGTAAAATAAACTGTTGACTTCAATATATTTTGTAATGTCCCAATGTCACGTATATTTTGCCCAGACACAAATTAAAAAAGTACCTAAATTTTTCATTTTTTATTGTAGCGTAATACAAAATGGGATTTAAAAAAAACGTAAACATAATTTTATGGTAATTTTGAAAACTCTGGAAATACTGAATTTCGGTTGATTTATGATGCTAAGTTGATTTTAGATGCAATACATTATCAAGTCGCGAATGCATTACACTTGTTGGCTGTTGCAGACAAAAGGAAATATTACGCAAAAGTCAACTCAGAGGGCGTTACTAGCACATGATACAGGATATAATCCGCCCAAAATCCGACATGTTGTACACATCATATCAGAATATAATATCCATTTTTGTTTCAAGAAAACTTCTAAGTTACGCTACTGTGTATTTGTAATATGCTGTTACCCCACAATACACTATCTATTGCGTCACTTCATAGGAAGCAGGTGACTTTTGAAGTACTTTTATGTCAGCGCGGTTTTTGTGATCAGTTTTTGAGTGATTCACTGGCTGACTATTTTTTGTAGTAGGGGAGGGGAAGGTGCTTATTTTGTAGTCGTTCGAGCGTCATGGAGACCTAGTAGATTTTTTACATTAAGTAAAATTGGTATAAAAAATAATAAGAGCGTTTTTTATTTTAGCCATTTTAAAGTTTTGAAAAAGAAAATATATCCAGAAAATTGCTTACTTAGGTTAATTATAAAAATATTTTAGACAACAAGGACTAAATAATTTAGTCTAGTGCAAAATAAAATATCTGCGAAGCTTAGTTAGGAAAATGTGAAGCTTTATTTTTTTATTTTAAAATGTCCCTACAGGCTTACATAACCTTTTAATCGTCAGTGCTTTATATGGAAGCTTCTTTGGGGTATACTAAACATCCCCTATCTTAATATGACAGATCCGATGACATTTCAATATTAAAAAAACATTTTTTTTAACCCAATATGTGAGAAATCCGATTTCTATACCATGATGACTCATGTCGGAAGCCTATACAAACTTAATCTGACACGCTCGAGCTTATCCCGAAATCCCCTCTTCCCCTCCCCAACTATTAGTTTTTGACATTGTTTCTTTACTATGTTGTAATAAATGGCCTACGGTCTAAACCAGAGAATGAGCACAAAATTCGGATGCAAAGATTTGCGAATACTTAGTATTTTTTCATTTTTCCCCATGACAATGTAGCATCAGAACAGTTGTAATTGCTTTACCGGCCTTTTAAGAGGGAATAAGCTCTCTTTCAGTTTGGTCCAGAAATGTATGATGAAGTTGTTTTAAGATTATAATTTTTGTTGCTTCGACTACTGAATTCGAAATTTTGAAAGTATTCTACATCATGATACACGAATAATATTAATAGATATCTGTTGTAACTTGACGTCCTACAATACACGTCTATATAATTAATTATTATAAGACGTGATATACGAATCTATATATTATGTCTGATACTAGTTAATGTATGCTAAAATAATCCATTATGTCATGTTGTACATTTGACGTTTCGAGAACATTAAACGCTGATGGAAATTGATCTTAATAAATTATGTGTTTGATACACAAAATGATTTGCGATAATTATCAAATAACATATTCGTAATGTGTTCTATACTCCACTCGAGCTAACTTGTCGCTTGCGGTGTTTGACTCCCTGTCAAAAACTTGTCATTTTCCATATAAAACCACGATTGACAATATCTGACACTTCATAGTCAATCGCGGTTTATACGGAAAATGACAAGTTTTTGACAGGGAGTCAACTACCGCTAGCGACAAGTTAGCCCGAGTGGAGTATAGTAAGAAGCAAACGTTAAACAACTATGAAAAAATGTTAATCTTTTGTATTTAACGCTCATATTAAATATGCTAATATAATATAATAGTATACTATATATTGTATAGTTTGTAACTTATAAAGAACCAGATGACGCCCGTAACTGTGTAGCACAAAAGTCCGTTTATCGGGAACCGTACATTTTTCCGGAATTAAAAGTATCCTAGGCCCTTTTCGGAGACTCAAAGTGTCTCCATACCAAATTTCAGTAAAAGCGGTTTAACGGTTTGGGCGTGAAGAGGTAAAAGACAAATAGATAGATAGACTAACACACTTTTGTACTTAAAATGTTAGTATAGATTCATTCTGAAACACAGAAAATTTTACTGTCTCATAGATCTCGTGGTATTACAGTGTCCATGCGCTGAAACTTACAGTCTTAGTGTAAGGTTTACGACTTACCAACTGTGTACTTACGGTTAAGTTCAGTCCATTTCCAAAGCCTCAAAACTCTTGAGTGTTTTGCCGTTCTTATCAGCTCTTTGGAGATGTATGAGAGGGAATATAACGTGGCGATTTGACGACAGTTTTGTTTTCCGCTATTTGTTAGTTGTGGCTTTTTAACCCGAAGGTATCTAATATACCTTCAACTGTGGTGGCCATAATATTGCAAAAATAAGCCGCATCTGTGGGGCTACTTCTGGTAGGTCTCGCGTGTCGCGTTAAAATGACGTTAACTCTAAAATTCCCTATGGGGGATGTATGTAATAACTATGTTATTAGAATCTTATCTGTACAAATCAAAATTAATTAATCCAACTTTGCCAAGTTAGGTTTTATTAACTTTAACTTGAAATCGGAATAAACATTTTTTTCCAGTCGCGGTCAACAGTTGGAGGGTTATCGGAACACGAAATATATTTCGTGAGTCGGTGAATTAATAAATAAACATTTTTATATGTAATTTTTTTGCTCTTTACAATTGCGAGTTGCGTCTGCAAAAATCGCACATAGTAGCTGGCAGCATTAAACCATTAATGCTGCCAGCATTTGCTTTTTCTATAATTCATTTTTTTTTTCTTTTATGAGCAGTTTATTTTTATTAGTTTTAATTTTAAATTTAGAGTTTATTTTTATTATGAGCAATATGAATGTTCTTCCTTGCGGCGTGCAAATGTGACAACTTCACAACTCAAACAGTTCTGCACTGCCTCACAGAATGTCCCATTTATAGAACACTCAGAAGGGAAACAGAAGAAGAAATAGACAAAGTAATAACAACAGACACCAATAGCAGAGTAGACAGAATTACAGAGTATGCCGACTTAGAACTGATGTTGAAACTTGAAATTTTTAAATTTGACGTTTTATGATGAAAATCGTCGCTAGGGTTGTTAAATTGTTACCTACGAATTTAAAACTATGACATATTCGCTGGACGTGTTCCTCTTTGGTCGTATTGTTGTTTGTGTTTTGGCACATGCGATTAAAATTGTCAGAATCCAATTTTGAAATCTTTATTTTAAATATTTAAAAATAAATTATATCAGCCAGCGTGAGGCACATTCCGTTCATAATCCTAGTGAAACCCGACGAATTTGACACGTCATATTGAAACCTGTCTTTGCAGTCAAACTACTGGTAGTTATGTCTATTGTGCCAATAGGGAGATCGCAGACGACAGACTTTTTGTGCGATCGAGTCTGCGGCGCCCATACAGTCGGCGTGACCGGGCCGCGCCGCCGCGCCATGCCGCCTCGACTGTATGGGCGCCGCAGACTCGATCGCACAAAAAGTCTGTCGTCTGCGATCTCCCTTAGAGATATTATAATGAAGAATAAAAAACGCAGTCCGACTTTCATGAAGATGGCCAGGCAGATTGTGGAGCAAGTGGCGAAAAGCAATCCGTAGCGAAGGCAGAACACTGAAAACATCGACGCGCACTGGATTAAAAAAAAGGTTAATAATAAAATAAAAATAAAAATGAATGTTCTTTATAACATAAACAGCGTAGGAATTTCATTAGTCATCACTAAGTAGCTTATAGCAATAACAGTACATATTAGCTGCGAAATATTTTAAGCAGCTTAAAACATTTCATGTTAACGTTTTTATGAACGGCGGTGCGGATATATTCCGGAATTTAGTTTAAAACCGGGCCAGGAAAACACAAAGAGTGACGGGACACGCATGCAAATAATTGTTCAAATGCTGCCATGGCGATAAAATAGAACCACTTTATTTCTATTTGTCTATTTAGGGTGGGTTGCACCAGAGGCGTGGTTAAAGTTAAAGTTATGGTTATAGTTAAGGCTAAATTTAGCTTTAACTGTAACCTTAACTTTGACCGGAGAAATTGGCAGATGACAGCTGGTCCAACAAGGTTATAAATGAACGTGGGCTGGGGCGCTGCTGGTAAAGGAGAACTGTCCAAAATGGCGTTTTTGTATGATGACAGCGTTAGTTCCTTTTTTCGCCACGTGCATTTAAAACCTTGTCGAGCTCTATGGTATTAAGTAGATACATGCAATGAGTCGTCTGATAAACGAAGACGTGACTATGTAATTTTTTTTCACTTTAAACTTTTATGATTTTTTTAAGACACCCTCATTTGTAAGAAGCCGGAATATTATTCATTTCTATTTGCTATAATTATATAAAAGGAGCAGTGGATACCGCGGATTAAATGTGCTCAGACATGAGTACTAGTTACAAAACCAATAGATGGCCGCTATGCTTATTTTATTATACTTTAAATATAAGCATTACAAAATCATACGCTATTTACGTATCCAATATGAACAGAGACCGTAAGAAACCTCTAAAGAAAAGACATTTTGATTTTCATATAGCGTATGAGCTTATAAAATCCTGCCTACTCGATGTGGTGACTTTGAAGCGTGATTTGGAAAAAAGTATTGAATATATTCTAATTATTAAAGAGCCACATGAAAGCTGGTTTCAAGAGATTCCTGTATCAAGGGAAATTTGTAGATTTTTTTTCCCTAAAAAAAGTTGTATGACATAATTTGCAATTATCCCTATCAAGATTACTGGCAATCAGTGGGATAAACATACAACCCAAATAGTAAGTAATAGTTCAAACAATCGTACAAGCGTGAATAATTAGTAAACATTATAATATGTTTTAAAAAATATTATACAATACAATGATACAATTTAATTTATTGGGATTATTAGTATTCGTTTAATATTGTACAATTCTTTATTTTAAAACCGAAATATTTTATGACAGAAGCAAGATAATATTTCGTACAGGAAAGCAAATTTATGGCACATCTAGATAATATGAACACCGTTGGTACTAAAAGCCCGTGCGCTACCTACATGCTTTGCAATATTAAACATAATATTTTTGCGTTTTTTATAGCCAGACTTTATGTAAGGTAATAAAAATAATACAATAATATTATTCCAAGGTGCGCACTGAACGAAAATGTCATAAACGAAATTATTTTGACTGCATTTATATTGGAAAATATATTTTTCGGGACATTTACGCTTTTTTTGAAGCGTATGCAAATGGGTTAGCGCAGGGGTTCCTAAACTGTGTGCCGTGGAAAGGCAAGAAGGGCGCCGTGAGTCGATCGTCCATCATTAACCGAAGTCCAAAACCACTAATATTATAAAATAAATTTATAATATTAATTGGACAAAGCAGGCAGATGATTAAATATTTGTTTACTATTATTTACCTGCTTAACCTGACAGCTAACTATAATCATTAATGGTGTTTATTTAAGTATATTTTTGTGATAGCTAGTTAGAATAGGGCGTCGTGACAAAATATTGTGACGTGTAGTGCGCCGCAGGCTGAAAAAGATTGGGAACCCAGGATGTTAAGAGCTCACCTGACTCTAAAAATCAAACATCGTCCTTCTCTCTTCACACTCACGCCCGTCTTTCATATGCCAGGTGAAAAAGGACGGCGCGGAATCATCGCCGAGTTAGTTTTACTTGAATAAAAGACGAACTATAATGATTATGAAAAAAGTGTTTTGAGCAAATTTAGGTTTTATCAATACCTTTTTAGATATTAAAAAATATTAAAGAAAAGACAGCAAACTTCGAAGATCCAAGCAAAAATGTGTCTAAAACAAGGTTTTTTGTAAAAAAGAAACTATCGAGCATTTTTTGAGTAATCGTGTTTTCGTCTTGAGCGTTTAATTTTTATGAACTGAAGTTACTTGTGTCAAAAAATCAGTTTTCTAGACCTTACAGATTTTGAGATCTAGGTTAAAGTATGTAGTCAAGTTAGGGTCATATGGGCTCTTAATTGGACAAAGCAGGCAGATGATTAAATATTTGTTTACTATTAATTACCTGCTTAAAACCTGATTGCTAACTATAATCATTAATGGTGTTTATTCAAGTACCTATCTTTTTGTGATAGCTGGGTAAAGTAGGGCGTCGTGACAAAATATTGTGACGTGTAACTGCGCCGCAGGCTGAAAAAGATTGGGAACCCCTGGGTTAGTGCGTTAACAGAATAATCAAGATGTTAAGTCTCTTATCTACCTTGCTTTATATCAATAATAATAATTTGTTTCATATTATAGGACACGATAGCTGACGTCAGCAACTCTCTTGCACCAAAACTCAATTATCGCGCGGGGACTCAAAGTATCACCATACTAAATTCCCGCAAAATCGGTTCAGCGGTTTGGACGTAACGATGTAACAGACAGACAAATACACTTTCACAATAATTATAATATTAGTATCGATCACACCTTAGATAGATATTCTAGCTTATGCCAGCAGCTGATTGGAAGACAACCTGTCACCAATCAAAGCATCAAATTCTGCCCACAAAGGATTTGCCTGTCAGCCACAAGCCGCAACTTAGTGCCGTGTGTGTGCAATACACATGGACTTCATGTAGCATTAGTGCTAACATCAAAACGTGTTTACATCAAGAGTGAAAACCTTTTTAATTGGACTTACTCCATTCGCAACGAAAACTCTGAATAATTTCCTCGTTATTCTGAATGCACTGGATTTATAAATACTTGGATGGTTTCCAATCGCGCTGAGGGATGGCGTTTTTAAGAGAAACGTATCGACTTCGAACGCTGGATTGATATCGACTGTAATTTGGAGCGTTGTCTCACTTTGACTATTTTTTTTCAAAAAACAAAAATTGGTAAAAAAAAATTGGACCAGTATAATTCCTGGCAACATTTAAAATCATAATCTGCATGGTTTTCTGTTCTATGAGTTCTATCCCATTTACAGAATGCGGTCTTCATAATATTTACTCAACTCCAGTCTCCACCCAGAATCCACTCTATTATTATTAGTATTTAGTATTTCAACAAATAGTCATAGTTTTTTTTTAATTCACATTCATAATAATAGTTTTACCATCATAGAAATTGATATATTTTGAACAAGTTATGTTGGTACTTGGTAGTCATGATCTGTTGGCTGGGCTTGACATAACCCGGCTAAATTATTAAGGTCCGCTTCCAATAAACAAACAACATGACGTACTTTTCGACAGATTACTGGTATTATTTACACAAAATTTTGATATCGAATTTGTTTCTCCCTCACTCAGAAGGTAAAGCAAACGGTAACAAAATAAATGACCAAAAGCCATGTTTACATCATTCATTGAATAAGTTTAACATCAAAACATCCCTGTGAAGTTTAACCTAGTTGGATATTCGAGAATCTGTTATATAGTGAATTATAAGCTTGAACTGGTTAAAATAGTACGTCGCAGGTAAGTATAAGATTAAAAATATAAGGTATAGGATTAAAAATAATACTAAGTTTAAGGGAACACTTCGTATCGGTGGTTAGAAATTTTGTTACAAACTGTTTATTGATTTTAAAGTTATAAAGTTAATTTTCTTTCAAGCAATAAAATAAACAAAAATAAAAAATAATATTCATTAAAAAAATAAAGTTAAATTATGTAGCTTAAAAATATGGCAGTTCAATGTAAAATCATACTCAACGGTTTATTCTAAGCACTACTTTTATTTTATACCGCACATACAATATAGCAGGTAAAAATCTATCGTGTATTTAATCTACACGTCTTGTCTTCAATATCAATTACGATAGATAATTTCAATTACGATATATAAACACGAGTTCGACCTTCGTTTCCGTGACTGAGGACAGAGGGACCGATATCCAGTGACCCTTGGAAGAATTTTTACCCCGCGTAAAATATAGTTGGATGCTGTTAAGCATTTGTGTACTATCGCAGAAAAAATTACGTATTGAGTTATGAATGCAGTAATGTTCTGTAGATCATTTAGAAGAAGACTGCATTCATAACTCAATCACGAAATTTTTTGTGGGTTATTATACAAAATATGCTTAACAGCGACCAGTTATTATAATACCCTCTTAGTTTTTACTGATAATGATATTTAAACATTACATACGAGGTCTGCTTTGTCTGACATAATATAATTATATCGGGTTTGATGACGCCCGTAACTCCGCTGCGCCAAAATTTGTTTATGGCGCGGGAACTGTACATTTTTTCCGACTGAAAAGTGTTCCATGTCCGTTTCCGGGACTCAAAGTATCTCCATACCGAATTTCAGCAAAATCGGCTCAGCGGTATTGATGTGAGGATGTTATAAACAGACAAACAGAAAGACAGACACTACACTCTTTCACACTTACCAGTTACAACATTATTCGTTTTTAGTATGGATGTGCACACACATGCATCATCTTTCTTGTCAGACAATCGGGCGATCAGCCTGCAATGTCCTAACCAAATTGGAAATAATAGTTTTTTCCAACGCGCGAATCGAACCCACGATCTCCAAATCGCGAGACCACGAAGCTAAAACAAAGCGCGAGACCCACTCTAAGCCTTGGACCACAAAGGCGTTATCACGAGTACACATCACACACATAATATTAAATTTTCCGTCATAAACTGTGTAAACAAAAGCATAAATTACTCTTTTATTTGTTGGCAAATTCGCGGACTATAAAAGGGAACTACTACAAACTATACGAATTCAAAATCTAAGCTCGAATAATATTCGCGATAAAAATAATGACGGGTAATAATTTTAAAAAATTGTGAGTCGAGCTCCCTCAGGGGACGCATAAAGTGAACAAATTGCGGCAATTTCCAATGTGTACGTATTCCGATGGCAATTGCCAGCGAGGACATTACGATCTCATCACTGATCAATGATATTCTATTGCGTCATCTTCAAATGATGTGCCTGGGCTTTTTAGGTCTGAATATGGTTCAAATTGAAATTCAAAGCCTTTCTTCAGACAATTCATTACAATAATTCCTTTAAACATTAGAATATTTTCTTCAAAATTACATACAAGATAAATTACAATATTGTCAATTTTACATTTTCATTTTTAACAGTTTACTTATCTTATATCTTTAAACGAGCAATTCTTGTATATATATATATATATATATATATATATATATATATATATATATATATATATATATATATAATTAAATTTTCATTTCAATATTATTCAAATATATTAGTCAATTTTTAATTATTGTTTTTAATTTAATTTTCCTCCTCATCTGTCTGCCTCTTGGGCCTCCTCTAATCTTTTCCAGTTTTTCCTGTCTTGTCCTCATCCACGTTCTTCCAGCAACTTTCACTATTTCGTCTTCCCATCTCTTTCGTTGTCTCCCTCTATGTCTCTTTCCTTCCCTGGGGCACCAAGAGAGAACGCTTTTGCTCCATTTCTCTTTTCCTCGTGCTGTATGGTTAGAATATGGTTAGCAGGTATTTTTTCGGTAGACTTACAGGTCACTAACAAATACTACACAAAACTTACGAGAAACAAACATTATGATATTTTTTTGTATTGATCAAAGTATCCAAATGAGGCTACGGGTCTTACATTGGGCCATTTTGAATCGTCACCTAAAAATATAATTATATACTCATTACAACAGGCATGTTCTAATTTGTTCTAGAATCAAGATCTACCAATTCTTCAAAGCTGTATTTGTTGATAAAAGTCAACTATGTATATTTTCTTTACTTAAAAAACTCAACCTACAATAATTTATATCATCTAATAGTTATATTTATATCATCTAGCGAAATATACTACAACAATAATATAATTATAATCATTCAAACTCAACCTCAGCTATTACACAAAGGTCGTACTTCATAAGAGGGATGATATATCATAAAAGTTGCGGCGAGGAAAATTCGTTATAATATATTTTTTGCTAAAATCATCCTTATTTGTCCATAAGTTACATAGCACCCTTATGGGAAGAGTTGATTTATTGACCTATTTTTTGATATTTATTCAGAAAATAGTAAAATAGATTTATGGCAAAAGTAAAAGTCTCTAGCATACACTTTCGCTTCGACCTTCCTTTTAAAAGTACAGTCGATGACGAGAAACCCTTTTGGGATGAAATAGTTTTCTCCTTGATTGTCTATTTATTTATTTATTCTTTATGTACAATTTTCTAAAACTGGCTTAAAATATACCATACATTAATAGAGTACATAGGTGTGCTTATCTCTAGAAGAGATCTCTGCCAGCAGACCTACAAGACATTGTGAAAAATAGAGCATTTGTAGATAGTACACAAAAGAATAATGAAAACTTAATAAAACTAAACATGCACTAAAATCTAATATACAAGATGAAAGGATGATTAACATAAAGAGAATAATAATTATTGACATTAAATATTATATTAAAGTACATTATACTTACAATTGTTTGATATATTATGTATGTTTTATAACTTCATTCTTATGAAACGAGTCGCTCAAAAAAAGCAAAGGGCTTAATTTCTTCTAATTTTTATCTTCATCTACGTCAATTTCATAACCTCGTATGTATATTTTATTTTCTTTACATTGCTTTTTTATTTTCATTATTTTTGAGTCATTTTAAATTACCGCCACTTCTTCTTGTCTCTATAACAAAATAATTACAATTTGCATTATTCAACAGGCTTTTCATGTCTGACTGTACTCAATCGTTACGCCTTTCATATTCAGATCTTTTTTGCGTCCATAATGTATGGTTGAAGTTGATACGGCAATTTTATGAACTGTTGATAACCGGTCGCTTTTTACGGTGTGCATGGATATTGTGCTCGTTTCGCTTATCTAACCCCGTGTGATCGGTTCTGGCGCTATTTGCATATGCTAGATAAGCTGTTTTATCAATTTCACCTCTGCAAACCTTTTTGAATGTTTTGAGATCCTGGTAATCTTTAAATATAAATTACTATACTCCGTCTGTAGCATTTGGAAAACATATTTCATCACCTCAGTATTTTCGCCATTCGTTTTTAGAGTTCCGTACCCAAAGGGTAAAAGCGGGACCCTATTACTAAGACTTCGATGTCTGTCTGTCCGACTGTCTGTCCGTCTGTCTGTCCGTCTGTCTGTCCGTCTGTCTGTCCGTCTGTCTGTCCGTCTGCCCGTCCGTCTGTCTGTCTGTCTCCAGGCTGTATCTCAAGAATCGCTATAGCTAGACTTCTGAAAATTTCACAGATTGTGTATATCTGTTGCCGCTATAATAACAAATACTAAAAATAAAATAAATAATTAAGTGGGAGCCCCCATACAAAAAAACGTGATTTTTTGGCCTTTTTTGCTCGTAATTAATAATGGTAGCAGGTAGGCACTTGAGTTACTCACAATATTCTTAATTATATTTGTACTTTAATAATAATTAATAAATAACAAAATTTTAATAAAATCAATAATTAAGGGGGCTCCCATACAAAAAACACATTTTATTATATTGCTCTATAATGGTACGGAACCCTTCGTGCGCGAGCTAACTTTTTTCATTTAAACGCCGATTATTTTTCATTTAAATGATATCTAAACTCCAGTAGTGAAAATATAAAGGTTGTCATTCCAAGTTTACTTAACCCTTTCCAGTCAGTAAACACTGACCACTTCTATTATATCACGGAGTACACTTTAACACTTCATACACTTCAACGAAATACTCTCTCACTTATCTAACTTTGCATTTGAAATGCAACAATTATTTAGGCTCTTTAGGCTTTAGTGTTAAAAGAAATACACACACTAGAAAAACAGTACCCGTCTAGCGAAGTCGGATAAACATGACGAAGCTTTTAAACACCTGGACACTCTAATCTGCCTTGTCACCACACAACGCAGAATTGTACACCCAATGAGAGTGGAATTTATAATTAAAACATTTTTAGCTTCACCCCCGCGGGCTGAAAAGTTTTGGGGTTAATTAATCATAGAGTTCACGCGTTCCAACGCGCTTTACAACTTTAGCTTATCTACATTAGACACTTTTAGACAGTTAAGGTCAGCTCACACTGAAAGATGAAGCGTGACGATGCAAAATATTTTCATTTTGTTACATAGTGATTTCGAGTTTGTCAAAATGAAAAGTAAGATTCTTAGCCAGGGATTCTCGAAGCTACTTTTCTATACTCCACTCGGGCTAACTTGTCGCTAGCGGTCATTGACTCCCTGTCAAAAACTTGTAATTTTCC
Organism: Aricia agestis; assembly: GCF_905147365.1. NCBI lineage: Eukaryota > Metazoa > Arthropoda > Insecta > Lepidoptera > Lycaenidae > Aricia > Aricia agestis. Next base: position 19,155,030 of record NC_056410.1, on the reverse strand, counting down.
ATATAAAACCACGATTGACAATATCTGACATTTCATTGTCAACCGCGGTTTATATGGAAAGTGGCAGGTTTTTGACAGGGGGTCAATGACCGCTGGCGACAAGTTAGCCCGAGTGAAGTATAATGAATTGAACAATAACAAAACATTGTATACAAAGTCGATGAACCCCTTATTCCGATTAGATTTACCAGTGGTACTTACAATTTACCCTATTGCAACATTTTTAGATTAGCAACTCAGGTTTACCTGGAAACCAATCGGCAATTTTATTTTCTCGGAAGCCTGCATATGACCGAGAGCTGGCATTCCTAGGATTGGTACAGAACTTGATAACATGATGCTATTTGATGCAGACATGTGACAGACATTACAATCACATAAGCTTTCGTGTAATTTGATCAAATAGTTATGTAGGTTAGGTTAGGCTATGCTGGAATAAAAATTAGTTCGCCTTATAGTATTAAAGTTGTATTTTAAAATATCATATTATTTACAACAGAAGCCTAAAAAACTAGAAAATAATTTTTATACGTGGGAGAGCCATGCTTCGGCACAAATGGGCCGGCTCGAGCGGATAAATACCACGTTCTCACAGAAAACCGGCGTGAAACAGCGCTTGCGCTGTGTTTCGCCGAGTGAGTGAGTTTACCGGAGGCCCAATCCCCTAACCCCTACCCTATTCCCTTCCCTACCCTCAACTATTCCCTTCCCTTCCCTACCCTTCCCTATTACCCTATTCCCTCTTAAAAGGCCGGCAACGCACTTGCAGCTCTTCTGATGCTGCGAGTGTCCATGGGCGACAGAAGTTGCTTTCCATCAGGTGACCCGTTTGCTCGTTTGCCCCCTTATTTCATAAAAAAAATTGTTATTTAAATTACCATTAAATTATTATGGAAGATACGTTAACAGACTTTTCTCGTCTATAATTTCGGGATTTGTGATATATTATTATAAAAAATCGGCCAAGTGCGAGTCGGACTCGCCCATGAAGGATTCCGCAGCAGCAATAATGTTTATTTTTATGAAATTAAAAGGATTTTGATTTATTTTTATATTTTAGTTGATTTCATGAAAGGTTTACCATTTATGACGTTCCTCGTTCATATCAATTTTCGTTGGTAGCTTTTATAGTCATCATCATATATTTTTTAGACTACTTTATCGTAGCCCTACTTTAGAAGTTAGAGGGGGGGGGGGGAGGGGGCGACACACATTTTACAACTTTGGAAGAGTATCTCTCGCAAACTATTCAGGTTTGAAAAAAATGATATTAGAAACCTCAATATGACTTTTGAAGACCTATCCATAGATACCCCACACGCATTAGGTTAGATGATTTTTTTTGTTTCAGTTGAAATTAAAATGTTTATATTTTTTCCATTTTACTGCATCAAAATCTTAATGCAGTTCATAGCCTACATCTACTTACCAAGTTTCAATAGTATAGCTCTTATAGTTTCAGAGAAAATTGGCTGTGATATACGGACGGACAGACAGATAGACAAACAGACCAATATGACGAATCTATAAGGGTTCCGTTTTTTAAATTTGGCTACGGAACCCTTAAAAGCTATTTATAATAAATGTAACGTTTAGAGCTAAGAAAATACTGATAAATTCACCTTAGAAAAATAAATTACATGTAATTGTTATTTTTAAAGACTTCTCACAATATTTTCTAAGTTTATTAGTTCAATTAAACCGATAATTAATCAGCTACAAAACAGACATTCAATCAGTTAATCAGCTGAACAAATATGAAAGCTGATACTTTATCCCCTACCACTTAGCTCTGTATAAACAAGATGTTTCTCGCAGGCACTGGGACATTCTCAATACCAAAGCTGTTAGTTCAATCTTCAGCGTACTTGGAGATATAAGTTCTTTCTATTGTTTTAAAGAAATATTTTTCGTGTTATCTCTGTTACTGGGTTGTTTTTTGAAATTACATTATTCTATGTTAAAAACAGTAATAATAGAAATGAATATTACGTTTTAGCACAGCAAAAATCTAATAATGTACTGATTGAACCGGAAAGCATTCGAAGCTACTTGGAATGATTTTCGACCAACTAGAGGTTGAACAACAAGACAATATGCATTGTGCATACTTATTATCGACGGTGCCCGGTGGAATGAAAAAAGTTACTAAGCGCCATATTTTTACAGCAGAGTCGTTAAAAGATTCATTTTTATTTTCAAAATCTTACTGTCAAATATGTAGTTCAATAAAATATTGTACAATATTATTGTAGTTAAGGGCCCGTTTAGACTAATCGATAGAGAAAAATTAGCTGATTTCGAATACATAAAAACTCATTTTGACCTCTAGTGTAGCTTGGTAACTTTTTTCATTCAACCGTCGGTATATTTTTTTGTCTTAAATAACTTAGAAATTAAAAAAAAATACATGAAATAGTAACGCAGGCATTTGTTTTTTCCACCCAAAAAGTGAAACCCCTAAAAGTTTATAGTAAAAATCTAATAATGATTATGGGTGTATTTCCACCATAGGCGGATCACTGGTACTCAAATCTCTGTTCATTGTGGATTACAACGTGACTACTGGGTAGCGGCGCAAATTAAGAGATTCAAAATGAAGGATAAACTCAGATCTGAGCTGAGCTGAGTACACAGAACGTGCTAATCGCTCGCGTCGAGCGTTTACTCCTGTATTATAGAGATACTTTTCTCACTGAGGACTTTTGTTTATAATTATTGTGGATTTTACGATCTCTATTAAAGATTGAGCATTTAAAATCCCTAAATAAAATGAGGAAAAAAGAATTAAGCGTTCTTGATAAAATGATCGATTTGCGACTAAGAAGATTGTGTAATACGTTTGAAAGAAACAGAGATTTACATCGCCGCATGAACGCGTTCAATGGGAATTAAGTTTAATGAATCAAAGTTTTAAATGTGAATGGTGAAATCGCCCCTAAATATTCATGAATCGTGAGCTTCGCTTTATTTGCTTTAGTTATAGTGATTTAATGATTTTATTCTACCACACTATCACAATTCTATGAAGTGTATTACAATTTGTACAACAATATAACCGCGAAATATCCCGTTCTAATGCTCTACTTCTATGGCTTACTGCAATAAAATACATTTTAAATCTTCTTCCCCTAAAATGGAAGCATAATCTTAGCATTAGCGAGCTCGTTGCATAAATCCAATGTTCGTGCAGTACTACTACGGGAGAGGCAAAAGATGTGCCTTTTTGGTAACGAAACGACGATAATCAGAATGTAAAAGCATTTTTGCTGCGGGGCTAAAATGGTCGCTTTGGAGAATCATATATTGAATCATAATATGATTCATTTTTAAACACACACACACACACACACACACGCAAAGTGGAGTTTAAGAGTGATTCGCTTCGATTAATGATTGGTTTCCGCGCGCGAGCGTCGCTCGCGGGACCAATCGTTAATCTAAGTGAATCACTATATGAATTGCACGCAAAGTAGAGTTTAAAAATTAATCATTTTATGATTCAATATATGATTCTCCAAAGCGACCATTTTAGCCCCGCTGTATGTGTTTTTGTGAGAAGGTGATTCCTTATCTTGGAGTCAAAGACTCGTAAAAAATTTACGTGAAAGACTATAATATAACATAGTCTAGGATACTAAAGGTACAAGTTGGAACCGAGCGACACGCGACAACTGCAGGCGACGTGTCGTCGCGACACTACAGGTTTTTATGTATTTCTATGACGCCTCCGCCTTCTTGGTCTAGTGGTATAGAGCGCGGCTCTTGACTCGGAGGAGTCGGAGGTCATGGGTTCGTTTCCTGAGCTGGAAACATGTTATTTCCAAGTTTGGTTAGGACAATGCAGGCTGATCACCTGATTGTCTGACAAAGATGATCCATGCGTCGGATGGGCATGTAAAAAGTCGGCCGTGCGCCTGATCTCTCGCCAGTCGTGTCGGTCTTCCGTCCCACTGGGTTATAAGAGTAAAGGAATAGAGAGTGCTCTTGTGTACTGCGCACACACTTGGGCACTATAAAATTACTCCTGCGAGCTGGCCTAGTTTCAATGATACCGGCCACCGTCACCGAAACCGGTGTGGGAGCTATTATTATTATAATTATTTCTATGAAACACCCTCCGCAGCTAGCGACACGAAGCTAGCGACACTTATTCATAAAAATACCTAGAAACCAGTAGTTTCGCGACGGCACGTCGTCTGCTGCCGCTTCTTGTAGCCGGCTTCCAACGAGTACCTATATTCAATAAATGACTTATGCCAAATTAAAAATAAATTGGCTCAAGTTTATTTTTTCAATAGTATTCTTGATTGGCTAACCGTTAACATCAGCCATTAAGAGCTAGCTTCTATGTTAATATAACAGTAACTTAACATGATTTAAATCACCTAAAATTATATTGGGCATACAACAGTAACACTAATTTCGGAAATGATAAAAGTTTCTACAGTTTTTTTGGTAAATAAATCATTTATTTTGCAAATAAATCAATAAGATTATTTACGATAAACTCCCCAATCGGCCCCTAATCTCGTAGTAGGAGAAGTCCGCTCACGTACTGACCGAAAATATTGTATTAGAAGAGGATCAGAATTGGAAACACCCTTGTGCTCGTCGAATTACATTTTTGTCTATAAATACCTACAATAATAATTTTATATAGAACTCAATCTGAACTGTGTATTTCAAAAAAATATATATACTTAATATTTTATTATTTAGTGAAAATTTTAATTAAACAATTATTTATATTTATTTAACACGATGATGATTTTTCGCACCATTTCAAAATATGAGAGCACATTAATGGAATTAATTGTAAATTTTGTGTTACAAGCTAGTAATATAAAGCCTATTTTATACTTTACCTTTAACCCGAAAAAAACGTTGCGACATAAGTATGATCAATACAAAATATGTATACCTAATTGTACAAATGTATAATTGTTATTTATTTTCAACAATTTCTTGTACAAAAGTCTTTCTTTATCCGGTATAAAATATTTTGTCGTGTCGCATGTCTTTGTCGTGTCGCGGAGTCGTGTCGCATAGTGCCAACACACAGTCTATTCGCCTGTTCTCCCTAATTAATCTCTGTTAGCTAGTTATGATCGATGGCGTTTTGTTTGCTCTAACGCTGTTTGCGTCCTCTGTTATGTTCAGCACATTTCATTTTGTAAGTGATTTTTTGGACTATATTTCTTGGTTTAGAATAAGCACAAGTAAACATAATTATAATGATAGTCATGTAATTGCTTAACGCGTGTACGCCTAGCCGCGCAAGTGTTGCCTATATGACAGAAAAAACTTGTTGTCGCAGAAATCAATTTGTGTTGGCAGAATAATTTCACAAAATCATTATTTCGTAGACATGGAGGCACTATAGGTACTATTAGATAAGTTAATTCATAGGCAGATGATCCCTCGGCAGAACTATGTAATTTGGTCGATTTGTGTCAAACCCAGCCGACAGATCACGATTAGCATTGAATAGGGATGATGACAAGGTCCAACATTAGCGAATTTTGTTAATAAAATAAAAAAATAAGTGCTCCCAAAATTTCATTTCGATAGCATTTGTATTTTTTTTTGCTATGCGCCTTTAAAGTTGGATAATCAAGTCGAATTTTTTTTCGATTAAATTTCTTAATATCTGTATACCATTCGATAACTTATGCAATTAAAAGCTACTTTTGTTAAAAAACCACTTTCATAAACGCATTATTTAATATACCTATCAAACAAAGTTCTCTCCCGATGCGTACAAACTACGAAAGAGTGACGTCAGTCTTTCGTAGCACTTTGTATGGAGCGTTTCGGGCCGGTCTATTTTATGAGATGTTTGAATTGTCATATCTTGGTGAATTTTTAAGCTATCAAAGTAATTCTTTCAGCGATGTTTCTATTTTTTAAGGGTCTTTCAATTACCAAATAAGAAAAAAAATAATAGTCATAATGCCTATTGACATAATTCGACCAAAATATGACATTGGTCTGTCATCTAACTAGGAATTAATTTTCTCCTTGGTACCTTTAGTTTTAGCAGAATTCAATAATACGCCAACTTGACTTATTAAAGTAAATGTAAACAGATAAATAAGCACTGTTTATCAGAATCCAGAACACCGAAACATCTCATGTAACGTTAAAATTATGCGGTAATTACAAGTGGAAGCTCCACATGCGCGATTTTACTGATATTGAAATTTCATTTCAGCTCGCGAACAACGGAGGCAGTGGTTACATAATACATTTCCGTATTTCATTCGTTGTGTTTTTATTTCATTTGGATCCAGATTCCAGATAGATGTTGGTTTTTGGAGTTGGTTTAATGTGAGCCATGGCATCTATCGCACGGCTCAAGGATCTTTCGGATAGGTACACGGTTTACAAAGAACCGGCGTAAAACATCACCTTGTGTTTCGAGAAACGAGTTCTAATCTCGAAAGTCGAACCTAATCAAAGACGTGAGTGGATCAAGTGAGTAACTAACATTTTGTATCATAAGCACAATACTCATTTTGTCCTTTTTATAGTTTGAACAAACTTTGTAAATTTACATACTTCATACAAATAAATAAAATCCACATTGCTTTGATTTGAAATCTTTTTTTTTAATGAAATAAGGGGGCAAACGAGCAAACGGGTCACCTGATGGAATGCAACTTCCGTCGCCCATGGACACTCGCAGCATCAGAAGAGCTGCAGATGCGTTGCCGGCCTTTTAAGAGGGAATAAGGTAATCGAGTAGGGAAGGGAAGGGCAGGGAATAGGGGAGGGTAGGGAAGGGCATAGAGTAGGGGATTGGGCCTCCGGTAAACTCACTCACTCGGCGAAACACAGCACAAGCGCTGTTTCACGCCGGTTTTCAGTGATAACGTGGTATTTCTCCGGTCGAGCCGGCCCATTCGTGCCGAAGCATGGCTCTCCCACGTATATATTTTATGGTCCAGCCTCAATTTATGCATTTAATTACTTTATCCACTCACGTGTCTTCAATAATTATAATTATTAATTAAGTATTATTGGCGTTGATTTGTGAGTTTTAATTGAAACAAACGATCATTATTAGTAAATTATGTAACTAACACGACTTCTTTTATCCATACTAAGGGTCTGTTTCACCACTTACTGATAAGGGCTGAACAGGCTATCCACAACTTATCTGACAGCTGAGTATGGACTATAGATTATCTGTATCTGTGCTTATCCAACACTTATAAGTTTGTGGTAAACAGCCCCTAATATTTATCTGTGGTAAACAGGCCCTAATATCTAGATAAAGCCTTTTAGTTCCTTCCTAAAATCCTGCTACTTTCGAGGCCAACAAGTTTAGTTAGAATATAATAACAGGGTCTCCAGCTTTTGATAAAGTATTTTGTGGTTTTAAAATAAACTGTACTAGCTTGCGTGCAATAATTTAATTATACTTTAACTAGCTCTAGCCCATTTACCGCTTGTCATAATAATTCACTAGCTATTTGACCGAGCTTTGCTCGGTATTCGATAAAACACGAATTATTTTTTTTCTATTGATTTAATTTCATGAAAAATTTTCACAGATTGTGTATATAAAACAACAAATATAAAAAACAAAATAAAATTCAAGGGGGGTTTTCGTACAACAAGCGTGATTTTTTGGCCTTTTTCGCTTTATGCCGATAATGGCAACATATTGCACTTTACAGTATACTTTACAGAACTTGAAAATTTCACGAAATAATATGTGCAATTTAATAACTAATAATAAAATTAAAATAAACTTAAAAATCCCGTACAAAACACTTGGCTTATTTTTTTGCTCTATAATGGTACGGAACCCTTCGTGCGCGAGTTCGACTCACCCTTGACTGATTTTTACACAATAACAACATATTTGACGCCCGCACCTCCGTTGTGCCAAAATTAGTTTATCGCGCGGGAACCGTACATTTTTCTGGGATGCAAAGTATGCTCTTCTCCGGGATTGAAAGTATCTCCATAGTCCACACAAAATTTTAGAAAAATCAGTTCAGCGTGAAGAGGTAACAGATAGATAGAAAGACACACTAAATCGCATTTTTAATATTAGTATTCTACTTCCTACTTCCTACTAATATTATAAAGGCGAAAGTTTGTTTGGATGTATGGATGTATAGATGTATGGATGTATGGATGTATGGATGTTTGTTACTCTTTCACGCAAAAACTACTGAACGGATTTTAATGAAACTTTACAAAAATATAGCTTATACATCACAATAACACATAGGCTACAATTTTAACCGACTTTCAAAATGGGGGAGGTGTTATGTTCGTTTTTTTATGTTCAACGAATACTCCGCCGTTTCTTAACCGATTTTCAAAATTTTTCTTTTGGTATATAGGGTATCATCCCAATTTGGTATTATGTTCACAAAAGTGGTGATCTAATGAAGGATCCATAAGTAATCGAGGGAACTCGTCAAAATTTATGGGGAAACATGTGGTGACTTCGGTTTCGTGAGAAGTATTCTAAGCATATGCTACCAACAAGTAAGATTTTGCACCGAGGTATACCGTGGTTCGGAAGGTGCTGAGAGAACTCCTGATTCTTTATAGATACAAGTTTGGGAGTTTTTGTGTTGTTTTAAGCACGGAAAGCATATGCTACTATGCAAATTACATTCATCATCAACATCATCATCATCATCACTACCATAATTATTATACCATGTTATTGGTACTTTTCATAGTATTTTAGATCGAGGCTCGAGTTTGTCAAGCGATAGTTAAAAAAAATAATTACCTACCTACCTAACATTATAAACCTGAAGAGTATGTTTGCTTGAACGGAATCGGAAGAACTACGGGTCTGATTTAAAAACTTATTTCAGTGTTAGATAGCTCATTTATCGTGTAAGACTATAGGCTAAGACTAATACGACCGAAGAAATTCAGGAAAATGTGGAAAAAACGGGGAAAATATTAGAAATTACGAACTACTGGAGCAATTTTTATGGCAATATTTGGCACAGATACAGAGTAGACCAAGTGAAGGGAGTAGGGACATAAGAGCTATTTTTTATGGGAAAATGTACGGTTTCCTTAAAATTTCTAATTTACGCGGGCGAAGCTGCGCGGGACATCTAGTAGAAAATAATAAAGGTGGAATGTAATGACTAGGACAAACGAAATCGCAAGCTTTATGTCTAATTAAAAAAAAAACAAGAGTTTTTTTTAGTATTAGAACACATTTTATTCATTTGGGTCGCGCAAGTTTTAAAATTTAAAACATTATTTGCAAGGAAAAGTTTATTTTATAGCAAGGGTCCCTTTAATTGCGGTGAAAAGGTCGTATTCCGTTTACCTTCACTTCACCCTTCGCATTAAAATCTTATTGAAAATACAGTACTTTTTTCTAAAGGAAATGTTGATTGTTGGTGTTACACTTTGTTAACTTTCTGAGTACTTACTGATAAAAGTGTTATTGTTTCATATTTTAATATTATTAATATTATTTTTTAAATTCCGACAACGGATAGGTTATGGGACATTTTATTTGAGCGTATCAAGATTATAGGTACATATTTTTATTACATTTTAGTAAAAATTGTTTTATTCAACACATACCAAACTACATTCAATTATGATAATACTAAAGAATATTATTTAAATTACCTAAAATATTTATCTAGCTTAGCTGGTAAGTATAATTGGTATGTGATTATGTATCGTATTATAACATATTGTACCGCCAACTTACGTTACATCATATCAATCTAAATTACTGTCACAACTCACACCTCTGCAAGTCATATTATGTCTTGGTATTTATTACCTTACAAGCTTTAAGAGGATACACCAGGGGCTAGAGAAATGAAAAAAAAGTACGTGTAATATCTATAGCTGTCTCCCTCACCTCAAGCCTATACCGCAGAACGCGATAGAGACAACTGCAGGTAAAATCCAGAAAATCAACGATTCGTTGTCCCCTGATTCCTTCTCCAAAACTTAACCGATTTAAGTACTTTTTTCATTAAAGATTAAAAAAAGGCTTGGGCTGTGTTCTTATGTTTTGCTTTTTTTGTATAATCTAGCCAAATCTGTTTTCTGGACGTTTGAACACAGCGGAAAATCTGGCCATTTTTTTAGGTTTTTGAACGTTCATATCTTATTTAATAATTAAATTATGAAAAAAAAGAAAACATAGGGACATTGTATTAGTGGCCGTAGATATTCAGGAAAAAAATTATAACTCTACTAGCATTATCCAGGGAGGAAACAGGGGACAACGTTTGTATGGAAAAAATGGCGGTGTGGAATCCTCTTAAGTGATCGCATATCAAAATATGTATGGCACAAGTTGTGCTATTAATATTGAAGATCCATCTGCTTAAAAGCTTTCAACCTGTCTTGAAAATTAATATTATGTGACTGTAGTCTAAATGGAATACTTACAGTAACAATTAATCGTAAAAAGTTTTTTCGTCCTAGTAAGCACTAATAACTAGTAAGAGTTTCTATATTGAATTTGAATAACTGGCATTCACTTTTTTTTTCTAAGACAACAGTCCCACAGTTGGGCAAGAGTCTCTCCTAGGGTCTTCCATTGTTCTCGATCCTGTGCCACTGATGGCCAGCCTGGCTGGTATAGCTACCTCCAGCAGACCAGCACTTAATATATCAATTCCCTACATTTTGATCGGCGATTCTGTAAAGAAGCGATAAAAAAACGTCTTGGCTAAAGCGTCAACCTGACCCCACGCTTGGTCGTCTTGATACTTACATGCGGCGGAAAAAAGCTACTCCATAATAAATTTCATATCACCTTGCACATGCATTTAATATTGCGTGTGCTGGTACTAGCAAGATTGATTACCCAAGACTGCATTTTTCATTAACTTCATCTAATATTTGAACGACTGGACCGATTGTTAAGAATTTTAAGCAGTTATATAGTTAATAGAGTAGGTCTCGAGGAAGAAATACTATAAATAGCACAGAAAATTGGGTGGTTTCTGCAAGATTTTATTTTGCGCTAACGAAATCGCGAGGGCAGAGAGTTTGCAGGCAAAACTAAATGTGTTTGAATATGTTTTAATATTAAAACTATTATGTTTGCTGAAGAGAGAAACTGACAACTCGTAACTACAGAACTATTCTTTCTAAATTTTGGCGACCAAAATCCAAAGCCTATAGATATAAAATATAAAATCGTAATTAAGACAGGAAGGTAACAATAAACTTTTGGCAAAGTTTATTTTAGCTAGCTTTAGAAATTTCGGTGTTCAGGTATAATAATAAATTGGGGTGTAGCGTGTAACAAGTTATCTCACTGGCGAACTGAAATATAACCCGGTAATTCAAGTTCTAGATGGAAATCATAATGAAATAACGTTACTAACAGTACAGGAATATTTTAATTAACTAGCTAAAAGCTGAGCTTTGTGAGGGCTCGCGTCGTTTTTCTGTGTGGTAATAATATTTAAGCCAGAATATTTTTCATATTTTAATAGTAACCAAACCTTGACTGACCGATGATAAGACATCAATATATAAATAAAAATTACTATGTTAAGTACAAATCAATAGGCGTGATAGTTATTCCGTAAAGTGTACCACAAAAGTGCTCAGGTTGTGGGATATACTAAGGCTCGCTTCGCTCGCCCCGATAACGTTATATTTTATATTTATAGTTTACAAGTTGTCGTCCGCAAATCCGTTGCCCCAAAATTCATTTATCGCGCAGAAACTGTGCATTTTTTCGGGATAAAAAGTATCATAATATGTTCTTTCCCGGGACTCAAGGTACCATACCAAACTTTATCGGAATCAGTGCAGTGGCTTACCCCAGCATAAAAGGTAACAGACAGACAGACAAACACATTTTCGCATTAATAATATTAGTATGGATTATAAAAATATTGTCGCAGAATAAGTATGCCCCTCTTTTTAACTACTGCTAGCCCGGATCGACTGCGGTAACCAATCACAAAAACTTTTTAATCTTGATCAGGGGGGCCCTTGAGGCATGCTGCTTTTTTTAAGGACAGAAATTAATCATGGTTGCCAAAAATCACCTATTATTTCATATTATTAGTATACTTACGCTTATTTATTTTTTATTTCATGAAAAATTATTTTCGCCTTTCTTGGCTACATACTTAGTAGTGACGAGCCCAGAAGTACAGTCATAAAAACGCAATAAAATCATGGCGAAAGGCTAAGATAAGTCGAGACCTGACTCCTAAGGCCAACTGAAGTATGGCCTGAGATTTATGAGTCACTTCATAATAAAGCTTCTTCATAACATCTACTTCTTACAATATACAGCAAAATATTAAGAAGCTCTACATCATATTTTATAGGCAAAGGCTTAATTTACTATCTATTATCTTCTAAAGGAGCAACTAGTGATAAGAGATAATTATACGGTATTATCCACTTAAAAAAACGCCAATCTACATACTACTCAAAGTTTGAGTAGCTAAACTTTACTAAATTGGCTGTAAACAGGGACAATTCGTGTTGAAAGAGGCTCGTAAAATTTTCAAAACACATTTCACTATTCAGCTACGTTAGATGGAGGCGGGATCTACGTAAATACATATCCATGGTGTTAATATAAAATTCATGAAAGTTGAGCACTCACTTGCTTTTGTTTATTTATTCGATTCGATTCGTAAGGCTCAACTACGTCTATTATAGCACCTTTTGCATAGTAAAATTGACTAGAATTAACTCCATGTAATATCCAGTTTTCTACGAAACATTGTAACTGTTTTTCAGTTATTTAAATAGAGCTTGTATTCAATTTATTATGTTAAATCCATCATAACTTATGATGTTAAATCCATCATAAGCTATACTAGCATTATAATATATATACGAAATTCAGTCAGAAATCAGAATCTGTGTAAGTTTTGGCAGAAACTGCAGTATTTGTCGATAAATGTTACAAAAAAAAATATATTGAGGGTACAAAAAATATATATATTGAGGGTAGGAACTATCATAACTATCATGTTACGTAGATATTAAGTAAGTTTCGTTATACACTCGCGGTGTATCCTGAGTCCCAACATTGGTGCACAATTTATTTAAATAATATATACCGGCAGACCTAATAATATAATATATTTAAAACAAAGGATGTGCGGTATGCATTGGTTGCTAACTGATAAGACTCGCAGTCAATCTAGTTATTAGTTCGAAATAATAATTGTATATAAACCGGCAAAGATAATATTATAATAATAATATGTAGTTCTATTTATAGAACAAAAAGCGCAGGAAACGCGCGGTAGTTGCTAATTTTTATTTTTTAATCATTGTCGGAGACTCGCAGTCAATCCATACATTATTTTGATTTATAAAATAACTTAATATATTTTAAATTTAAATAGTAATTAACTCGTGGTTATTCCCCCCGAACCAGCCAACTTATAGTTCTATTTATAGAACAGATAAAACATCGTCAGAGACTCGCAGTCTATTCCGATGCATACATATTGTGTTTAGAGACTCGCAATCAATCCACACATTATGGCGGTATATAAAATAATTTATTTTAATGTTTAATTTAGATAGTAATTAACTCGTAGTTAATCTCTCCGAACCAGCCAACATATAGGTAGTTCTATTTATAGAACATATAAAACATCGTCAGAGACTCGCAGTCAATTCCGATGCATTTAGATTGTGTTTAGAGACTCGCGGTCAATCCACACATTAAATAACTTAAAATAATTAAATAATTGCAGTAATTAACTTGAAGTTATTCCCCCCATTCGGGCAAACATAATATAATTATAATTCTATTTATAGAACAGGAAAAACATCGTCAGAGACTCGCAGTCAATTCTGATGATGATCTATATGAGATTGTGCATATGGAAGGACTCGCGGTCCAAAGTCCACACACACACTGTACTTATTGACTCACAGTCGCAGTACATGCCGGTTGATTAAATAATTGCAGTAATTAACTTTTAGTTGCTACCCCCATTCCGGCAAACATAAGATAATTCTATTTATAGACCAGATAAAACACATATTATACATTGTATAATACACACAAGACTCGCAGTCCAAACACACTGTACTTATTGACTAGTAGTCGCAGTACAAGCCGGTTAATATTGAATATAATTGGCTCGTCTTGGCCTTGGCAGTGCCTACCGTGCATTAGTACTTACATGTATTTTCTTGTTACACGATTAAATAACACTTACTTTAATTACTAACAACACTGACTCTAGTCAACACTGATTCAAATAATATCTTAATAATAACCAATTTTCTTCTGAGTGTTGCGTTTTGGCATGGTTACTAAGGCTGGTATAAATAGTCAGTACTCAAGATGCATCTCGGTCTCAAGACACGATTCAGACTCTGTAATTGGTTGGCTGTCAAAATTTGGACCAATCACAGAGCCGAACCGCGTCTTGAGACCGGGTCGCATCTTAAGTACTGACTATTTATACTGGCCTAAGTATGCGTGCTCGCGTTGCCTCGCGAAGAAAAGGAATGAGAAGCGCTGATGGGCGAGTGACCGACGTTATTTTTTTATCATGTACCCACATGATAAGTCTTTAAAAAAACGCGAATTGCCAAGCAAATAAGTAAATATAAAATAAATAATAAATAAATAAAAAGTCTTTATTTCAGGCATAAGTACCCATAACACGATATGTGTAAAAGTAGTAAAGGTACTACCTGGTTAATTAATATATCGAAGAATGAAGCGAAGAAATATAATTATAACTTAGATACTCCATTCATTTTAATAAGAGTATTCTACAAATAAATTAATTTTGATCTTAACAATTTTAGTTTGTATTTCGACAATTAGATTATACTTCGAATACATAATCTGTAGCTCTAGCGACGTGAGGACATTATAATTAAATATAGGTACGGATACATGTTCAGCTGAATACGGGAATGCTGAGGAGCTTCGGATTACATTGGCTTATCGTGTTATCGTCGCCTGCTTTGAATAATGTCAAGGCAATTTGCCCGCTGGCAGCCGGGTTGGAGCAAAAACGCAAAGCCGGCCCTTTTGCAGTCAATTTTGCACCTGCAATATTCTGCGACTTGGCTTTGAAATTTGAATGTAAGGATCAGCTGTATTTAGTGTACTTTAGTAAAAATGGGGTAACAAATTAGCAGTTAAAATCCATACTAATATTATAGTGAAAGTGTGACTGTCTGTCTGTCCAACTTTCTGTCTGTCTGCCTGTTATGGCGCATTTTCATAAGTCGTTAACTCGTACGGTATATAACATACGGGGAGTTCCTGCAGCCGAGATAACAACTATTGTTGCATTTTCATCGGTCGAGGCATCTCCCGCACCCCGCATGCGGGCTCTATCGACTAATGAAAATGCGCCATTACTTCTTTACGCTTAAACCGCTGAACCGATTTTTCTGAAATTGATATTATACTTTGAGTCCTGGAAAAGGACATAGGATACTTTTTATCCCGGAAAAATGTACGGTTCCTGCACGATAGATGAATTTCGGCGCAACGGAGTTTCGGGAGTCATCTAGTAAAAAATATAATCAAAATCTTTCTAGTTACCTATTTATTATATTTGTTTATTCGATGCGAAGTCGATTGTGGCTGCCCAAGAGATCTAAATGCTATCAGAATTCAGAATCTGATAGGACTTATAACTTATAATATGAGCATAGAATAAGGAAATATTTTCTCTATGACATGAGTAATAAGACTGGACTCGAGCAATATTCTCGTTGCTGGTCTGATCATGTATTTACTAAAATACGATATAGTGTGGCAAAGTGTGCCTACCCGCCAAGTACGCCATAATATACATATTTTTCTACACTGCCGATTGGAAATCTCCAATAGCTATGTCCACACTATGCAATTTCAGCTTCAATTTTCGTCATCTTCTTGTTATCCAACTTTCGTTTGGCATAATATATTCAATAATTGAATGCGTCAAAATCCACCCGCGTTGAAAGAAAAGTGTCATAGCGAGCGCCACGATTTCAAAGCGCGTCACAGGCATGCCTCACGTTCGCTGTTGACTGCGCTATAACGCATGCCCTTGACGAACAAAAAAAGGCACAGTGTGGACAAAGCTATTCAGCTCTCTCTCTATGGGGCACTTGCCGGGTAGGCGCACTTAGTATACTATTCAATGAGAATACGACGTAAGGAGGTATGAATGTACGCGTGCGGAGTCGAGGGCAAAAACCAGTAAAATAAACAGTCATTTTTCATGAGGTTATTGTGAGGCCACGCGCACAGTCCTCTTTTCAATAAACGCTGATGGATGCGGACAAAAGCGTACCATTAATTCCAGAACCATTGTCGTGACCTTTTATAACCATCCGAAACATATTAGGTATTTAATAGATCGAGAAATGAGCAACCGGGCCTTATTATTGTATCTCGAAAGTCGTTTCGAGTGCAGGCTTTCTCACTCATCTGTGATAGAAAAGGATTTTGCCAAAGTATAATTTTCAAGTTACGATTTCACTGTATTCGAGAAATGCTTTAAAATATCATAGGAAAGACAAACACACACAAACATAGAATTTTTTATTATAACA
The DNA here is from genome assembly GCF_905147365.1 of Aricia agestis. Taxonomy (NCBI): domain Eukaryota; kingdom Metazoa; phylum Arthropoda; class Insecta; order Lepidoptera; family Lycaenidae; genus Aricia; species Aricia agestis. The sequence goes on along the minus strand of NC_056410.1, from coordinate 19,138,482 downwards.
ATAAAATAACTTAAAATAAATTAATTAACCTAAACTTAGTCTATCCTGTAAAAGGCGTTGTATTTGTATGAGGGTATTTTTATGAAGTCGAAGTTGACTCTTCTGGTGACTGCGATTTCGTGGAAGTTGATGGCTGACAATTTCGGAGTTCTCGTCCTCTTTGGGCTTTTGAAATCGACGTGGAACAGACCAAACTTCACCCTGCAGAAAAAGAAATGCTTAAAGTTGGTTTTCGAATGTTTCGTTAACTTAGCGTTAGGTAATCCCTAAACCTTTATACGTGGGAGAGCCATGCTTCGGCACGAATGGGCCGGCTCGACCGGAAAAATACCACGTTCTCACAGAAAACCGGCGTGAAACAGCGCTTGCGCTGTGTTTCGCCGAGTCAGTCAGTTTATTGGAGGCCCGATCCCCTACCCTATTTCCTCCCCTACCCTCTCCTATTCCCTTCCCATCCCTACCCTCCCCTACTACCCTATTCCCTCTTAAAGGCCGGCAACGTACCTGCAGCTCTTCTGATGCTGCGAGTGTCCATGGGCGACTGAAGTTGCTTTCCATCAGGTGACTCGTTGGCTCGTTTGCCCCCTTATTTCATAAAAAAAACCTACAATAGTATTGAACAATTTTATTGTATAACATTAAAAAGCGTTTTTGTTCAATATTAAACCCAAATCGTAAGTAATATTGCACAATACGTAATATTAGGCAATGAAATTGATTTGTCTAGGGGCCGCCTAATACACGCTTTTTTAGTTTTTCTTATTTTGTCAACAACTACTAACAAAAAGTGTTATTAAACAGTGGCAGTTAAAAGTTGAATGGCTTTTAAAATCAATTCATATCCATATTCACATTATAATTGTAAAAGTCCGGCCGTTGTATCGATGGCGGTGAAAGTACAGTGTTACTTAAATAGGGAAAGGACATGTATTATCCTATATGATAGTACTGAAAAATTGAACTTTTCCCGTGATAAAAGAAATATTGTGAGTCGTGAGTCGCAGAATTTCTGCCGGGTAAATATCTTTTCATACAAATCATAACTCACAGAATTTTCTTTCAAATTTTCCATTTTTTTAGTAAAAGATGGCCCCGTGCGAGTTTCTTACGCCGGTTCTTCTCGGCGGGGTAGTTCCCGAACCGGTGGTAGGCAACGTAGTTTCTTCGTTCGACTTTCAAAAAGTGTATCATGATACCCATTTTGAATAAAAAGATATTTTATTTATTATTTATTTAATTACGCCCGTGTGAATCAAACAGGACTTTTGTATGAAACTGAATGCAGCAGAATTTCTGCCAGCCGGAATTCTGCGACTCGCAACTCAGAAATTACGCTCGTTTGGCTTCACCCTTAGCGCGCGTATTTCGAAATACATTTTAAAATTATTCCCGTGACTTTCACCCTTCCATTATCTTAATTAATCTCAATGAGGGGATATTTTTTACTCCACGTACATTTAAACCTTGACTTCCGACTGAATAATTGCCAAGGATTAACATAGTAATAAAATGAAGAGCTATTGTATGGTAATGTTGAATCGGTGACGAAATTTACATGAATATTTTAAAATTTCCATCCCAGCTTTACCCTTTTTAGTCGCGTTTTTTGCGTTTTCATTTAAAATGTCAGCGGTTCGTTCGCCGGCGCCGTCATTGAGTCAATGTTTAAGTTTAATTGACGAGAAAAATCATTATTTTGCATTTTTGCTGTAGAAACATTTTTAAGTGCAAGCAAGTATAGTTTGAAATAGTACACGGCTTCGTTAAATAAACTAAAAGAGACGTATAAATAATTTAAAATGTGAAAAAGCTTGTAAAACTTAATAAGAAGCAAAATGTAAAAAAAATATGAAAAAAAAAAAACTTTTAGGTTAAATTTCCACGCAAATAAAATTATCTTATGTGCTAGGCTTACTATGTAATTAACATGGATCTAGAAATACCTAAGTGATAATTCTTGTTCCAGTACAATAAATCAAGTGTATCCTAAATTTAGGATTCATTAGTTGAAGACAGACTAGATCGTCTAGAATATTCAGCTCTTCGCAAATTACAGGCTGTGGTAATCACATTATTTTGCTCAATTATAGATTAATAATGTAGACATGCCCTTCATGTGCCTACCAATTCTTAGGGTTCTGACCCAAAAAAGGGACTCTTTTATTCCACCGTCTGTATTTGTGTTCCTGTAACATTTAGTTTGATTCAACAAGAAGAAGTTGTTTTAAAATTACTACCGTACATAGCATCTCCTTACAGTTCTACAAATCGTAGCCTAAATTCGAACCATAATGTAAAGTAGCACATGAAAAACAGCTGTTGTTTAACACTTAAAACCTCCAAATTATTATTTATTATTTTGTATGTAGCTGAAATCAACAGCTGCTACCACGTTCTAATGACAGACGGTCTCTGTAGGTCAGTAAATGTGGATAGAATGTAAAAGCAGAAAGTATAATCTAAACGGGCCCCTAGACGAGCAATCAATTTTTTTTTAATGAAATAAGGGGGCAAACGAGCAAACGGGTCACCTGATGGAAAGCAAATTCCGTCGCCCATGGATACTCCCAACATCAGAAGAGCTGCAGGTGCGTTGCCGGCCTTTTAAGAGGGTATAGGGGAGGGTAAGGAAGGGAATAGGGAAGGGAATAGGGTAGGGGATTGGGCCTCCGGTATACTCACTCACTCGGCGAAACACAGCGCAAGCGCCGTTTCACGCCGGTTTTCTGTGTGCCCGTGGTATTTCTCCAGTCGAGCCGGCCCATTCGTGCCGTATAACGTATTGCGTAATATTATTGACCGTCTAGGGTTAATATTATTGAACATCGTGCAAATTCAATCTAATTATCAAATAAACTGTTCAATAAAATTGAAGCGTGATATTGCACAATACAATTGATCGTCTATGGGCCAGCTAATAGTGATTTTCTAAAATATATCGCTTGCTCTAGCAGTGCAGTGTGCATAAGCTATACAATATACATGACTCACGTCGAGCTACAAAACTATGTAAATAGTTGTAACTAATGTAAGCTAACATCACCTTAGCCTAGCCTAGCCACTCGCTCGCAAACATTACGCTTGGAGAGAGCCTTTGATGCCTTAGGAGCATTATTATATTTTACGAGCGACGCTACATTGCTTCGCTGCGTTGCGGTTCGACGCAGCAACAAAGCATTATAGACTAAGTGGGCTCCTAGAATTTAGATGATAAATTTTATTGTGCAATAATATGGAACAAATTTACTTGACAATAAGATTGAAAGGAAAGTGTTTATTGCATGATATTGCACAATAAAATTGATAATCTAGGGATTGGATTGGCGTAGGACAGAGTTTCTCAAACTTTCGGATCCACGAACCCCTGTTAGAATTTCCAGGTAACAGCGAACCCCTTACTAACTAATGAAAACACATTAAGTGCCTAAAGAATGCCGCGCATGTCTATGCCTGATCTTGTCGCAAACTCGGTTTGCTGTCGAATGGCGAACCGCTAGGGGTTCGCGAACCCCACTTTGAGAAACCTTGGCTTAGGAGATTGATCGTCTTGCCGGTTGATTGACAGACTGATATTTTTTTATATTATGCATTTGTCAGTCATCATTCTGACGTCAGTCTCTGAACCTATGGCGTTATGTTTTATGAATTTTGAAAAATATATCAGCTTTAAAAAGCGACTTTAAATGCAACAAAACTTATCGAAGCCTAAATTATACCTTTTACGGGGTTCATAAGTAACCTGTGTTTTGCAATTAAAATTTGAAGTGGAAAATGTTATGCCAGAATATGAAAACAAAGAAGTGGTTATTAAAGTTCGAAGCAAAATCCCTGCCTCTACTAAGTTATTTCATTCATATTTTTACGTGTAAAATAAGTTTACCTTAATGGCGGTGCAGCGTTAAAAACTAGTATTATTTCATCTGTTAAAAAGTCACGTAAGTATATTTTAATTAAATATGCATTTTGAGCGCCATAATTTAGGGAGTAAAATGCCAAAAATGGCATAATGTTTAAATCATGTAAAAGGAAGTGTATTTCCCCTGGTAACACTAAAGTGGAGTGCGTTTATCTCATCTGGCCATTCTGCCAATGCCCAGGAGGGCAATTGCTTATTATACATCGCCATAATTAGAACAAGGTGCTTCCTTGTCCCGGCTTATAGTACAGTGTACACTGTAGCTATAGATAACAACATAGGCAGATGTCTAATTTTGTACATACCTAGTATAGACATTATATTGCTCTTGTCCCTGATTTTTATTCGAGGAATTTATATTCTGAATACAATTTATACTGTCCTTTGGCTACACACTTATCTTCTATTTCTATTTTCTGTTCTGTTAATACTATTTAATCCTTTTATTATTTTAACACAATATAGCAGAAACTCTTCCTTATTTTTCTTATCTTTTACAATTTCCTTTATGCTATCAACATTTATTTCTAGTCCTATTCTCATCTCCAGATCATATTTTGGTCTCGAGTATATTGGGCATTCTGTTAGAAGATGTCGTACATCTTCTATTTTACTAGTGCCTCAATCTACTAGTATAGACATTAGACAATCAAAGCAAACACTATACTTGCGGTAAGCATAATAATGTTCTTCTAAAAACCTACTTAAATAAACTTAAACCTACCTACTTATAAATAAAATATTTCGACATTTTTTAAGTTCTTTTTTTGATGAAAAATAATAATTACAAAGGGGTCATCATCGTGGCTATCTTTTAATTGGTTTGACTGAGCATGACTCTCGGGTTTATTGTATTACAATTTTCAACGTCATTAAATTTTGAAAACAGTGAGCTGGCGGTGAAGATAAGTCAGAAAAGGGAGCTCGAGGAAAATAATAATGGAGGAGCCCTTTCTTGGCTTTTAGCTCCCAAACTTAAAATTATTACCCAGTAAAATGACGTAGTATTTAACTTATTATCATAATCTAATAGACGGCAATAAAGACGAAATAGGTGAAGTGTCTCATATGAAGTCATATTATGGTACAAGCACACAAGTTACTGCCCGAACGTCTGTTTTCCATTCTTTAAGTCAAAATACGTGTCTTAGTAATGATCGTTTTCTACAGACAAACAGTCTAAGGCAATCAGAGTTTTAGGCCCAATTTCACCAACCTCTTTATCAGCTTGTTAAAATATCATGTCTTTTCTTTCGTTCATATAAAAAACGAAAGAGGTAACGTGATACTAATTCGAGCATTAACTTTGACTGACGTTGGTGAAATTATACCTTATAGGGCCTAGACAAGTGGCAAGCGATTATCGTAAATGCCAACAAAATGTTTACGATAATCGCTTGTCACTTGTCTAGTAGGGCTTAACATCAAACTTTACTTACGTATAACCGTCGCTCCATTCAAAATCGTCCATGAGCGTCCACGCAAAGTAACCCTGGACGTTGCACCCGTCTTCGTTCATTGCCAGCAGCATCTGATTCAGGTAGTTGTTGAAATACGATACTCGGGTGTAATCGTTAAGCTCCCCGCCGTCACAGACGCCGTTTTCGGTGACAACAATCGGTATTTTAGTTCCGTAATTGTCTGTTATCCAATTAAGTAGTTTCCGGAAGCCGGGCGGGTAGACCTGTAATTCGATTGATGTTTGAACGGTAAATTCGGTTTAACGCGATGTTTGCTGGGATTTTTCACGGATGTGAATGTTCTGTAGTTATTCTATTGGCACTTATTAGTTGACAGAATTATTGAACTCTGAAAAGTCGTGAGGAGGTTTTAAATTCGTGTCTTTTATAAAGTGGAGTATTCAAAATTGTGACCCTAAAATCACTCGTAAATTATATAAAAAAATAAGTAAAGAAAATATCTTAGTTAAGGATGTTTGGGAGTAAAATTGTAAACATAATAATATTTACAGCATATTTTATGATAAGCACGTAATCAATCACTTAGCTTATTTAGGTAACTTCGTAAGAAATTCATAAATAGAATTACATTTTTTAAATCCAGTCATTTTTATTCGCCATAATTGGCTGTATAAGATTCCGTCCCGTTTTCCTCAATCAGAGTCGTGTTGAGGGCGAAGTCTTCATAAAACAAGTTGTTATTGACATTGGTCTCTAAATATGGGTTTTGTTAAGGGAAGGGAAGAAATGCCCCTGGCGGCTTTCCTTGGAAGTACAAGGCCAAGGGTAAAAGGTGAAAATAAATGTCGCTCTTACCATTAATAATATTATTTCCCTGATCAAATAATATTTAATTATGTTAAATGAATCTATTTAAAATCTTTCCGAAGTTACTATTTCAGTTTTGTCCCAAATAAAACATTGATTTTACTTAAAAAGACCTAACTTTTTTATTTAAGTACAGCGAAGTTTAGGTATAAAGTGTTGTTGTCTTTACCATACAGCCAAGTAATGAAAAAAGAAAAGTTTTACGCGCGTGTGATATTACTGCTCTGCTACTTTTAATGGCTTGAAATCACGCCAATGTGTGCGTCTACTCGATTGGTGACCAACCATTATTATTCTACTAATAAATAAATAAAACTTTATTCCCATTTTAAAACAAAATACTTCCCACACCAGTTTCGGTGACGGTGGCCGGTTTCATTGAAAACAGGCCATTTACGCAGAAGTATTTTTAAAGTGCCCAAGTGTGTGCGCAGTACACAAGAGCACTCTCTCTTCCTTTGCTCTCATAACCCAGTAGGACGGACGATCGACACGACTGGCGAGAGATCAGGTGCAGGATCGATTTTTTACATGTCCATCCAGCACATGGATCATCCTTATCAGACAATCAGAGGATCAGGAAATAACAATATGCTTCCAACGCGAGAATCGAACCAACCACATCCGAATCAAGAGCCATGTGCTCTAAACCACTGGACCACGGAGGCGTATATTGTTTTCAGATCAAGTAGAGCGTACAATGAGGCGACTCGGAGCACAGAACTAGACTTATTCTGTATAGGTAGACTAAAGAAGAACCTTAGCGACCCCTTTTTTAAATAAATGAGTATAATATATTATTATGATAGTATGTAAATGTTTAGTCAATCAAATTATCTGTTACTGTATTATTCTTTGCTTGCTGTTTGTTTTATATTTGTAGTGTAGTTAACATAATGTGAAAACTTGTAATTGGCCGTCCTGTGTTATTTTAAAACTATTTATTAATCTAGCTGTAAGTTTTTCTAAATAAATAAAAATAAAAAATATATATTATTCTACTAAACAACCTACCGCCAGCCACGAACAGCCAGGTATAGGCCAGCTCGGGTCCGGCGCCATCTTGACTCCGACGTCGTGGTCCATGGACGGCACCTGCCAGTCCTCCTCCATCTCCGAAGGTGACATCTGGTAAGTGGTGTAGTGGTTCAGCCCGAAGAAGTCCGAGGTACCCTTAACCATTTCCACCTGGAAATGAATAGGTGATCAAGTTATTTGGGAAAAAGTGATGTTTGAGAACCCGAAGTATGAAGTTATAGTAGTATCAGAGAAATTAATACACAACCAGATGGCAGACCGACGCGCACGTTTGAACAACAAGGGTTTTTTGGTAACTTTTGGAACTAAAGCCGTTTTGTTAAGTGTCACTTTCAGTTACAAAGAGACACCGTCTCCATTATTATTAGTTATTTCCACAGATCGTAATCTAATAAAAGGTCATACAAACACGTACCCGTCTGTATGGCCTTTTATTATATTACTTTAACATTGTCAACTAATCCCCTTGAAGCTTTATAAGCTGAAGTCAGGAGCTCTAAACTGACTCTTTCTCGAAAGTTCCAAACAAAACAACTCTAAACTGCAGTCCTGTTTACTAAACTTACTCAATCGGGGAGAAGTTAAACTAATTATCTCCTCAGGTGTGAACGCGGAGCGAGGGCGAACCGTATTATACCATGAGTTAATGCACGGGTTTCTATGGAAATAGGCTTGTAGTTTTTGTTACAATAGCTTAAATATCATATAAACTTACCAAATACCAACTTTACTGATATGTAAATTCTTATAACGCGATCGGCAGAAATTTGCCCATACAAAAAAATCTTTTTAGCGCTTACTTCACACACACTATTCCGTTTCTTTACACTGAACTTATTCGCTCACTTTAAATCCTATCCTGAAGTTTAAAACTCAGTAAACTAATTACCTCCTCAGGTGTGAACTCCGGCAGTCGTGATCGCGAGAACCCCTGCTGCCTGCTGATGTTGGCAATCCGCTCACGTACCAAATCCGGGTAGTTGCCGGACTCAGAGTATATCGGGTGCGCGTACAAGCCCAACTGGAGAAATATTGGATATAAGAGTTTGTCCGTTTGGTGATCAATGATTATTTGAGATTGATTTTTGCAAACGATTAGCTATGTCCATTGTCCACACTATGCGCTTTCTTCTTCAATTTTCGTCATCTTCTTTCATTCAACTTTCGTTTTGGCACATTCTCCAATTGAATGCGTCAACGAACGCAACGCCAACTGTCATTTTTAATAACAAAGCGAAAGTTTTGGATACGCCAGATGCGTTGCGTTGCGGGCATGCCTCACGTTCGCTGTTGACTGCGCTATAACGTTCGCCCTTGACGAACAGAAAAAGCACAGTGTGGACAAAGCTATTGGGTGTTTGGTCGAATTGCGTTGGCTAATATTGATTGTGAAGTTACACTAATCACACATTTGTCAGCACCGTACGCGTCGAACGCATCGCATATAGTTCACGAAATGAAACCTCGCACGGTGCTGTCGAATAGTTTCACACATAATATTTTCATACAACAAATTCTAAAATGCGGCGCGTACGGTGCATGTTTGCTGATAGGAGCTGTGGGACCTTTAGACAGGATTTGACATAGGGACTTCGAGGTGAGATATTATGTAAAAAATGTATGAAGATATTTTGCTTCATTAATTTTTTATTCCTGGCTATGGAAATTAACGAATGTAATTCGGAAAAGTACTCTAGTAGAGTAACTGATGTAGAAGTAAGAACACTCCCTTCCTTCTTAGGGGTTCATTTGGATTCATCATATCTATTACAAATAAGTGGCCAACTTTAGTCCAAAAATGACAAAACAAACAATTACTATAGATAGTGGATACAATCATAAAGGTTGAAAAAAAGCCTAAGTATATTATAAAAATATGTATTTTGATAAAAAATCAAGGTGTAGAACAGTTTATGAAATACTAAACAAAAAAAAAAATATAAAGCCTTGGCTTAAAAATTTACGCGTTTCATTTATTTATTTTATTTTATTTTTTTTTTTTTTTTTTTTTTTTTTTTGAATACCAACAGCGTATTACAATTTGGAGCTTAACACTAAACATGTGACACTTAGTATGGCCAGTAACAGGTATTACATTGTTTGTCAAATTGTAGTGCTATGTATTTAACATTATAATAAAAACTATTTCATTAAAAATTAGAAGACCGTCATCGTTATTATCGACACAATAAGGTCTTGACATGGTTACTATTTAATAAGCTAGTCAACTCCCAGTATTGTGGTTTTAATAAAATGTAAAATATTTTTGTCTTAGCTAATTAATTATATTAATATAATGTATGTGTGTGTGTGTTTGTGTGCAAGTAAGTGTGTATGTGTGTGTGCATGTGCGGCACCCTAGCCCTACGACACGAAGTCTTGGGATCAGTGAAAAATACCACTAGGGTACCGCATGTAAGGTTTGTACATACAACATGTTTATGCAAATTCATTCCTCTTTTTTTTTTTTTTTTTTCTTTAATTAAGTATCATTTTTTAATATTTTTATAACTTCACTCTTGAATTTCGTTTTAGTATTGTAAGCAAATAGGTCTACAGAATTAAAATTTTTTGTGTATGAGCGACTTATACGTGATATAACAGAGTTCTGTCCATAACTAGTGTTTGATGCAGGTATGTGCAGTAGGGGGGTGTTTCTAGTGCGGAATTTCGGCGTGCGGAAGGTAAGTTGTGACACGAGATCAGGGCAATCTATTTTACTATTAGCGATGTCGTACAGTAAACATAAGTCAAAAACAGTACGTCTCTGCTCCAGGGGCAAGAGATCAAACTCAGCGCAGCTCTCGGCGTAGGAATCAAATCTTTTACCACAGCGGTAAGTCAGGTAAGTTATAAATTTTTTCTGAATGCGTTCCAGGCGACTTTTATATATGATGTAATGAGGGGACCATATCGGACTATTGTACTCCAGAACGCTCCTCACGTATGCGGAATAAACGATTTTGAGTGATGAGATGCTTAAGAATGACTTACACGTCCGAAAAACAAAGCCCATATTCTTGTAAGCTTTACAAATTACGTTTTCAACATGGTCCGAAAAAGTCAGTTTACTGTCCAGATATACACCGAGGTCCTTAACGATACGTTTTCTTTGAATTAATATACCATTCATGTAATAATTATGGGTTATGGGCTTTGGTTTCCGAGTGAATGTAATACATTCGCATTTAGTAGAATTGACAGTGATATTATTGCGAGTATAATAATTGAACAAGCTGTCAAGGCCTGCTTGGAGCTGTAAACAGTCCTGGATCGAATTAATCTTGCAAAAGATTTTTTTGTCATCCGCATACATGAGATAGTACAAAATATGTTGGAGGCACGAACCAATATCGTACAAATAGGCGTTGTACAGCAATGGTCCCAGGTGTGAGCCCTGTGGAACTCCAGTGGGCATCTCGATATAGTCTGAGCGATAACCGCCCATTACGACAGCCTGGGATCGATTCGATAGGTAAGATTCCATCCACCGAAGCAAATCCCCGTGGATACCTAGCTCCTGGAGCTTTTTTAGAAGAATGAGGTGGTCTACCCGGTCGAACGCTTTTTCGAAGTCTGTGTAGATAACATCTATTTGTCCACCGCGTTCCATATTCTCTAAAATAAAGGAAGTGAAACAGGCTAGATTAGAGCGATGCCTAAGGAAACCGTGCTGTTGGTAGGGGATCGATCGGTGAAGTGTCGGATAAATAAAATTGAGTACTACTTTCTCCATTACTTTAGCAGCCGTGTTTAAAATAGAGATGCCCCTGTAATTCTTAACGTCCATACGAGAACCTTTTTTATGTATTGGAACGATATGGGCTACCTTCCATTTCTGTGGGAACACACCATCACGCAGCGATCGATTTATCAAGATGGTCAATGGAGTAGCTAGAGATTTAGAGCAGCGTACCCAAAATAGAGATGGGAGCATATCACTGCCAGGGCCTTTTTTTATATTTAGATTTCGTAAAATACCTTCGACACTCGAGGTCGATACTTGAATGTTAGACACTACATCAGAATTGAAATTTAATGATCTATCAGGAGTAACATTACTAGGCTCGCCGAAAACGCTCTTAAAGAAAGTATTAAAGGCGTCACACATGTCCCTGCCTTCAGTGTATTCTACTCCATCGAGCACTAGCTTTTTAGGGTACGCTGAGCCACCGCGTAGGGCCTTTACATACGTCCAGAATGTCTTAGGGTCAGTTTTCAAATTTTTTTCACAGTCGGATGTAAATTTATTAAAACATTCTTTTTGTTTACGACGTTCACGGGACCTCAAAAGTGCGAATTCGTCGTAATCCAAGTTATTACCGAACTTCTTCCAGCGTTTGTGTGCCCTACTCTTCTCTTTAATGATATTAATGAGCGCTGGGGAGTACCAGTTGGGGTACGTGCGTCGCCCGAAGGTATTAATAATAGGGACGTGTGATGCGATGCAAGCGTTTATGGTCTCATAAAATATATCTATAGAATCGTCGACTGTTTTAGCAGACAGCAAGGTACTCCAGTCTTGTTTTTCAAAAAGATCATTTAATACGGGGTAGGGAGCTTTTCTAAAGTTAAACTTTTTTATTATGGCCTCGCGTAACTTAGGAACGCTCAGGTCTAGCACGGTGAAGGCGAACGACGGGTGCGCGCGGTCCTCGGGCAGGAGAGGCGCGGAGACCGGGCTCACCGATAACGGCAGGTTGCAAAAGACGAGATCGAGCGTGTTGCCACAGTGATTTTTTAGCAGGTTGTATTGATGAAATCCGTGGAAGGTTAGCGATTCCATGAGTTTAATTCCGTGGTCCTGGACTTCGACGGGGCCTCTTTTTAAAACCGTGTATCCGTTTAAGTCCCAAGACAAGAACGGGAGGTTTAAATCACCGATAAAAATGTAGTAATCGTTCGGATGGAGAGCTAAAGCGCTGCCGATAATCGCGTCGATCGCTTCCAACTCGGCCGGTAGGACGCGAGGGTTCGGGGGAGCATAGACGGCGAGGAGGTGCAGGTCGCGCGCGGCGGCGCAGGCGCGCGCCGGCATGGTGAGCCACAACAGCTCGGCGTGCGGGCGCGCGGCCACGTCGCGCGGCACGGCCCCGAGCGTGCGCCGCACCAGCACCGCGACGCCGCCGCCCGTGCGCTTGCCGCTAGCGGCGGCGTCGCGGTCCGCGCGAAACACGTCGTACCGGTCGTCGCACAGCTCCGCGTCGAATATGTCGTTGTGCAGCCAGCTCTCCGTCAGAACGATAATGTCGTAGTCGTGGCAGAGAATATTGAGCCTTAGGTCCGCGCACTTAGTTCTAAGCCCGCGTACATTTTGATAATAAATGTTTAGGAAGTTGGCACCCATTTAAATATAAGTTTATTATTATCCGTTCGCTCCTCGCTTACTGCATTGTATCGCCTCTTTATAGCTACAATGTACGACGAGTAATTTAAATAATAAAAAATAAAAAAGAAGCTAAAAAAACATAGATGTGTTATATTATATATTAATGCTGGAGACCGCCACTTCCACAAACCAATGTAAGGTTTAATAATATTAAAATGCCTAAAGTTAGTCAGTAGGATTAAGTATTTCGTGCGAGTAAAAGTCCCGATCGATATAATATAATGATTTAATGTGACGACGAAATGTCGGTAGTACGAAAATTTTTGAACCGATCGACTATCGCATAGAAACTGGTAAACAAGACCGCCCGCTGTTAAAGTACATGCGCTCATTACGGGTGCACTCTTTGGACTTAAACATTTTAAGTAGAATATACCAGTGTTTGGTTTCTTGTAGAAGTAATTTAATAATGTGTGAACAGAGCGTATAAAAATAAAAATTCTGTATGTTAAAATTATGTTTTTGAGTGAGTTATACGCAAGACTATAAAATTTAAACGTTGCAACATGTTGTGGGTTATTATTAATTAGTTTAGAAATTACATATTGAGTAAGGTATAATTTGATTAAAGAAACAAAACGACTGTTTTTCATATAATGTGCTAAGTCAATCCAGAGAAAAAGCGCGCACCTTGTTAGCGTATCGTTAATCTTGTAAAGGTGCAAGTCATTTGCAATGCATATTTTTTTGCATCGAGTCAAAGAGTAAGTAAGAATAGACTCGCAAATGCGAAAAATTAATGACCATATACTGAGAGTTGATTTTACAAAATATGTTGTTATGTAGTAGTTTAAGATTATTGTTAAAGGCTTATTGAGATGAAAGGAAAAATTAAGCCTTAAGTTGTTAACTAAAAAGTATAGGAAAGTAAAAAAAGTACTTGGTAGAATACCGTAACACGTTATCGGATTTTGAGAAGGTCCTTTTCCTGCGTGATTTGAAAGGCCGGTTTCGTGTCTTCTTTCCTTACGTAGATCCTTCCGTTTTTTGTCCACACGTATTTGAAACTGTGCTGTTTCGCAAAATCTCGGGCTTTCTTTAACAGTTGTTTATTGAGATAAGTCAAGTGTTCATTGACGTAGATTCTAGAAGTATTGTCAGTCAAGCCGAGATCTTTGGCCGTGAGCGGGGATTTGCGGGCACCGGAGATCATATTATCCTTTAGCAGGCGAGACCTCAACTTCACGATTATGTTCCTCGGGCGGCCTGGCTGCTTGGATCTGGGGGTGACACGGTTAACTTCCAGGACATCTTGCGGGAATAGTGATACGCCGGAGTGCTGAGCGATGCTTAGGATGATATCGAGAAGGTTTTCGGACTTCTGTTCTATAACACCTACGATTTCTAGGTTGAGTAATCTATCTCTCTGGTTGTTTTGGTTCAGCTCGATTTGTAGAAGTTGATTTTCACTAGACAGAGATTGTATCCTAGCTTCCAGCGATTGTATAGCCTTTCTTTCAACTGTGAGTGCGTCGACTTTCTTATTTGTGGTCTCCTGCTGATTACTATAAAATTGTAATGAGTCTTCCAAATCTGAGATTTTTTTCGAGGTCTCCTGATGCTTCAATTCCAGCGAATGGACGGATTTTTTAAATTCATTGTATTCTTGGCGAACTGTATTAATTTCTGTTTTAATTTCAGCAAAGGACGAACTCAGTGATGTCGTTAGTTTGTCAAGGTCAGCCTTCAGCACAGATTCAAATTCAATTTTCATCTTAGTGAAATTATCTTGCAACTCGTTCTTCCAGTCGTTCATCATAGTTGTGACTTTCGAGGTGACTTCATCAATTGTTTCCGCAAGATCGTCGGTGTGCTTTCGTTTTGGACGCAGGGTCACGTTATGATCCTCAACTGACTTTCTGATGTCAGGATTCGAAGCACACTTGCCACTATTATTCGGTGATCCGAGCATTCTTGTTGTTGCGCCTCTGATTTCTTGTTACTCTTTGACGAGCCTATATATTTGGCGTACAAAGGAAATTGGTTCGTAACACACGCAGTATAAAGTTGAGACTTCAATGACGGCAGTGGAATACAACCGAGAACGCGTCTGCACTACACGATGTTACGATTCTAACTGAAATTATCGTTAAGCTTTTTCATACGACCCTTGTTTTATCCCAATAGGTACATAATTTATTTGCTTAATTTAACTAAACAATGAGGAATTGGGGTAAGCAGACGAAAATAAAATATGTATAAAATATAAATACATATTCATTTTCAAAAATAAAAAAAACAATGATTAGTTATATTTACAGGTAAAGACAATGAAGACATAAGTAGGTAACAAAAAATTTGAAAATGTTAGTTTTTTGCATAAATGGAGGCTTTAGAACCAAGAAAATGATTTGAAATTTAAAAAAAAAAGAAAATTTTATGTGTAGGCAGATTTATCAAATGATGAAGTAGGTAAGTTACAAGGTTCGTTATAATAATTACTTGCTATTTGACCGAGCTTTGCTCGGTATTCGATAAAACACGAATAAAATGACATTTTCTAAAAATGATTCCTAGCTAGATCGATTTATCGCCCCCGAAACCCGAAATTTCATGAAAATCGTTGGAGCCGATTCCGAGATTCCAATTATATATATACATACACGAGTATACATTTTTTGCATTGCTCGTTGAAAGATATAAGATAAAGGGAGTAATTACTGCCCTTTCGTAAAATGTTAGTTACCCACTTACGTGTTAATTTAATGAAAACGAAAACCTTAAAAGATACACAACGTAAGAAAAGATAAATGTATTTACTAGCTAGCTCAGACCTAGACCAATCTAGATCATGTGTGAGCTGACAAGGCACGTCTGAACTAGGCTAATCTTACAACCCTTGACAGATCGAAGCATATGCGGTTTTCTTGGCTTAAATATACTTTTTACATTGCATGAAGAATGCAGAGATAGGTTTAGTAAGTGTACTGTGTTTAATAGGTTGGTAAATAAAAATATTTCTCCCAACGTCATTGATGATATAATATTTTAGAAAAAAAAATGCGGTGGGGATTTTATTGAAATTAAGGAAGTGAAAAGGTGGTATTTACCCGCATTTGAAGATATCTCTCTGCCGCTTCTACGTCTTCTTGTTTGTTGCTGTCTTTTGGTTCGGCAAAGAAAGCATCTAATGTTACACCAATTTTACCTAAAATAAAAGTAAAAATGTCTCATAATAGTATTAATGATACTTGTTGCTTTTAACATACTAAAGTTGCTCTAACTGTAAAGGAGCTTATAGGGAGATAACTTGCAATTTTCTAGGCTTTTTCTTTGATGATGCTGATTCCGAACAAGAACTAATCATTTTATAGAGGTCTCCTACTGTAACTAATGAATAAAATGATAAAGACAAACCTTTCTGATGTGGCCTGAACTCCTTATCATAGAGATGGTAGGCGCGAGCGTGTCCCAACAGCATGTTGTGAGAGCACAGATACTCCGCAATTCCCCTTAGATTCATCGCGGGTACGAAGACATCCAGCCCATAGCCCTGGAAATACGAGAATTTGAGTACTTAGAAATAACCATAGAATTGCCAATACCATTTAGCTTAGATATAAGTTTGCATAGTTTAGTATGACAAACATACAAATTGCCAATAAAAAATATGAACAAAAATAAATCATCTGACAAGTGGTAGCACAAGTTTTCAACTAGTAAACAAGAGCATACCAGAAGGACCAGACTAAAATATAGTTCTAAGGGCTTTATAGCTCTGACAGGTGTTGTTCGTTCTTTTTGTGGCAGGTAGTTGAGGCGACACAAAAACTTATGAACACAACTTTAATAGAATTTGAAACTGGCGCGAAAAGTCGCCATCAAAATAATTATAAAGCTCACCTATCCCTTTCCAAAGTTTCAGGGAATCCCCTTAGCTAACCTTTACAGCATACTTACTTGATAACAATGAATATGCAGCTCGTTCATCGTAGTCCAGATCTTGACTACATCTCCGAACAGCTCGAAAGCAACTCGCGCGTAGTCCACGAAGTAGTCCACCACTTTGGGATTCGTCCAACCGCCTAGGTCCATGAAAACGGTCGGCATATCCCAGTGGAACAGCGTCACCACTGGTGTTATGTTCGCCTTGATCAGCTCGTCGAATAATGCCCGATAGTACCTTACGCCATCTTTACTTATGTAGTTGGCGGTGCCGTGCGGTAAAATTCTGGAAATAATTTTTTGTAATGGAAAATGTGTTTATAAATTACCGACGTATAAAAGATTCAGTCATACCAAAAAAGTTTTAGTTCTTGTTATATTCTTTATTGAAATTAAGTCATTCATAACATTACGACAGTACCGGATTACAATTAATAGGAACAGATTAGACAAAAACATTTGCAAAAAAGCAACAAGTGCAAAAAAAGGTTTGAAATTTTATTGTGTCCTCGAACAAATAGGTTCCAATAGTCTGTATGCAAATATGCTTTTAGAAATATGCGCAAAAAATATGTATTACGAATAACTTAATGCGTTGTTGTTGTATAATATTATTATCTCAGGTATTAGTGACTGATTATTATGAGTAGTGATTACAGCACAAGATTATAGATATTATCATATTAAGACTTAAACACTTGTTATAACGTTAACAATAGTTCATGAGATGTTAATGTTATCTGCCTATCAATGTTTACTGACTTTATTCGAGAGCCATAATACAATATTTATTATAGGACTGCAACTATGTGCTTGTAAAACACATGGCTTCCCTTTGTCTCCAAAATCGTCTGCCACGAAAACCTTTTTAACCGACTTACAAAAACGAGTAGGTTTTTCATTTCGACCGTATTTATTTTCTTTTTGATCTTAAGGAGCCCAAGCTACTTAAGCCGTCTTAGGATCCGCAAAGAAATTACGTAGAAATTATAATAAGAGAAAGATTTCAAATATTATTCATGTTTCAGGTTTTTATTTTTTGATCCTATTAAAATGCTTTCTAGTAACATATTTTGCCGTGATATAAAACTAAAAGTCGCATAATCCGATAAAATGTATGCATAGCTGGATTTAAATTCAAAACCATTTTCATATGCGGGAAATTTTTACATTTGGAATAACGTGATGACAAGGCTTTGAATAAAATGATAGCCAATTAAATACTTCGGTTACTATAATAAATATAGGACTGATCGTGACTACAGACATCGATTCGTTTTGGAATCGTTGATCGTAAAGAGTTATTTAATTAATCATTGATTGATTGTGACGAAAATAAAAATATTATTGCAGTATTGGATTTTACGAAGTAGTTCACGATTCTTATTTGAAAACGATTTATCGGTGCGATCAATCTGAACGATGAAAATAACTGTCAATCGTAATATGTAAAAGTAATGTATACAACATGTATGTAACATGTATACAACAGCACATAGTTATAGAGATAACGCTTCCTACACAGTTACTACACACATACTACACAGTTTTTTTTTTTAATGAAAGAAGGGGGCAAGCGAGCAAACGGGTCACCTGATGAAAAGCAACTTCCGTCGCCCATGGACACTCGCAGCATCAGAAGATCTGCAGGTGCGTTGCCGGCCTTTTAAGAGGGAATAGGGTAATAGGGGAGGGTAGGGATGGAAAGGGAAGGGAATAGGGGAGGATATAGGAATTGGGCCTCCGGTAAACTCACTCACTCGGCGAAACACAGCGCAAGCGCTGTTTCACGCCGGTTTTCTGTGAGAACATGGTATTTCTCCGGTCGAACCGGCCCATTCGTGCCGAAGCATGGCTCTCCCACGTTTTGATGCTTATAGAAATGTCACGCCAGAGTAACCGTGAGTAACCGTTATCCTTGAAATTAAACTCGCACACACAAACAAGTTTTACGGGCTCCCGACTTGATATTGCAATTACTTTACTTCTTCAGTTTATCTGAAGTCTCACTAATGTGTGCGTGCGAACGATTCGGGCAGTCCAATAGATGGTGCTGTCAACGATCGTTCACGATATCGTTCACGACATCGGTAGCTTGTTTTGTAATACTAATGTAATAATTGTCGAGTTTGTAATTATAGCTATTGTAATGTTTCGCCTGTTCAAGTACATGCAACCTACACCTACTTACCTAGTTTAGTGCTCATTAACTATAATAATGCAATTAAATAACAATCGCCATCGCCAGTGAATTCACTGAGAATATTAAATAACAATTAATGTCAATTAGCAAATGAATTATGAATTGAATGAATTTAAATTAGTATTTTTTAATAACCTATTATGGTCTTTATTTGCGAAATAGTAGCTGAGTGGCTTTTGAGTACACTAAAATTACGGGCCTTTCCAAAACCACTCAATTTTAGTTTTAGCAAAATTGCACTGTATAATATTCCTTGAAACCATTATTCTTCTTGAACCCATTATTCTATATCCGCTTCCATAGATGGTATGTGATTTCTAAGGTTGCGTTCACACCAAACTGACCGAGCCGTATGTCAACAGCGTAACACTTGCTTTTTTTTTTTTTTTTTTAATGAAATAAGGGGGCAAACGAGCAAACGGGTCACCTGATGGAAAGCAACTTCCGTCGCCCATGGACACTCGCAGCATCAGAAGAGCTGCAAGTGCGTTGCCGGTCTTTTAAGAGGGAATAGGGCAATAGGGGAGGGTAGGGAAGGGAAGGGAAGAGAAGGGAATAGTTGAGGGTAGGGAAGGAAATAGGGTAGGGGTTAGGGGATTGGGCCTCCGGTAAACTCACTCACTCGGCGAAACACAGCGCAAGTGCTGTTTCACGCCGGTTTTCTGTGAGAACGTGGTATTTATCCGGTCGAGCCGGCCCATTCGTGCCGAAGCATGGCTCTCCCACATATTTTTTGCATACCCTGCTTGAATTGCCTCATCAGCCATGGCATATAATCCCATTATAGATGACGGCGTTGCTGTAATTTTCATTCATCAAGAGTTCCTCAGATATAAGGGTCTATTAACCCTTAAGAGGGCGACTAACCCAAAAAATCAAACATCGTCCTTCTCTCTTCACACTCACTGACACTCACATCGTCTTTCATATGCCAGGTGAAAAAGGACGACGCGGATTCATCGCCAAATTAGTTTTTTCTCAATAACTCGATAAATAGACAATATTTTAAAATTCCGCTAGGGCCATCTCTTAGTGACAGAATTTTATAAAATGTGTTAAAATTTCAATGTTATGTTAAAACATTAGTTCAATGTACGGTTATGGCAATAATAAAAAATTCGTGAAAATTAGATGCATATCTTTGTGATTTTTTCTATCGAGAAAATTTTAAGATATTGTGTTTTTGCTCAGATCGGGTTCTTAGATGGACTATAATGTAGTATCTAATTTTAGAAAATGAAACAATTTGGGGCTTATTTTCAAGTATAAAAATGAATTATAAAATCAAAAATGTTGGGTTAGTCGCCCTTAACATTTCCGGGTTTGAACGCAGCAGCATAGGCTCAACTCACACTGGGCAGAGTCAAAACGTCACAACTCGTCATGTGCCTACAGCATACCTATTCAGAAAACAGAAAGTACCATCGATGAAATTGATTCCTAGGCAGTTGACAGACCAACGTCATTTGGTCTTTCAATGTTAATTGTGATCTGTCGGCTGGGTTTGACGTATCGCAACCATAGTACTACGTAGGTCCCACATCTGCCTAGTAATCAACTTCTCTGATAGTACTTAATAGATAGAGATGTAAATGCTTTGCTGCCTCAGCGTGAGTTGAGCCTTAGTTATACATACATACTGCCATAGTAATAAACAGTTTTACTACCGACCTTGGCCATGATATTGATAGTCGGTAGTACTGAACTCCCAGCGATTTGACCATGATGACGTCTTGCTTGTACTTGTGGTACGAGTCCGCGGCTATGTCACCGTTGGAATGATCTACGGTGAACTGCGGGTGCTTGTGCAGGTATGTGTCCCACATACCCTCTCCTTTGCCTGAAAAAAAACAAGTGTGTTTTAGACCAACCGAACCGAACGACTAGTAAAAGAGACAAACAAAGGATATGGGCGACTGGCCCATAGACAACCCTAATTATTGTAATAAAAAAAAAACTGAACGACTTTACGGCCGTTCCCAATATTCAATCTATCTCTGGTTTGACATACAACCTATCGCAGCTAGCATTGAATTGACATAGAATATATGTCTGTAATGTCTAATATGAGCTATTTCTATCACTAGTAGGGCAAAACCAGAGATAGATCAAATATTGGGGACGGCCGTAACTGAAGTAATCCATCTTGAGCTCCATCTACAGGGTGTAGCAAAAGTAAGTGATAATCCCATACAAATCCTGCTCCTTTAATACAAATCCTCCTCCCATACAAAAGTAACAAAAAAATGGTCTTTCTGCGCTGCTACTTTTACAAGGAACACATACACACCCTAAAGCAGAGAATCCCAAACTTATTTTGTCATCCGCCCACTTTAAGATCAAATTATATTTTAGCGCACCCATTGTTTCAATTTAAAATGCATCCTGATGAAATAAAACACCTACCAAGCCTCTACACAACGCCCCCATTTTTTTGGGTCCCACACCGCCTCCTCAGACCTTCAGCGCCCACAAGGGGGCGTTATCGCCCACTTTGGGAATGGCAGCCCTAAAGTATTACCACTTAGTTTTGTTACGCCCATTATAATATTATGTAAGTATATTGAAAGAATAAGAAGATGTGCGCGCATACCTCTCCGTTCGCCTCACTCGATCACACGTTCGTCACGTCACGCATTTGCCAGCTTACTCCCCAGACCCCAAGTCAAGCGTGCGTAAAGAAGTTTCACTTCAAAAAGATTATTATGATAATTGATTAATAACTAGCAACTTTTATGAAAGTGACCCTTTTGTTGTGAAGATAGGCATTACATAATGTAAATATGTTGAAAGTGATAAACCTCCTACCCAAGACGCTAATGTTAAGGTGACGCCTTGATAATTTGGCTGCAGCGATATCGATTTTTCTCAACAATTACTAAAGAAATTAAAGTTCTTTGTCAGTATAGGCATGGATATCTCTAGTGGTGCGGCGAGTGGCAGATTCAGGCAACACGTGGGTGTCAGAGTTCGATCAGCTGTGAAATACGGTTTACAGGTTAAAAATGAAAACACGTTGAAAACGTTAAAAAGTGCTCGGAATAAGGAAAATATGGGCGGTACGAGGTACTGTTGTGTTGTAGGGTGCAAAAATTCCCAATCTCGGATTCGTGAATTAACGTTTTATTCGTTTCTGAGACGGAATTGGGAAACGTATCGAAATCAACATGCCGACTATTAATCATGCTTAAATCTAAATCTCGCATAAATATTTCTAAAATATCACGTGCAAGTTATTTTTAATACCACTGTTTTATGTATAATAATATATTGTAATTAAAAAAAGGATATAAATAAAATTATTGTCGGTTCAATATTTATTACTAATTCCTTCAATATTCACTTTCGCATTTATAATATTATCATACTAATATACTAATTACTGATATTACTAATTTACTAATAATATTATAAGTGCGAAAGTGTGTCTGTCTGTTACCTCTTAACGTTACTAAACTACTGAACAGATTTTGCTGAAATTTGGCATGGATAACTCCATAATATATTCTTAAGAGTCCCGAAAAAGGACATAAACAGTGGCGTAACTATAAGATCCGGGGCCCGTGGCAAATTGATGGGGCTCTATCAGTAAAAATCGTCACGTTTATAATAAACAATATTATGTACTTAAAAATTTTTGCCCATTTGGGTCGGGGGCCCGTGGCATTTTGCCAGTCCTATATTTACGCCACTGGACATAGGATACTTTTTGTCTCGGGAAAATGTACGGTTCCCGAATCCCACGCGGTTACTCCGTTGTGCAAGAGTTGCACAACGGAGTTGCGGGCGTGATCTAGTAAATTTATTATATTACATATTAATCAAAAAATCAAGGAAAAATTTATTTGATAATGAAATACATCTGCATTTTCCATTTTTATTTTGCATGTATGGTTGAAAAGTTGCTGAAAATATATTTGTTTAGATTATTCAATACATAGCTCCACTTTCACGTCGTACAGTCGATTACCTACTCTGGTCTGTGGTATTACTTTTACACGGAGGATTCGTTCTCCATCATCATGGATTTCGAAGACTTCATGAAAATTAATGCTTTGGTATTAGTTTGTGCTCTATAATTTTTAATTAGGTAAACAACCTGTTTTTAGTAATAAGTAATAACTAAGAAGATCTAAAAAAAAAATACGAAATAAAAAATCATATTCAATGAATTTGAAAGAATATTTCATGATTGTGTATATTTAAGTAAATATAGCTTTCGATAAGTACTGATTTTCCGCAGAAAAAGTCTGCGGAAATGTTATGAAGTCCACAATCAATAATAATTTAGCTCATTACTTTTTATTGTGCTAAAAATATAAACAATTACCAAAAAAGTGCAGTGACTTGTATGAGAATCATATAGAAAAGCGCCCGCGGCGTTGCCGTAGCTTAGCAACGATATCCAAGAGACCTATTCATCATGTCTTTGTCTTTGAATTACCCATAGCATAACACGATTGGTCAACTTTTATAACACAGAATAATCAATCAAGAAGACCTCTGTAAAAAAAGGGATTCTAATTTTGCCAACAGAGGATTTAAGCTTCCAAAATTTGTACATAGATTGGTTCAAGCGTACACTTTAATTTGCACATAGCTTATATGAAATATATTTAAAATATGCTATTTAAATTACGCGACAAAAACCATTTTGTCACTTACGCCCTTTCCATTTCTTGCTGTTCCATTTCTTGTTTTCTATGAAAGGCCGGGCCGGCCTCTCATAGAAAACAACCAATCTAAAACATAATATCCAACACGGTTTTTTACTTTAACGCGGCGTCACCTTAATAAGAGTAAAAATGTTGGCAAATTTGCTATATAATAATATACTCTTGAAGTAATAATATTACGTTGAGACATGCGACGTCATAGCCACACCTTTGTCCGTCAGTCAACATCATTACCATTGGTTTTAGGGTTCCGTACCCAAAGGGTAAAACGGGACCCTCTTACTGAGACATCGATGTCTGTCTGTCTATCCGTCTATCTGTCTCCAGGCTGTATCTCAAGAACCGCTATAGCTAGACTTCAGAAATTTTCACAGATTGTGTATTTCTGCTGCCATAACAACAAATACTAAAAACAAAATAAAATTAATAATTAAAGGGCTTCCATACAACACACTTGATGGCCAAAAGGCCTTTTTGCTCGTAATCAATAACCCCGTCGTCCAGTGGTTTAGAGCGTGGCTCTTGACTCGGAGGTCGTGGGTTCGATTCCCGCGTTGGAAACCTGTTATTTCCAAGTTTGGTTAGGGCAATGCAGGCTGATCACCTGATTGTCTGACAAGTAAGATGATCCATAGTACTTTAATTATTACTGATAATAAAAATAAAATAAATATTTTAGGGGAGCTCCCATACAAATGCATTTTTTGCAAAGTTTCTCTCTGTAGCGGTACGGAACCCTTTGTGCGCGAGTCCAAATCGCACTTGGAGGATTTTTTAATTTTCTATTTTAGATTGTTAAGTTTTTGCGACCGGTTAAGTATGTAGTATATTTGCACTAGCATAATAACTAAGCTCTACCTCAAAATAGCCAAACCAAACAACGAAACTGAGAAAAATAATACAGGCTTCTTCTGTTCTTGTCCATCTAAACTATTCTACCTTTTACGTCTTATCTTTGTAACCAAGATGATCTTTACTTAGCAACTTTATTATAATATTTCATTGTCATTTAGCGTTTCAACCATTAAGTAATTCCAGTTTCCTCACTTCGCTAAAACTTGGGGGACTTCACAATTCGCCTTAATATGCAAAGTTGAGGTTCTTGGCTGATGGTCTGCTACGTTTAGTTAACAGTGATTAAGAGAATACATTTACATACTGAGTGAATCGTATTAATTGGTGTTAGGAATAGTCGTCATACGTCATATCTTATTATTTCAGATAAATAAACGATTTTTTTAAAAAGCGGGAGGCAAAATTCAAAAATACTCTTATATTTCCTTATTTTTATAGTTTTTTCGCGTCAGATTTTGAATACTATTTTTTTATATAATATTGTCCATACAATAAAAAATCGGTACTGTTTATTTAACTAGTTAAAAGCCGAGCTTTGTGAGGGCTCACATCGTCACACCTTGACTGACTGATGATAACACATCTACATAATATAATATATAAATAAAAATTACCATGTTAGAGCACAAATCAATAGGCGTGGTAGTTTTTCCGTAAAGTGTACCTCAAAATGTACAGGTTGTGGGATATACTAGGGCTCGCTTCGCTCGCCTTGATAAAATACAAAATTAAATAAAAACAACTCTATCTGGGTCACTCAAACTAATAAACTAATTTTACTATCTACTCATGTCATTCTATGCAATCTACAACTTTGATCGTCCGAATAATCTTGATATTTCCAAAA
The DNA here is from genome assembly GCF_905147365.1 of Aricia agestis. Classification (NCBI taxonomy): domain Eukaryota; kingdom Metazoa; phylum Arthropoda; class Insecta; order Lepidoptera; family Lycaenidae; genus Aricia; species Aricia agestis. Next base: position 19,113,385 of record NC_056410.1, on the reverse strand, counting down.
GTAACTTTCCGGAAAAGACCATTAACTTATTTAATATTAACCGTTAAGGATGTATAAGTAGTTATTCCCTTTCATCTAGTTTCGTAAGTTTCACTCCTTTGAGTATTTACTTAGTTTTATCCCATCAAACGGTAATCTTTCCTTAAGATTCCTCAGGATTAACGGACCGGGGAATCCCCAAGTGAATGTTTTAATTATTCAGGGAATAACCGGTAATTTGCGTTGGTACTTCTGAGATATTATATCTATTTTTAACCGACTTACAAAAGCTGGAAGCAGTCGGTTAAAAAGAACAATATTAGCTATAAATGAGTATAATAATATTTAGTAGGTAATTAGCAATACTAAAATTTGAATGAAAGTGTAGACTGGCAGCTAGTTTCCTCGTAACGGGAAAAAACGTGCCGTAATATTATTTAATATCATAAACGACGAACGTACCGAATAAAATTAATTATGATTACTCGTTTGCGTCAGCCCTATTATAATTATTATTGTCCTTTTAAGCATGCGGTGCTTATCGATGTGTGGTTTTTCTGATCGTAATAATATAAAGCGGAGCAGTGCGTATCCGGAATTATTAACATTTTTTATTCAACTATCAAATGTCCTCGATCGCAGTACATGGACATCGGCAAGAATAAGCCAGTTCAAAATGTTTTGTTTTTAAACATAATATTTGTCTAATCAAATTTAAATTTTTGAAAAACCCTTATTACTTGTAACGTTTTTCCATAATTTAGTTAAAATGTAAGTACAGTAAATTCCACAATACTTAACCGGGGAAGTCCCTTATGATATGTAATTAATTGCTATTTAGTTGAATATTTTCCTTGTTGCAACATCGTGGGAACTTTCGTGTTTAAGAAGACAATCTAAGATGGCACGTGAATTCTGACAACATGCAATGGCTTAATAGACTTTTTTTACATAATACTAGAGATCGCCCAATGGTCGAAATTCGACCTTAGTTTCAACGACATTAGGACTATTACGTTTAATATGTAAAAAAATATTGACTTTATCATTAATTATATTTTTTTCAACTCTCGTCTCTGGGACTCAGCTGATAGACTGGCCGTGTAAGCATTGTCTAATAGTATCTAAGATTCAATAAAAAAAAAAACTATAATCCATTTTCAATTTGTCAACTTGTTGTCAACAGACTTCAACCATAAATAAAAGAGTATAATTCGTATGTTACATAGGTTTGTCACTCAAAAATCTGTCATCTTCTTGAGTGTGCGTATTGCTGTGTGTGTAATGTTTTATTTTGTGTGTTTGTAAAAAATGTGTGATAAAGGCATAATTTCAAAATAATATTAGCTCGATGCACTCCTTCACCATATAAACTATAACTGTGCAAAATTTCATTCACCTACGCATCCGCATTTTTCGTCAAAAGGGATACAAAGTTTTTCGCTTGCGTATTAATATATAGATGAGCCCAAAGGAACATTCAAAGAATAAAGTATAGTAGAAAACACAGATTTTAGAAGTAACTGATTCATGTCATTCGGACGGATTATGTTAAGTCAATATTAAATGTGATCAGTCAGTTAGAACATGCCATAACCGTGCCAAATAACATAGTCTCGTCATCTGCCTCTAAAATAAAATTTCCAATAAATATATTCACACGCAAAGGAATAAACCTGGAGTGTCAACCACTCTGTGGTCGGGTATTCCCCGCGCAACACAGTAATAGAAATTTCCATCTTGCTCTACGTAGTGCTCTACCCACCTAATAAAACTTCTTATGACAGCTAATTTGTTTTTAATATTTTTATGATATGTATTATGATGTGGTTAACTGGTTAAAATATCATCACGGTCATTTAGTGTCATGATGTCAAATCTCTCGTCACTTTTATTGGAGGTCTAAAGGCGATTTATTTTTATGATAATTTACCATAATAATTTCAAAATTATGGGTATCATGTATTCAGGTAAGAGAAGGTATGTAAGTAAGATAAATAAATATGTACTTGCTTTGCCCAAAGGGTAAAAACGGGACCTTATTACTATGACTTCGATGTCTGTCCGTCTGTCTGTCTCCAGGATAACCGCTATAGGTAGATTTCTGAAATTTTCATAGAATGTGTATTATCTGTTGCCGCTATAACAAGTACCTACGAAAAACAAAATAAAATAAATATTTAAGTGGGCCTTCGAATGTCGATACATCAAACGTGATTTTTTTTTGCCCTTTTTCGCTCAATATCGATAATGGGAACAGATAGGTAGGTACTTGAAATTTTTAGGAAATCCAAAAATTTAAGAGGACTCCTATAAAAAATAAAAGTTTTGACCTATTTTTGCTCTATAACGGTACGGAACTCATTACGCGCGAGTCAAACTCGCACTTGGCCGATTTTTTAAATTACTTGAAAGTTTTGAAACCCTTTCGCGCCTGAGTAATTAAATAAAAGGACCAAAACACAAAAGCATGTAGGTACAACTTCCTTATTAATAAACGTCAGTAAGTCAGTCTTTCAACCTTTGCAAAAAGTAGTTTATAAAAAGCAAAAAATTATAGTACTACATAATATTAATTTCATTATGTGGCAAGACAATTAATTTAACTTTTAATCTTTATCATCTGGAACCAATTAGAAGCAGGCCTATGTAAAATATTATATAAATTATGCATTGATTACCAACATTCAACATCAATTTTCATTTTTATCATTTTCTCGATTTACGTGGGAGAGCCATGCTTCGGCACGAATGAGCCGGCTCGACTGGAGAAATACCAAGTTCTCACAGAAAACCGGCGTGAAACAGCGCTTGCGCTGTGTTTCGCCGAGTGAGTGAGTTTACCGCAGGCCCAATCCCCTACCCTATTCCCTTCCCTATCCTCCCCTATTTTCTTCCCTTCCCTACCCTCCCCTATTACCCTATTCTCTCTTAAAAGGCCGGCAACCCACCTGCAGCTCTTCTGATGCTGCGAGTGTCCCGATTGCTCATTTGCCCTCTTATTTCATTAAAAAAAAAAACTTTCATTCAGCCCTCAATAATACCATACCATGGAAACTGTGTATAATATTTAAATTTAAAATTAGCCTTGAAAACTCACCCCCAGCATTCCAGCCGCCCTCTATCTGGAACGCGGCCGACGCGACTCCAAACATAAATTCATCTGGAAACGAGTAATTGCTCAACCCGGACTGTTCCGCCGAGCTCACTCCCGTTGCTAAAAGCAGCAGGCTGAAAATAAAAAAAAAGGATTATTGTGTGTCTTCCTGCTTGTTTGTTTCCAGTTTCCACAGGCAGAAATACTGTCCACGGTGAAAACGGTTAACCGTTTTGGTTTTGATATGAACGATGAACATGCTTTGAGTCTGGGAATAGGACAAAGAATAGATTTTTGTTCTAAAATAGTACGATCCTCGATAAATTAATTTGGTGCAATGGATTGTTACGGACATCTAAAGTCGAAGCGGAGAATCGAGGCACAAAACTTTAAATAAAATGTCAAAGTATGAAATTCTATGTCTCATTATAGTAGGTATAGCAACACGTAAAACATAAATATTATTGTTATCTTGTTCGTTTTTTGATCACTCAATGTTCCTTCGGGTGTAAGCGGCGATTTTTATTATTCAGTGATAAATCCCAAAATAAAATTCAATCCTTTGAAATGATTTCAACGAACCGGCACGAGTAAGGATTAAAATTGGTACTTAGGTTAATAAGCTTCTTGATGAAACTGAACATAGAACATAATATAAAATAATATTATCAGGTGTGGTGAACTTAAGTAGAACAAGATGAAATGAGCCTTGGTACGGAGAAGATATAACAAAGCGACACAAAAGGGACACGGACGAAAAGCCCATAGACGAATTAAATTATTGTAATAAAAAACGTAATAATTATACAATAAAAAAACTAAGGCATAACGAACTATTATATATGAATCAGTGAAATAATTTTTTAGGTACAAACAAATAATTTTATGAAAGACACAAAAAAGCCTATTGACGACAAGTGCTAAATAGAACACATAGATTTCATATCACCACACTAAAGCACTTAGAAAAGGGACAAAACACTGAATTATAAGCAATTCTATTACAGAAACATAGTGAATCAAAAGTGTTGTCTAAAACAATAATCTGATTACGGTTTGAATAATATACTTTGTCTATTTTATCTTATTAGCAAGATAAAACTGATTTAAATACAGAGTGTTACTACAATACTGAAATTATGTTTGGTGTGAACGTAAGAGTTGTATCATTCATTTGCATTTGTAAAGAGACTATTGTGTTGATTTTGTATATTTTAAAAACAGTATGTTTTGAAGATATTTTGCTTTGTGTTTATGTATGAAGCGAAAATTGAAAGAAGATGAAAGTTCTTTTACATTTGACCGAATTGTAGTCAAAACGAATAAAAATAATATCTAAAGCTGAACATTATTTTAAGTATAATAACTTAGAATTACAAAATTTTAAAATAACAAAGGCTAATTTAAAATATCACAATGAATGTAATTTATCTCTGCTCAAATGAATTTGAAACTCAATTTTAGTTAAAAATTCAAATAAACATTCGCACCAGTAAACGAATAAAATGAATCTTAAAAAATATAAGTGAGTTATAAAGTAAAATTTTTGGGTGCAAGCCAAAAATAACTTTTGGCGAAACCGAATAAGATAATGTTGATTTTATCACCGTAAAAAAGACGAGCAAAGTCGAGTGTATAACCTTAAGATGAATTATTCTACAGATAAAGATAAGAAATATCAATAATGATATTAAGTATTCAGATAACTATAATCCGATGCACTGATACACTGACACATTGACACCAAAATATTGTGAGCACTCAGAGAAAACCTTCAGGACTCAGACCATGACACCATCAGAAACAGCACTTAGATTTAGAACATTTAGAGGTGGCACTTAGAGCATTAACACTTTCAGATATAGCACTAACTACCACACTCCGTCATTTAAGGATTACTTAACTTTATTTTAATGAAGGGTTTGTTGGAGCTTAAAATTCAGAAGTTGTATAGAAATTATGTCAAAATCTTCATTAAATTAGAGTAAAGTTGTCCTTAAATTACTCTGCGTATTGCACACCTGAAGCTGGCTAGCAGGACAGAGGTCCGGGCGACTCGACACTCGCTCTGCATTTCGATAACTAAGATAATGTTTTGTCAACAGAAGGCAATATAAAAAGCATTATGGCGGAACAACCTTCCCGCCAAACCCGATTGTCACCTATCGGATATCTCGCTTCCATATCACTTCCTAATCTAGGTTTATTGTTTTAGCGTTAAAAATTGCATATAATATGCTTCCTATGACCTTAAGTTGGTCACGTTTATGTGCAATTTTATCTTTAACGTCATTTTAACTGCAGCCATCAAACGTTACATTTTTGACTAGATGGCGCCCGTAACTCCGTTGCGCCATTAATATTTGTTTATCGCGTAGGAATCATACATTTTTCGGGATAAAAAGTATCCTATATCCTTTCCCAGGACTCAAAGTTTCTCCGCAGCAAATTTCAGTAAAATTGGTTCAGCGGTTTGGGCGTGAAGAGGTAACAGACAGATAGACACACTTTCGCATTTTATAATATCAATGCAGTTTCTTATATATTTCGTTTCAATTCATTTAGATTTGAATGTAAATAAAGCTCAGTTTTGATGGCTAATGAAAACGAAATTCAATAATTGGTACTAATTAAATTTTTCATTTAAATTTAAATGAAATTGAAATAAAATAGAGAAAAGGCTCAAACTAATAACTATTGTATTTGTATTATGAAAGTTGTTTAGAATATAAATTCGAAAGCGATCGCGTTTGTTGTGTTTAAAATATTTTAGCACAGCACACAAAAGAACCGACTCGAATAATTTTGTATCTGCACATTATTTATTCAGTTCTACCAGTCGGGTTGTTTAATTCGCCTTCGGAATGTAAAATATTTTGCTCCAATTAAAAGAGCACTAGATTTAATACTGCCCTGAATCCTTGATCTGAATGTAGTCGATTTTGTTAATGTTACATTTTCATTATATAAGTGTACATCTACTATCTGACTTAGAAAAGTTAAGTTTTTTGCTGACTATGCGTCTTTATACGAAATATTTTTTCCTCTTCAGAAATCAGAACAAGCTTTTATCATTTTTATATTTAAATATTACCGTATTTGGCATATTGTCTTGACTTCAATATTTTAACCAAATATGATCGAATATTTTGTGTATTAACTATTAGCCCATAAAAAATTGGTCTTGAATTGAATGAATGAAATGAATGCAGTCTTGAGATCTAAAGAACATGACTGCATTCATAGTTCAATACATTTTTTTTTTTTGGGATGATACTGTATAAAATATACGTCCTAAATGCTTAACAGCGTGTATATGCATAATATATAATAGTGACTCAGTAAATTTAATAAAATAATTGATAAATATTAGAAAAAAGGCTCGTCTCACGCCAGCCAATAATCCTGCCCAATAAATTAGATATTTTGTAACCCAAACACGCTTGGCGGACAATGACATTAATATATTGATAAACGTTCCGAAAGAAAAAAATATTAAATTAGAAATACGTGGCAAATAACTTGAAAATTGCTTTGAACATACAGGGTGTAACCATGGTGTAACCAAACTAATGTATGGTGGTGTACGGACACACGTGTAATGTACGGACACATACATGGTGTGTATGTGTCCGTTGTATAAAGTCACTATAAAAATAGCAGCGCTGAAAGCGATATTTTTGAATTCTATATTTATACATATACGAGGATTTGCCCGCGGCTTCGCTCTCGTTAAAAAGTATTATTATATACAAACTTTTTTCCCCTATTTTAACCACTTGGAGATAAAATTGATCAAAATCCTATCTTAGCGGATGCCTACGTCATAACATCTACCTGCATGCCAAATTTCAGCCCGATCGGTCCAGTGGTTTGTGCTGTGCGTTGATAGATCACCATGTCAGTCAGTCACCTTTGAGTTTCATATATATAGATAGATTTAGAAATGCCTCAATGTGAAGAGTTTTCTTATAGAAAAAAAAATACGTTACTCTTCCAGCGCGGTTTCTTTCACAGTAAACTCTATAATATTATAAGGAACACACGCAAAACATTCAGGTTACACCGATTAGGGCAAAAATGTTGTATTTTTCATTAGTCTTTACCCATCCTGTATTTTGGATCACGTTTGGTTAGCGGTTTTTTGTGATGACTACAGGTGTGACATATCATTGTATAACGTAAAGTAGGTTGAGGTATCATTCCATAGTTCCATGGCGCGGCGATGCCACCGATTTTAAATGGCCCATTTGAAAATGGAACAGGAGGCCCAACACTGCGGGTGACTGTGTCCAACAACTTGTATATTCATCATTCTAGATAAATAAAGTTCGGGTTTGAAGGGTTCGTTTAACCTATCAATCCCCAAGCGACAGCCGGCTGCAAGCCGCATAACAATTATTGAAAATCTATTGTGTCTACGATACCCACGGTGGAGGTGTTTAAATGCATCTCATCAAGGCGATCCTCTATCTCTAATAAATACTGTACTAAAATGAAGTCTCTACATTATAGGCATCCAATCACAAGGCACCAGATTAGAAAGGATTTTTCGAAAACCTCCTAAGAACGAAAGAATTCAGGCTTGTGTTACATATTTTGTTATGTTTAGCTTTTTACTTTGGAATTTGGCAGTTGGCACACCGCATAACTAGTGAAATACTATTCTTACTAGATGACGCCCGCAATTCTGTTGCGCCAAAGTTTGGTTATTGCGCGGGAACCGTATATTTTCTGGTATAAAATCTACGTCCTTTCTTGGGACTCAAAGTATCTCCATACGCACACAAATAAATTAGTACAAATTTCAGCACAATTGGTTCAGTGGTAAAGACGTGAAAGACAGACACACTTTCGCAATTTATAATATTAGTATGGCTTTGTTACCTCTGGCTTTCTACTTTGGAATTTGGCATAACCAGTAAAGTTACATTACTATGTGAATAATCTCTTGAATGTAATTTACAAAAGTTTTTACAAAATAAAGTCCGAAAAAAAATCCCAAAAATAAGGCTTGAAAACACCTGCAAAAATTAGAAATAAATTAAAAACAATATTCCGGTTATAATTTATGTAGATTCCTCCCTTCGATAAATCGCTGCACGCCCTTATATTGTATTATTTATGATGGCAAAATATTTATAAAATGTTTGATGAATACCAAATGTTTTTTGTAGGCATATTCCGAGTTTATTGGAGTAAAAGAGAATGTTCGTGCAGAGTTTTGTGAGTAATAGCTTTTACGCCTACCTTCAGCTTAAAGTTCCTGTTTAGAGATAAAAAGTATCAAAACCTATAGGATTTAGCCTGTAACAAACCTAAATTACACTAATAAACAATTAAAGTTAAGTCTCTACGTGATGATCTCATGATATATAATAAAACATAATATCAAGCTACGAATAATAAAAACTATAATTATTCGTAGTTATCAAGCAAGCTAAAGAATACAAAGTTAATAATTGATATCTCATGTTCGATGCTTCAATTTTGTAACGTCTCGTTTCAGTGTGCCCTGACCCTAACAAGATTTAGGGACCAAGATGCCAGTATGTAATAAGGAAGTGACTTTAAGCGCTAACATAAGAGTGCATGACCTCGCTACCTATGTCATGTACTTATATCATGTAGTTTGATCGATCGCAGATCACGGAACTGATAGACTATTAATAGTGTAACCGGATATAGTCTTGATCCCTGTCGCTTCTATGGATAAAGTTCTATAGATTCTGTATCCTCTATAGATCCTGGTTTTTATAATAAATATATTCCTCACGGCTTTGCTAACGGTATCCCAAGAAAATTATAAATTTTAAAGATAAAAAGTACCATCGAGGAAATTGATTCCTAGGCAGTTGGCAGACCAACGTCATTTGGTCGAATCATGTCTTCGATCATGTCAATTCAATGTTAATAATAATAATTGTGATCCGTCCGCTGGGTTTGACGTAATGCGACCAAACTACGTAAGATGGGGGCATCTGCTTAGGAGTCAACTTCTCGTGTAGGCTTTTCTAGGCCACCCCGCGGGACGACCTCGAAAAGTCTACAAGCTTTGATGAGACGCGGACAACACTGGTAAAGTTGCGGTGGGTTAATCATGCCCGTGACTGTGCCTAGGCGGGGAGTGGAGCACCAGGGGTTCTAGTGTGTAGTTCCTCGGAGAGTCCAACATACCCCGGCTGATGTCCCCAATCCGCCGTGGATGCGCAAAGCATTTCCCCGTGTAAAAAAAATAGGAATCAACTTCACAAATTGAAAGAAGCGCTTGAAATATTATGTTTACAACTTTTTGCTTGACACAAAAAACATACACACACAAACTTTTATCATTTGAAAAGTGTTAACGTAGTGCGACACCTCCCTTTTTTATAAATATAATTTAAGTATCTAGCTGATATTATTTAATGAAGCCATCGCAAACTTCTTGTTTACTTACCTAATATTTAAAAAAAAATATTATAAACCAAGGGTCATAAGGTTACGTAATACGTCTTTAAATTATTAAAAGCTTTTATTTAACTTGCTCTGTATGTATGTAAGTATGTATGTTCGGGTGAAATCTTGGAACTCAATTTTGGAGTAAATATATTTAACCGACCGAGCTGAAATTTTGCAGGCACGTTTAGTTTGGATGACAATACATGATATTGTATGTGACATCACTCTAAATCCAATATGGCCGACCATCCAAGATGGCGAAATAGTTATTTTCTATGCAGTTTTAAAATATGGATATTAAACGGAAGGGCTTTTTGAGAGTAACTCGAAAACGAATGTTTTGTCATAGATCCATACATCCAATATGGCGGCTCATCCAAGATAGAGGTATAGTTATTTTTAATGCACTTCTGCAATATGGGTATCAAATGAAAGGGCTCATTGAGAGTAACTCGGAAACAAATGTAATGCCATTCCACATCCAATATGGCGGCTCATCTAAGATAGGGGAATATAGTTATTTTTAAAGCACTTCTGGAATATGGGTATCAAACAAAAAGGCTTATTGAGAGTAAATTGAAAAGTCATGTCGTGTCCTGTCGTGTCGTGTCGTGTCGTGTCGTGTCGTGTCGTGTCGTGTCGTGACTCGTGTCGTGTCGTGTCGTGTCGTGTCGTGTCGTGTCGTGTCGTGTCGTGTCGTGTCGTGTCGTGTCGCGTCGCGTCGTGTCGTGTCGTGTCGTGTCGTGTCGTGTCGTGTCGTGTCGTGTCGTGTCGTGTCGTGTCGTGTCGTTTCGTGTCGTGTCGTGTCGTGTCCTGTCGTGTCGTGTCAAGTCAAAACCAGTCGAGCGTTAGAAAATGCCTGGTTGAATCCGGTCATTTTTGTTAAGTGATATTTAATTTTTTTGTCGTAAAATTAAGTAGCTACGATTTCTTAAAGACTAAAATTAAGTAAATCAGATTTTAACAAATTTTTGAAACAAAATATACTACAATCAAGTAGACTTAAGAAATCTAGTCAAAAATTTAATTAAAAAATAAAAAATAAATTATACTTAAACAAAAAACTTTTTTAAAAAGGTTTTATTTAAATACTTTAAAAAGAAGAAAATAAAATTCTCCTTAAAAATTCTAACTATTAAGTTATTAACCTCAATATATATTATACAATTTGCATTATTATAAAAGCTTGTCGCGAGACTTAACAATCTGTCAATATTTAATTACTTTTATAAAATAAAAAATATAATATCAGTTTACTCAGTTACATTGGCACTTACTAGTTTATTATTAACAAATCACGCGACATGCTTTTATTATCATACAAATTGTATAATATATTGAGGTTATAAATTAATAGTTAGAATTTTAAGGAGAAATTTATTTTCTTCTTTTTAAAGTACTTAAATAAAAGCTGTTTTTCAAAAAGTTTTTTGTTTATAATTTATTACCGATCTACGATACCGATTCGACTTACGGATTATTATGTTAAAGCTCCTGTTTTTTCGAAAAAGTTAATCTTCCGTGTTGCCAGATCAAAAATAAACATGTGCGGGCGAAACCCACAGTGAATTAATAAAGGTTTTCCCTAGGTCCGTTATTAAGCGGATTTTACGCGCGCTTTCTTCCGCACACCCATCAAAGTCGATTATGACGCCAAACCCATTATTTTTTCTTTTTTTAATTGTAGCAATTATATTACTCATACGTAGTATTTATCGTATATTAATACGTATGTGTTTCATTTATACTGTCATACAAATTAATTTGTCTGTCTGTTACATTTTGAACTCTCAAATCGTCGAACTTGGTGAATTAGGATTGAAGATACTTTGGGTCCCAGGTTCTTTGTGGAAAGTGTACTGTTATAGCGCCTAAATAAATTTTAACCCATTGAATTCGAGAATATTTTGGTCAATAATGATAGGAAAAAAAAATAGTCTACATTCGATCTAGACTACATTTAATGTAGATTCTATAGTCTAGACAATATTATCATTTATCACACATTAATATTATTTTGTAAACAGTGTTAAAATGGCCATTCAACAATGTACCACTTTCTTAATGCGACTGATTACTTAGTAGGGTGGAGCGAAAAATGATTTTTTTTTTATATTCGTTTCGGCATACCTATAAAAATGCTGTTACTGTTCACAAATATACGTACAAAATTTTATTTAGATCATAATAAATTTAGAGGTGCCCCCAACGTCATGAACTTTAGAGAAATTCGAAAAACTTTGTCAAAAACCACCAACTTTTAATATTGCCATATTATGTGTATTCCTTTACGTTCGTAACTGTTTAAGCTTGAATATTGCTCAGATAGATGGGGAGATTGAGGCAGATTGAGGCAGGCAGGTGATTTCATTGCACTTTTCAATCGTTGTCTGAACGCCATAAAGTTCGCGCTATTATTGTAATTCTGCTTGTGAGAAACAGTGATTTTAATCACTACCCACAAGAAAATAAACTCCTGTAAGTAATATTTTTAAATTCCTGTTCACTTATTGTTGATAAAATACTACTTTCGATATAATATATACCTAGTATTTCTCTTTATTACAGTCATAACATGTCGTCAAAACGCGAAAAGAGACATGTTATCCCGTTTTTGGTTTATCGGAGAAGTTACCAGTTTCTCAACTACCAACTCATATTTCTGTTATAAAAATTACATATTTATTAATTAATATGAATCAAAGCTGTAGAAAACAACAAAATAGCCGATAGTTCATGATGTATCCCAAAGACTGGCTACGGAAATTTTACATATCTGGCGAAAAGCGTCGCTTCCCAAAAAAAAGTATATTAATTATTAGGTATTTACTTGATGAAAGAAGTGCAAGAAAAATGATGATAGGCAGTTTAGATTTAAATGCGACTAAAAATATGAAGAAAATAAAAATACAAGACAAAGAATGACTTCGTAACAAAGAGATAATGGATTCTAACCAGACGTCTTGTTCTCGTTCTTTGCATGATGACTTAACAACCGAAAGAACAAGTTCCAGCGATTGTAGCTTCTTCTTGTAGCTTCTACGAGCTAATCAATCGCCAAAATAAGTAGCTGCTCAGCCACCCAAGAAAAAGAGATTCAATTTTCCATCATTAGCTCTCGTATGCGATCGTACCTGAGTCTCTGACAGTGAGAGCTATTATAGCTTTATCTGCTTCTTTATCTGTGTTAAAAGATGTTGATTGTTGGTATTATTATATCAAAGGATTCTAGTGCTGTCATTAATCGTTACAAATGCGATGAGAAATAATGAAAATCAGATCAGTACACATGATGCAGATCGCAAATATAAAAGTATACGCAGAATTTATTTTGATGGCAGAAAAGGTGGCTGTGATGGTACATTTGTGAAAATAGTTTTCAAAGGAGATGTTATTCGTTTTATGGAAGAAGTAATTAACAAACTATAAAAAAGTAGTTTTTTGTTTGAAATGCCTAATTGTGAAATAAATAAGAAATTTAAAAAAAACCCCCGCCTAACAACTTTAAAAAGAAATGAAATAATATTTACTGCCTTTAAAGTTCAAATAATTTCTAACTTGTCTAAAGTAATATTTTAGTCCATAATTGTTGTCACGGTGTGTCGGGGGACCGCCAAGTAAACTACAAACTACAACCGCCAAGACGCTGATTATCTCGATTCGGTTCGCTGTGAACTGATCCTTACACTATAATGTTATGTGAAATCAAACATCTACATTAGCGGTCCCCCGACACACCTTGACAAGAATTATGGACTAAAATATTACTTTAGGCAAGTTAGAAATTATTTGAACTTAAAGGCAGTAAATATTATTTCATTTGTTTTTAAAGTTGTTAGGCGGGGGTTTTTTTTAATTTCTTAATTTAATTTTATTTCATACTTTTTAAACTTGTGTTGGTTATAGTGCAGAATAATTCCTATCAACAGAATCATATTCTCATGATTACCATCTATCAATGTTCTTTTCAATGAGGCCGTTAATATGAGCCCAAACATGAAACCTCCACTTTGGGTTCATACGAAGCTCGGTTCCTAGGTATAGAATCCAGGTGATGCTGCAGCAGCAGCATGTAAATATTTACTGTCTATCTACATCTTACTGGTTGTCGCAATTAAAATAGGCCCAAACACGAAACCTCTGCTCTAAGTTGGCGAGGAGTTGGATATCCTATTGATTACCAGGTGATGCTGCAGCATCAGGTCAACTTTCCAGTAATATGTGTATATGTATATTGTATACTCACAAATGTCACGAACTAGAATGAAATATAAGACCTATCAAACGACAACAAGTTGCTAACGGCCTTTCATGAACCAGATAAACCCTGATTGTCCAGCACTGAGCAGGCTGATGATGATGAATTATAGCTAAGAACACTCTCGATCATGTCAGCTTTTAAACAAAAAAAACTAGATCAAAATCGGTCCACCCGTTTGGACGCTACGATGGCACGGACAGATACACACACAGACAAACAGACAGACAGACAGACACGTCAAACTTATAACACCCCTCTTTTTTGTCGGGGGTTAAAAAACAATTTGATACCAAACAATCTCCTTTTTTCTGATGATCATTCCTTGATAATATATCATAAAATATTTAAATTTTCTCGATAAAAACATTGATACCACTAACCAGAGCCTGTAGTCAAGACCCATTCTTTATCGATTCTTTATAGAATCGTCAATCAAAATGTATAGAATTGACATTAGACGAGTTCGACTCGTCAACGTCATATTCGCGAATTTTTAAGTCAATTCCATACATCTTGATCGGCCATTCTATAGAAAAGCGATAAAGAAAAGTTCTTGGCTAAGGCATCAGGCTTTTATTTAACGTATTACAATGTAGTTTTTTTTACAAGGAACAGCAAATATAGAAAAAAACTAAGCCAATTTTCAAAAAATTCGTATTTTTCGAATTTTCAATTGGGTTGGGGCACCTCATAACATCAAGACAAGTAAACTATATTTTGTATGCAGAATTTACTCATCAAAGAGCAACTTTCTATTGCTATGCCATTAAAAAAAAATTAAAACAAAATTCTTCATACATTATCGCTCCACCCTATTACTTAGTCATTAGTCATTACTCATTAGTTAAATACTGCTGTAATTTTTGCCACCCGTTGTGTTAGTTAATGATATTTTATTTAGGGACCGTTTTACTACTTACTGATAAGTGCCGGATAGGCTATCCACAACTCAGATGAGTTAACGGCTCTTAGGATTCCAATAGAAGACCATGTTTTGTGATATCTTTCATTTCAGAAGTGTACTGTGTACACATCTGAAATATCAAATTGTGAGTTTTATAATGTAGGTGATGTCTGTCAGTCCAGCCAGTAAAATCAAATCATATTCTATTTTTCATAAATTATTCATCATATTATTATGACGTGTGCGCAACTAGGTCTTACATTGGTTTAATCAGTCGGGTCTTGTCCCAAATCAAACAACACGACCCACATAATATAATATCTTTCACATCAAGAGTCAGGGTCATGGTAACAATATAGTGAGGTTTATTATTATAATAAACCTCACTATATTGTTATCAAACGAGGTACGGTACCAAACATACTATATTACATTAAAATCGGTTCACAAACGGGGGAGTAATCGTTGAAATACACAAATAAAAAAAACAAAAAAAAATATCCACAGCCGAACCTCCTCCTTTTTGGAAGTCGGTTAAAAACAAAATACGAGATGACGCCTTCAACTCCGTTGTGCCAAAATTCGTTCGTTTTTCCGGGATAAAAAGTACCCTTTGTCCTTTTCCAAGACTCAAAGTATCCCTATACCAAATTTCAGCAAAATCGGCTCTGCAGTTTGGGCGTGAAGAGATAACAGACAGACAGGCAGGCACATTTTGGCATTTATAACATTAGTATGGATAATAGAGTGTGTAACAAAAATGAGTGATAATACTTTAGGATGAGTACGTGTCCCTTGTAGAGAGTTCACTGTATAAATGGCAGCGCTGAAAGACGAAAGTTTTTTTCACTTTTGTATGGGCAAGGGCCCGAGCGTCACGAGTTTCCCCATACAAAAGTGAAAAAAAAGTCTTTCAGCGCTACTACTTTCACAGTGAACTCTCTACCAGGAACACGTACACACCCTAAAGTATTATCACTTATTTTTGTTACACCCTGTATAGTACAATATTACTAAGTATATTGTACTTTATAGCACCGATATTAATTCTCCCATGTAATTTGACATTTGAAGCCTAACATATTATATTATTACTGCATTCTGTGACTGAGGTATGTTATGATCGTGTTATGAGCGTATAATATATACATACGCCACGTCATGATTAATATGTGCATATTATGTAATACTACCAATTTGTACCGGTACATGCGAAGCCTGATTGCTTAGCGACGAAATCGCTTAGCCTTAAAATTAAAAAGGTATACGTTTGTTTTCCTTATCACCATAAATATGATAGAGCCCTAAATCTTAAAATATTTTATTTTATATCTATATAAATTTATTTAATGTTGAAAATAAGGATTTATGAATCATCAAAATACGAATATATTCAATAAACTAGTGGCACAGTTACATTTTAATATTTTTATTAACTTCAATCAATTTTTAATACTTTTTTTGAGTGTACATAGTTATATCAAGTTTCAAAGTACTAACATTGACCTTAGATGTATAATGATCTAAAATCTAGACACAAAAGAATGTAGGATCTAGTAATCATTGTAATATGTTACGTCATTGTCACGAAATGAGTAG
Organism: Aricia agestis; assembly: GCF_905147365.1. Lineage (NCBI taxonomy): Eukaryota > Metazoa > Arthropoda > Insecta > Lepidoptera > Lycaenidae > Aricia > Aricia agestis. The sequence goes on along the minus strand of NC_056410.1, from coordinate 19,097,104 downwards.
CTATTATTTGACTCGTAGTGGGTTGAGGCCACGCGCCACGTGCAAAATAATTATGAATCAATACAAATTTATATTCTTGTCCAAACTAATAATATAAAACTAATATGTTAATAATACATTGACCCAAATCTGAAGGCTAACGAGTATTATTTATAGTTATATTCTAACAGGTATATATACCTAAGCGGTAAAATACTGTTAGATGACAGTTAAATAATCAAATATTTTATTTGAAACTCCTTTTTTATCATAAACATTTAATCAGATAGATAGTTTTAATATATCGCAGATACTTTTGTTAGCTGTTAGTTACGATATAAAACAATATAATATTATAACAACTCAGTGTTCCTGTAAAATGATTAGTTAAGTCTTTTGTCACAAACTTTCATCCCAGTGGGACGAATAGCTAGCAGCGATTTTTTTTCATCCGGCGATTCGTGTCATGTAATTAGTATTTATAACTTACGAGTAAAATCAGAAGGGTTAGCAAAAATCTTAAATAATATTTTCATAGAAAAGTGAAAATTTGTCTTATACCCTTTATGTACCCTTTTCCCTTCCCTACCCTCCCCTATTCCCTTCCCGTCCCATCCCTACCCTCCCCTATTACCCTATTCCCTCTTAAAAGGCCGGCAACGCACCTGCTGCAGCTCTTCTGATGCTGAGGGTGTCCATGGGCGACGGAAGTTGCTTTCCATCAGGTGACCCGTTTGCTCGTTTAAACTCGACAAATTTTCACTTTTCTACGAAAATATTAGTTAAGATCAATCAGGATTGATCAAGGCCCGTGATACATGGTATAGTTTTATAAGAACATACTGTACGATGCCATAAATCACAACGAAGTTGCGGGTAATTATAATCCTGCAACAGCATTTTTTTTTTTATGAAATAAGGGGGCAAACGAGCAAACGGGTCACCTGATGGAAAGCAACTTCCGTCGCCCATGGACACTCGCAGCATCAGAAGAGCTTTTAAGAGGGAATAGGGTAATAGGGGAGGGTAGGGAAGGGTAGGGAAGGGAATAGGGTAGGGGTTAGGGGATTGGGCCTCCGGTAAACTCACTCACTCGGCGAAACACAGCGCAAGCGCTGTTTCACGCCGGTTTACTGTGAGAACGTGGTATTTATCCGGTCGAGCCGGCCCATTCGTGCCGAAGCATGGCTCTCCCACGTATATTTTCATTCATCCCACGATTTTGTCATAACATCCTCAATATTTTACAAATCTCGCCCAATATCGCCAATTATTTTGTACTTCCGTCATCCAACATGACGTACAATATAGCCGTGGGCTTCCGGTAGCTCCGCACCTTTCAGACTTATTTTTCCTCGTAGTTTATATGCGTTTTCCTTGTGGCGTTGATATATTTAAGGGCACCGGCCCTAGTAGACAAGTGGCAAGCAATTATCGTAAACGCTAACAAAATGTATGCGATTTGACATATTTAAGTCATCGCTTTGCTAGCGAATACTAATGTCAAATCCCATACATTTTATACGTTGGCGTTGGTGTTTACGATAGTAATCGCTAGCCGCTTGTCTAGGCCCAGACACCATGGTGGCGATACTCTGTTGCTGCGTTACCAACAAATAGGGAATATTAAGCAAAGGTCAGAGCAGAGGGCGCTAGTAGCATAAAGAGGTAGTAAATAATATAGAAACTAGCTGTACCGGTGAACTTCGTGTCACTTTAAAACCTTCCCTGGACTTCTACGAATATTTTAAGACTAAAATCAGCCCAATCCGTCCAGCCGTTTTCGAGTTTTAGCGCGACTAACATATTTGAAAATCCATTTTTATATATACTAGCTGTCCCGAGTGAACTTCGTGTCACTTTAAAACCTTCCCTGGACTTCTACGAATATTTTAAGACTAAAATCAGACCGATCCGTACAGCGGTTTTCGAGTTTTAGCGCGACTAACACATTTGAAAGTTCATTTTTATATATATTTAAGATAGATAATTCGACTAAAATCCGACATGTTGCACACGTCATATCACAATAATGACAGAAACGTTGTCAAACGTCGAACAAAACTTTCTGTTTACTGTCTGTGCTGGTGCTGCTTCTAGGGTGAAAACATTTCATAATAATATTACTAGATGTCCCGCGCGGCTTCGCCCGCGTAAATTAGGAATTTTACAGAAACCGTAAATTTTCCCATAAAAATAGCTTATGTCCCTACTCCCTTCACTGGTCTACTGTATATCTGTGCTTAATATTGCCATAAAAATTGCTCCAATAGTTGGTAATTTCTTATATTTCCTCCGTTTTTCCCACATTTTCCTGCGTTTCTTCGGTCGTATAAGTCTTAGCGTGATAATATATAGTCTATAGTCTTACTCGATAAGCTATCTAACACTGAAATAAGTTTTTAAATCGAACCTGTAGTTCATGAGATTAACGCGTTCAAGCAAACATACTCTTCAGGTTTATAATATTAGGTAGGTATGGATTTTTTTTAAATTATCGCTTGACAAACTCGAGTCTCGATCTAAAAGACCATGAAGAGTACCAATAACAGGGTCATTATAGGCTCATAAATCATAACCATGGGACGATGCATGGCATAATATGGTAGTGATGATGATGATGATGATGAATGTAATTTGGATAGTAGCATATGCTTTCCGTTCTTAAAACAAAGCCGAAACTCCCAAACTTGTATCTATACAGAATCAGGAGTTTTCTCAGCACCTACCAAACCACGGTATTCCAGGTATATCTCGGTGCAAAATCTTACTTGCTGGTAGCATATGCTTAGAATACTTTTCACGAAACCGAAGTCACCACAATATGTTTCCCTATAAACTTTGAGGAGTTCCCTCGATTACTTTAAAAATTTTGAAAATCGGTTAACAAACGGCGGAGTAATCGTTGAATATAAGAAAACGAACATAACACCTCCCCCATTTTGAAAGTCGGTTAAAATTGTAGCCTATGTGTTATTCTGATGCATAAGCTATATTATTGTAAAGTTTCATTAAAATCCGTTCAGTAGTTTTTGCCTGAAAGAGTAACAAACATCCATACATCCACACATCCACACATCCATACATCTATACATCCAAACAAACTTTCGCCTTTATAATATTAGTAGGATGTCCTGTATCTAAAATAATAATACTCCCACACCGATTTCGGTGACGGTGGCCAGTTTCATTGAAACCAGGCTAGGTACGCAGGAGTAATTTTATAGTGCTCAAGTGTGTGCACAGTATACAAGAGCACTCTCTATTCCTTCACTCTCATAACCCAGCGGGACGGAAGACCAACGTGACTGGCGAGAGATCAGGCGCAGGACCGTATTTTTTCACGCCCATCCGACGCATGGATCATCTTACTTATTAGACAATCAATAGGCCTGCATTGTCCTAACCAAACTTGGAAATAACATGTTTCCAACGCGGAAATCGAACCCACGACCTCCGAGTCGAGAGCTATGCTCTTAACCACTAGACCACAGAGGCGTTCAAATTCGATAATCGATATCTAATAATATACTTACCTAATACCTATAGAGAGCATATAATTATTATTATAGTCATACATTAATATAATTATATAGACGTACTATCTGCTTTAAAGGCTAAGCTGATTGGATTACAAATCCACGCAAAGCTGAACCATTGAAGCAAAAAAACAGACAGATGAACAGAAAGACATTTGCATCAATCTGAGTATGAATTTGAGTAGGCAATAGTATTGTTACACGTAAAAGCTATCTAAAGTTTGATATCGACAGAATCTTAGGGTGGGTTGCACCAACTTACTTTAGCTATAACTGTAACTTTAACTTTAACTACAATGCAAAATGTCAAATCTTTGGTTAAAGTCAAAAATGGGCGCCATATTTAACCATAACCTTGAGCTCGACAAGGCTTTGAATGAACGTGGCGAAAAAAGGAACTAACGCTGTCATCATACAAAAACGCCATTTTTTACAGTTCTCCTTTACCAGCAGCGCCCCCGCCCACGTTCATTTCAAGCCTTGTCGGACCAGCTGTCATCTGTCAAATTCTGTGGCCAAAGTTAAGGTTAACATTAAAGTTAGCCTTAACTATAACCATAACTTTGACCATAACTTTAACTTTAACCACGCCTCTGGTGTAACTATGAAGCTAATACAAAGAGTGTAACCCGCCCTTAGATTCTCACGTATTTCCGATGCACGGCAATCTGCATACACTTCGAAATCTCCAAAATAGCTACAAGGGTAGTTCAAGTTTGTGAAACTTTACTTCATTTTCACTACTACAGAACTCGATGAAAGTAAAATAAAGTAAATAATTATATTTTTTATTAAATTCAAACATTTTTATTATTTAATAAAAAATAATGAGTAATAATAAACGTATAAAGAAACGCCTAACTTATCTAAATAAAAATGAATTTTCAATTTTGTTAGTCTTGTTAAAACCTGAGAACGGCTTAGAGAATCGGCTAATTTTGTTAAAAAGTGATACAAAATTCACCGGGTCTAGTATTAAAATAACGTTTAAATCGGGCTTCGGCTACTTTACAGCGACCGTAGACTGAGGTGACAGAATATGTCAACTTAGTGACAAGTTTGACAGTTTTGTTATTTAAAACTACCCGAAGATTCACCATTTATTATTATTTGTTTTTTTTTGTTATCTAAAGAGAACGCAAATCAACGATCATATTCTTTTATTATTTTCACTTTTTATCAAAGTTGTTTCCTAAGCTTTAATCAAATGTTCTGATTATGTTTTTCTTCATTAAAACTATTTAAATAACTTTTTTTAATAATTATTAAGTTTAATTACTATCTAGGTAAGTATTGTCAGTTTGTAATTTCCATTTCAGTAACAATATTAAACGGCTATTATTTTAATATCTTATGATAAAAATGATTGAACAAGTAATTTTACGTTATTACAACTCTAAGGGTCAATTCAGACCGCAACGCGACGAGGCGAGGCGAGGCATTTTGTATGGATTTGAAAGTTTTCAATTGCATGAGACATCTTGCGAATGTGTCAAATACATATAAATTTAGAAATGCATCTACGCGTCGCGTTGCGGTTTGAATCAACCCTATAGGTGGCTTTCGGATCTTTACCGCGAGCGACCGCGACCGGTGAAAATTCAAATAAAATGCTACTTTATGACATAGAATATAAGTGTCATTTTCTACTGACATTTTGTGGCGACCCTCGCTGCCGCCGGCGGCGGCGTAAAAGCTAGTAGGTAGAGTAAAATTAAACCTATCGCCGATGTCATAAAGTGGCATTTCGTTTGAATTTTCGTCGGTCGCGGTCGCTCGCGGCAAAGATCCGAAAGCCACCTTAAGGCTTCAGCCTAGAAATGAGCGGGCAGCGGGGCGGAAGCGGCGGCGCGTTCCAAATTCCAATGTATATAGCTGATGTTCGAGTATATTGACAGGTCTCAGCGCGGCGCGACCGCGAGCGGTGTGCGGCGTACTAGACGGCTTATCCATGATATAAATTTATACATTGGAATAAGCCGCTGCCGTTCCCGCGCCGCTGCCGCTCCCGCCGCTGCCCGCTGATTTCGAGACTGAAGCCTTATAGGCTAAAATAAAACATGACCTTAGAAGTTTATCGACCGTCTGGTCAAATTGTTATAGGCGACAAGTCGGGGTCGCGGGTTCGACTCCAAGGGCGTTCTCTTTGATGATTAATTGTAGCTAACGTTCAAAACAATTTGCCTGCATATTGAAACATTTGTATGGACTCGTATTGTATAACCTATTGCTGATTAAAAGCGCAAAATAGCTATTAATTTCCACAATAGAATATGGACATAATGGACATATGGCTTTTATTTTCATATGGATCTTTTTGATATATATTATGATTTGAACTGATAAATTTCTAAAATAAATTTATTTATGCATTTCATATTACTCAAGGACTTATCACTTCTAACTTAAAGGGTAAGTAGTTACCACTTAAAAATACATACAGATTTTGTATTAATAAATAACAATCGTAATAATTATTATTATTTTACCAAAGTACTTAAAATATACTATCTACTGTCACCATGAATTTGTTAATTTACCTATTAACTTAAAATCAAACAACATAGGTTGAAGAATTTCTGTCTGCGGCTAACTCCCTGCAGAAATCTCTTAATTAATTTCCGATGGCAGGCAGCAGGCCAGTGCCACAAACTTAAATATTAATTAATTACTTAGTTTAGATACTCCGAATTGGACAAAATAATAATTTATATCCGCTTCTGAATATTTTATATGAACCAGTCTGTTTCGTTCTAGTTATTGCTAAACTTCAAGTAGATTATTAAAATGCTGATAGTTTTTTATCGTGACCAAAACTAATTTGGGATTTATTTTGTTAAAAGAACTTCGTGGAGAAAAATTTACGTTTTTTGCTGTTTTTTTACAATGAAAATGCACAGAACTTTTACATAATCAAAAGGTGGCAAAGTTTTACTCAATCATTGAACTTCAAAGCTAGTCTGAAGTTAACTCAAACTTCATAATTTTAAGTAAAGTTGGTAAGTCTAGGAACATGAATCGTAGAAGTTCTGGTAGCAGCCAATCACGAGTCAGGTTAGAGCCTTCGTGCCTAGCCGACCTACCTACTACTATTTAAATTGTGGGATCCAAATTAAAACATTAAGAGCCTGTTTCACCACTTCCTGATAAGTACCGGAGAGGCTATCCATAACTTAACTTGACAGAATATAGTGTATGGAGAATCTGTCAAAAAAGTTATGGATAGCCTATCTGAAACTATCTCTTTGTCAGGAAGAGGTGAAACGGGCCCTTAGAAATTTACTTTTCCAATCATTAGACAACAACTTCATTATTAGTTAAATATTTTTTTAACTTTTTAATCGGGACTTAACGCGACTTATTTAAGTAGTAATGCTACTACGAGTACATACTTTTTCTCGACGTTTCGGCCGTGTTGCAACGGCCGTGGTCACGAGGGGACTGCAGGAGCGCGACGTCTTCGTTTGCACCGGGCGGTCGGTTCTACGACTACCCTCGAATTGTCCAATATTTGTGTTCCAATACACTGAAAGTCAGTAGGTTCACTGCGACACACAACACTAACTGTATCCGGGTTTACACTTATAGACAGAGGTGACACACGCGGTTTGCACTTATTGATCACTGGATTCCAGGCGGGCGACAATTTAAATCCGTCCTCACGATTGAAATTTTTGTACTTTTTAATTTCAATTGCTTCACGTATTACTCTCGTGTGGTAATGACGATCCGTAGAGAGGATTTTAGGGTCGTGTAGCTCCATCCAGTGATTAGTCCCCATATCAAGCAGATGTTCTGCTACCGCGGATTTATTTGTCTGGCGATTTTTCACTGCGGCTATGTGCTCTTTCACTCTTTCGCCAATAGTCCGTTTCGTTTGGCCAATGTACGAACTACCACAGCTACAATCTATTTTATAAACCCCAGGAGTTTGGAAAGGTAAGGAATCCTTTGGTGACCGAAGTACTTGTGATATCTTACGTAACGGAGTATACACAGTCTTAATGGAGTATTTCCTCAGCTCTGTTCCAATTTTGTCCGTTACGCCTTTGATGTATGGTAAAAATGCTGCTTGACGGTTCACCTCTGGATACCTCGTTTTCTCCTTCTGTTTTCTCAATCCCCTCGACACCTTATACCCGTTACGTCTAAGTACCTCCTGAACATGTGTTAGCTCCTTGGGTAAATGTTCAGGGTCACAAAGGTTATGAGCTCTGTTTGTTAATGATGATATAACAGATTGAAGATGCCGAGGATGATGATGAGAAGCTGCGTGTAGATATCTGTCAGTGTGTGTTGGTTTTCTACACACAAACGAGATTTTCTACACACAAAGAGGTTTTCTACACACAAAGGAAACGTCGAGAAAAAGTATGTACTCGTAGTAGCATTACTACTTAAATAAGTCGCGTTAAGTCCCGATTAAAAAGTTTAATTATAATGCAACGCGAAAGTTTAAAATGTTATCTAAATATTTTTTGTTATAAATCTTTACCTTTAATTAGTAAAAAAATATATACGGTCTATGGGATGCCTTTTCCTAGTGGCATACTAAACAAAGCTTTGAAAGCTTTCCTTAGCATGACAATATCTCATTTATTACTGTGTTTATCATACTATTCCCACAACTGCAACGCCTAATTACAAAGCTCTATCATTTCAAACGTGATCCCGTAAATTCAATTCATACCATTCAGCACGGGTTATATTAATATGTAAAAGGATCAGCATTTCCAAGATGAAGCATTATGAATTCCTTGCACTTGGGCCGGTAGATCGGCGGCCATTTGCATCGGCGGCTAAACTAAGTTAGTATAATCCGACTATAAGTTACAGTCTGGCAACCAAGATTTTCAAATTTACGGCGAATATTGAATATTTTAAGTGGAAACTTGCGAGCCGTGACGATATTTGATTTTAGGGGATGTTCATAGGTTTTTCGCATATTCGTGTAGAGCACGGTCGGCGCATTTTCACACATACATAATATATGTAGGCTACGGGAGGAGGAATTTAGAATAAAATTCTAGATGTACGAGTTAAGTCACAGTATTTTAACGGAAGAACACATATACACTTTTCAGAAAAAACTAAAATAGACTAAAATTATCCGCCGACAATTCTCTTTTATATACAATGAAAAAACAGTTGAAATTCGAGGCGACGCTTAGCCATAGACAAAACATAACTTCCTTTTCCTAAGTAACCTTTTTTTACATTTCTAAAATGTGGCAAGGTGCAGTACGGTGGCGGTCGCGTCGCCAACAATATAATATTTAATTTTATAACTTTCAAGTCCTAATTTAAACCGAAGAGTGAAGAAAACCATACATTCTACAGTCACCTTCTACAGTACACCATAAAACCAAAATTCTACACATAAGCCAATATATTTTATTTTTAATATTATATTTTACTATCATTATTCACAATTATTAAGAAATAATATCATTAATTCTGTCAATGTAGCGTAGATTCTTAGGAAACAGAAAAAAGTAGAAAGATACTCTAAAAAATTTTCAACGTCTGTTTCAACCCTACAGTTTTTCCAGGTGAGATCAATCGTCTGGCTCCCGTAACATCTGTTCAGGATAAGCTCTCTAATGCCCCGTGTCTTGTTTACCTTTGACACTGCGATCGTTACTTTCTGATTCTGCGATTCCTCGTCCAGGGGATAATAGGAAAGGAAATAATGGAGTAAGAAACTGTGTTGGGTATAATGGTTTCAGATTCCGTTATTTAGGAATGTTTTTCTAAAGTTAATGATGTAAAGAGCTTAGGGATCTACTTCTAGTATAAGTTTGTTGAACTGTTTTGAGAAATATTATTAGATAGTTTCTATGCATAATTCTACTTAATATCGTACTAGTGAATCATTTAACCTACTCAAAATCTACTACTAAAATCTATTTTCAGTTACGTTTCACTCTAAGATTGGTAAAGATTCTCGATGTTACATTTGTAATGGCACGGAAGACGTGCTACAAGCGTTTCTGGTGCGAACTTGGCTGTGAACATTTTTAATTTAAATGGAGAAATGGAACGGCAAGATTAATGGAGTACGGTAATAATGATCCTTGCCAAATTCTTCAGGTCATGCCGTGTCAGCGTGTGGAGGCGTTTATGCTAATAAGTGGCAATAAAGTCACCAAAACAATTATTATGGTTGCAGGAAACTGTAGCTAGTGCCGAAGAATATTATACAAGGTGTAACAAAATATAGTGCTGGCTGATAATACTATAGGGGTTTTTTGTGTCTCTTTAAATATAGTGTGAAAGTGAACTCTATATAATTAAAATATCCGAAAGATATTTTTTTTTGTGATTTATAGGGGCAAGTGCCCGAGTGTCATGAATTTTCCCATACAATGGTGAAAAAAAAGTGACTCTTTCAGCGCTACTACTTTCGCAGCGAACTCTTTATATGGGCACATATACATTATACACCCTAAAGTATTATTTCTAAGTTTTGTTACAGCCTGTAGAAAGTTTTATTACTACTTAATTGTACGTGATAGTTATTAGCAACACCTAAATAGTGCAATATGAGCAGCATGGAAAAGACGTACTGCCAAAAAAAAAAAGAGTTTTTGAGTCAAAAAAAAAACAAGAATATACTCTAACATAATGCAAAAATTAGACAAAACAGTAGGTACTTCAAAGAAGATTACGAGAGTAAAAGAGTGAGTAGCGTCTCTCCAGGGATTCATCCGAAGTCCGAACCTATCCATGTTTCCGTCTATACATTATTGACGCTGCAGCTGACTAAAGACCACTGCGATTTTGTTTGCTTGCCGCGTTGTAGGAATAAACTCGTCGTCGAACAAATCTAGATTTGCGAGTCGCACGAGATTTATGGAAGCGGTATCGCTATCGACGTTTCTAGACGTTTCTTTCCAGAACATTCTCTGATGTGTGGAATAGATGGGGTTTCCGCAAAGTAATATTACATAATGGCTGCCAAGATCCTTTTAAGGGATTTCAAAACAAGATATTATGATTAAATTAGCAGATATTATGTAACAGTGAACGAGTGTAGATGCAATCGTCATTGAATTTCTCACTCCCAAGATTATGTTACTAAGATTCCTTAAGATGTTCTAAAGATAAAGAATAAGGATAGTGTTGGATAGTTTCCAAATCAGAGTCAATCCAATTTTGACATGGTTCTAGTTATACACCAACTCTTGGCTAGTGGATATGGAAATAAAGCCCATAGTTTCGGAAGCTGTATAATAAATTGTGTGAGATATCAATATATTGTATCAGTTTCCATCGTTAGTGCGGCGGGGATATTGTTTCGGCGTCCTTCCGGGAGGGATTTGAGGGAGACATAGAGAAGTGGGTTAAAAAAGTGGTGTTTTGTGTACCTTAACAGTAACAACGCATTAAAAAAGTCCTTGAAAATAAAAAGGAAGAAACTTTATTCGATAATTACTAAATATAGCAACACTATAGTTTTCAAGTGGTAATAAAAACTTAGGTCTTACTACAAAAGATTTAAACACCTGTTGAAAAGTTGGTTAGAGAAAAATTCAGTACAAAATGGTCTCAACAACTGTTCAGCAGATGTTTAGTTTTTTGTGGTAAGACCGATTGAATTTAATTGATAATGATTTTTTTGATCAATAATATTATTTAAAGCTCGTATATCCTCGTTTTGAGGGCACATCTTTAACCATCTCCCCTAGCATTGAAATACTTGGCTTTAACATATCAAGTGAAGTCCAGTTTCGATATCATCTAGAGGGTAAGGCCAAGTTAGCTTCGAAGAAGCTTGGTGTTCAGAACAGAGCGAGACGGTACTTAAGTCCGTACCAACGCCTACAACTCTACAAGGCGCAAGCTCGGCCTCATATATAATATTGTTCTCATCTCTGGGCAGGGGCGCCAAAATACCAACTGATCCCTCTGGATCGTATCCAACGAAGGGCCGCTCGAATTGTTGACTGTCATAGTGTTTCAAACAGCTTGGACCCCCTGGAATTACGCCGAGATGTAGCTTCACTCTGCATCCTCTATCGGTTGTGTCACGGGGAGTGCTCTGAGGAATTGTTCGGAATCATACCTTCTGCAACTTTTCGCCATCGTCCCACGCGAAAAATATACCATCCTCATCACCTTGATGAGTGGCAGTCTTCCACCGCGCGTTTCTCGCGTGACTTTCTGCCGCGCACTGTACAACTCTGGAACAAACTGTCACCAGCAGTATTTCCGGACCTATACGACCTGCAAACCTTCAAGAAGAGAGTGTATTCCCTCTTAAAAGGCCGGCAATGCACCTGCAGCACTTCTGATGTTGCGAGTTTCCATAGGCGACGGTAGTTGCTTTCCATCAGGTGACCCGTTCGCTCGTTTGCCCCCTTATTTCATTTTAAAAAATACTTCAAGGGCAGACATTTATTTGTGGTGAAAAGAATGAACTGAAACGAAATTATTTCTCAGAAAGATTATGTGATAAAAACTGGTGAGAACTGATTGCAGGGGGTTCCATATTATGAAATCAGATCAAAACAGTTCGTCGCTAATACCGACATAAAAGAGAATATGCTTCTACTGTTATATCATCTATGTCTCATCAGAAGATAAAAAAATAGAGGGATAAAATATAAACTGACTACATCAGCAAAAGAGAATTCATATGGGCTAGGGGCAGCCGAGTCGAGTGTCTGTGATTAGTACCCATTGAACCGTCGTTCCGTGCTTAACGACCGACTACAATAGAACGTGCCGTGGGATGACCAGCATACAAACTCCCTAGTTTTGACGAAATATTAAATATTTTGTCGGGGAAATTAGACGGGAGAGCTGGCGATTTAGTAATTGGGCAAGCTTTTTTCTAGTACCTCTGCTGATAATTTTGGCGTCGATATAATACAGCTCAATTTCGAAGATCAGTTGGTATGAATATAAAACTAAAGCAATGCATGGTATAAAAGAAAGTCGCTTGTAATGTTCCGTGGCAGGACGATAAAGTAACTACTGCGAACATTTTATCTTAAACTAGATGACCCGATGAACTTCGTATCATTTCCACCTAATATGAACCTTCCCTGGATTTTCCACGAATGACTAAAATTAGCCAAATCAGTTCAGCCACTAAAATTTATATAAATTTAGCAAATAAATCAAAAAATTACGTCTACTTGATTAAAAGAAAAAATAACACGTTTAAATTTAAACTATAAACAAAAGTTTCACAAAGTTATTGGAGTAGCAAATGTTGCGTGAACCAAATTGGTATATCTCGACCGCATATTGCGGCGTCGGGATTGTATTCGCAAAGCCGATTATACCTCACGGTCTGACCTGCCCATCGGATGCCCTAACCCCAACCTCAATTGTGACGTCCCAGGGCTCAAAAACAAATAGAGGTAAGATTTGCATTTGTTAAACCATTTAACTGTTGGATTTAATCATGCTCATAGGGGTACGGTTCCGCATGCGTATACCACCACCCTATCCAGCGTTTAGTGAGTGCGGAGACGCTGCGCGGACGGGACGTCGCTACCCCGGTGCGAGATTCCGCGATGTTTTAGACCGATCGTGGTTCCTTCGAGTGTTGTGTATCGTCAGTGGATTATGTGCGTTGCGAAAAGTTAACTTGATTTTTAATAATATTCATGTTTTAATATCAATAAATTTCAGGTAAAAAGTTAATACTAAACTTTAAAAAAAGCAACCCACTTGTTATGTAAGGATGGTATACAATAATACGAAAACGTGTTACGATAAAGAAATTAATTCAAGCAGAAAAGGGTTAGAACATAAAGCATGTTTTCGTAGCTATAAATTAAAGGGTCTTTGCATTTAAGAGAAGCACTTAGCAAATGTTTTTATAAGCTAGACGTAATTCCCGGATTAAGTAAAAATGTACTTGAGTTTGTTTTAATGGGCGCTAAAATTTTACCAGCCTTTTTGCTTTACAGCAATTTCACTGGGAACTTGTGTTTGAAGCTTTAATAACATGGAAAGGCATACTTTGGAGTTTGTAAAAAAGACCATTTTTATGAAATTGTAAGGGATATCGTTACTCACAAAATTTTGGTTCTCTTCAAACGATTTTCTCGTGAGTTATTGGTTTACCTAAAACGGTTCTATGCCATTTGACTCTTCGACGATATATGGCGAACCTATAGTATTTATGAGGTTTGCCATAGCCATTACGGTCTCAGCCGTCGTTAAGCTATAATATTTAACGAGCGCTGACCTAAGCCATTGTGTGCATTTTAGTTTATTTTTGCAGTCCTAAAGAGCAGGGTTACCTCCAAAATTTTAGCTTCGGTTTAAAATGCTGGCCTACTTTTTGACCTTTTTGCTGCTTTGAATTAACTTATTCGTCGAGTATACGTTTTGCATGTACCTATGTATGCAAAAACAGAGTTAAAATAAACGAAATTTGGAAGCAACATGAAATAAGGATCAAAGTCTTTTAGGATTATCTTTCGCTTTCGCATGCTTAAGATTATCCCCTATTAATATGTAGTAAAGAGCAATTTTGAAAGCAATTTCACGGTTTTAATTTTTTTCGATGTTAAAAGACTTTCTCAGTTGTTAATTTTTAAAAGCTTTAGCGCTTTCTTTATCTCCTGAAGGCTCATCACATTTAACTGATTAATGTGGAAATATACAAATGTCATAATTATAGCATTTTTGTTCAGACACAATTTTAACTGGATCCTAATTCCAGTATTCCAATTCTACAGGAATGCTCCTTCGTTTCTTGTTCGATCCAGTTACATTTTTATTATCACACAAAAACAAAGATTTTTATAATTTATACAAGACGTAAATACCGTATTTTGTGGTTTGAAAAGAAGGTGACTGGGTCGAACAAGAAAGCAAGCTACAATAATATTATTATGTTGAATTAGAATTTTAGAAGTGGCTTACATAATTTAAATATTATTTATCCAAGGGTTCATAAGATAAAATCGCTTGATAGTCGTATTATGTCTTTCTATATTGTGCTCTCCAAATGACTTGTCCTCTAGAAAGGGCTCTCAGATGAGTTCATGTTGAGGACTAATAACCTTCCTCAGATTCAACCAGCTTAATCTTAATCTCTCAATCACTTATAAGAAAAATAGTGTAGGTTTAGCTTCCTATATATTTTATTTACTTCTTGAAATATAATAATTTGATTCATTGTTAACAAAATGTTATGTTCGCCTAGATTCTAGATCAAAATTTTAGTAACGTATAATTTATTTCATTATTATATTACTAGCGACCCGCCCCAGCTTTGCACGGGTATAAAATATAATATACTTAGCTTATTTCACTCACTGAAAAAAATATTAAAATCGATCCGGTAGTTTTGATTTATATTCATTACTAGTTATAATATTATTATTAAATCAAACGTAAGTCCATATTTTGAACTAATAAAAATGATGACATTCAGACAATGTTTCATTTAGAATCTATCCGAAGCTAGATCTGTCTCCATAGAGGCATAAGAGTCGAGGCAATAAATCGCCTAAAAATTGCTTTTGTGGCATAAATATTGAATTTATACCTGCAGAGATGGTACATGAAACTATGTCAGCGACATCATAATTCTCTTTGATCAAACTGTCATTAATTTTTTTCTCTGAAAAAAATCTGGTTTAACTATTTATAGTTTACCCAGTAATCCATAAGCTAAAATAATTTAAAAGAATTAAGGCTGCAGAAGATTTCCACACATATTTTCCTACTAAAATAAATTTGACCAAAGTGGCGAAAGTAGTAAAAGAATAAAATTAATTATGCAGCACCCGTTCTCTTGTAAGCTCTTATTTAAAAACTCTTTTCGTTCCAGCTTTGGATTTAAGTGTTGATTTGAGGCAACCTATTCTTTATGAAAAAACTTTATCACTGGTGGTAAACCGAGGTCGTCAAATCTTATTTTTGTGATTAAAAATATTATAGTCATCTTTATATTACGGGAGCCCTAGAACATTTTTTTTGATTACTATTAAGGTAATTTTTTGTGAGTAGCTTCATTTTGATAAGACGAATAACATTTTTATCTGCGAAAAATCTTGAAAGTGGTAGCTAAGAGAAATAGAAAGGATTTCATATTTTGACTTGATGGTCCTAATGTTTATTGGGCCAGTCTCATTTGTTTGAGCCACCGGGCAAAGGAGATTGCAAAATTTTATTACGAGGTTCTTGGTTATAAGATTATTTCATGTTTCTGGAAAATATTGTTCATTAGTTAAGTAGATTGCATTATGTCATAATTACATCATCATCTTTATTTTGTACCTTTGTTGTGTAATCATCTTTTATTGCTTGTTTTATTATTTTTAATTAATTATTAATATTATAAGTTTCATTATTGTTTTATTTAATTACAGCAATTAGATGAAACATAGTGCATGTCAGTAACATTACAATAGTAATATGAACTAATAGTACGGGAGCCCTAGAACATTTTTTTTGTTACTATCAAGCTAATTTTTGTGAGTAGCTTCATTTTGATAAGACGAATAACATTTTTATCTGCGAAAAATCTTGAAAGTGGTAGCTAAGAGAAATAGAAAGGATTTCATATTTTGACTTGATGGTCCCAAAATGTTCTATTTGTAGGACAATGTTACTCTTAAATTATATAACTATTAACCTATCAATATACAAAAAATCAGCTTGTTAGGGTTCCGTTTTAGGGTTTTGGGTGGGTTAATAGTCATAAGAGTAACATTGTCCTACAAATTTAATAAAACAGTCCATATTTAAGGACCATCAATTCAAAGTATGAAATCTTTTCTATCTCTGTCAGCTACCACTTTAGAGATTTTTCGCAAATAAAAATGTTGTTCGTCTTATCAAAATGAAGCTACTCACAAAAATTAGCTTGATAGTAACAAAAAAAAATGTTCTAGGGCTCCCGTACTATTAGTTCATATTACTATTGTAATGTTACTGACATGCACTATGTTTCATCTAATTGCTGTAATTAAATAAAACAATAATGAAACTTATAATATTAATAATTAATTAAAAATAATAAAACAAGCAATAAAAGATGATTACACAACAAAGGTACAAAATAAAGATGATGATGTAATTATGACATAATGCAATCTACTTAACTAATGAACAATATTTTCCAGAAACATGAAATAATCTTATAACCAAGAACCTCGTAATAAAATTTTGCAATCTCCTTTGCCCGGTGGCTCAAACAAATGAGACTGGCCCAATAAACATTAGGAGTATAAATAAAGTTGGGAAGCCAAACCTAGTTGATGGACAGCCGGTATAAATTATAGGAGCCGTTGTGGTTAAGGTTTCCACTTTCGTATACTTACATTCGATCGTATACGAATGTGTGTAATTGATGGGCGGTTCTTGTAATTGGAATTAGGAGATACTTTATAAAAAAGGGATATAGGAGATACAAGAGATATATTGTAGAGAATAAGTATTATATTACCTACGTTAAAACATAATACACAAAGGCGTCAAAAACTAATATAAAAAAGTTATAATACTTGCAATTTGCATACATCAAAATATTTTTAAAATACTTTTATAAAATCGTAAGTTATAATAATATTTTGAAATGCAGTTACTTTACGTATATCTTGATCGTGGGAATGGCAGACACAATAGATATTCAATAGTTATGCGACAGCCGGGTGCCGCTTGGGGATTGATGGGTTAAATTTCAGTTTGAATGTATTCTAAGTTTATGGCTGTCCAGTGTCCATGTAACTTACAACACCAAACGACCAAAATGTAATTCCAAATACTATCTATCCGAAACTTTAAACTCCATATTGGACCAGCAGAGTAATTTTACGGTCGGTTGGTTTCTCTGACAGCTCTACCCCACTCGAAAATCCGGTACATGTCGCACAAAGTAAGGATTAAAAGTACCAGTTCTTTGGCTGGACAATTTATCAGTCCATAAAAGAATACGTTTGGGGATAAAACCCGCATAACCGTATTAGTTTTTGTGGCAACGGGCTTTACACTGTTATATCCGATCGATAGTGTTACATTTGTAAAAGATAATATTAATTTTAGTCTTTCCACCTTTACTGCCGTACTCAGAGATGAATATTAATTACTCAGCTGTAATTGAATGAAGATTTTGAATCCCCATAAACTATCTGTCAAACTCTTTAATAAATTGAATTTTAATCATCATTAAAATGTCTCTGCGGCCGTTGATTTCTTAAAATTTTTGACTAGTGAATGTCAATCTGATATACCTTATATATCTTTAAGTTTAGGCTTTGGTTTTTAAAGTATAATAGACCACTATCACGACATTAGTAATTGAAATGGAGTATTTTAAGATAGAATATATTTGATTCGATTCGTGAAAACTGTAAACGCTGCAGACTTTGGGATGTAACATACATTTTTACAATTTCACGTACGACTCGTTCGGACCGAAAAGGTTAATGTTAATGCGATGTTCTTAGATTCTAAGTGATATTGCGACTGACCCTAATAAAATGTTGAAGATATACAATTTTAGAACTTTCAGTCGATGGAGGAAGATATTTTTAATCGTGATTCTAATTTTGAACAGTTTTGCTGTTTTAGCTTGAATGATTTCATGTAAAAGCTCATCGGTACTAAAATTTATGTTTACTACTACAATAATAAAATGTTGATTACATTTCAAAAGCATTTTTCAAGTTACTGTTTCATTAAAAATATAGGTGTTAACACCTCCCCCTTTTAATGTGTAACGTGGATTTACGCGGCATGTGATGACGTCGCGGTCGCTTCCGATCCCGGGACTCAGTGTCATTCGGTTGTATGGTAATTCGATTCTCATCAATTCTGATTAAATTGAATCAAAGTCAAGGATTCAAAAATCTCATTAAATTTTTTTATCTTAGCGTGATACTGGTATGAGTAATGGTTTAAATATAACGTTATTTCTCTCGTTACAAATAACATAATATTATTTAACCCAGTCTTATCTATTTGCCTAGATCTTTGCAACTGAGCCTTATAAAACAATTTATTGCATATTGTCCCGTTCAAAATACAATGCTTATTTCAGGAATACTTACGTCAAATTTTGTCAATGATGATTCTAATACAATCATTTGGATCACAATAACTTAATCAATATACTTCAATTGGGATTAAATTCTGATTCGGATTTCATTTCTATCTTGTGTAAACTATTTCACATTCGTTAATTCGAGTACGTCCCGATTTCGGCGGCACGTTCATTTACGGGAACTCGCTATGACGGCGGATATCGGGACTCGTGTCATTCGGTAATTCACATCTCATCAATTCTGCTTAAATTGAAATGAGTCGCTCAACGCATTTCACATTTCTATCATCCGTATTTATTCGGCGCGTATTTATCACGTGATTTATTTTTAGGTTTTCATCCTTGAGTGCTTTCGTGAGATGACTGATTGATTTGGTATGTATGTCGCAGCCGACTGGTTTAAATAGCCGTTTAATCAAACAGCTAGCCTTTTGACTGAACAACGCCATTCAATCACACGGCTATACGTCGTTTAGCCGACTTGTTGACTACAACGTTTAACACTACAGCTAGACGACGCTTAGCCAACTGGTCTGTTTTTGTTTTGGCGGGGGGCTGTGCCCCCCGAGCCCCCCTTTTATTTAAAGGCGGTCGCCGGCTGCTGCCGCAGCACGCTCGCTGCGCTCGCTCGGCTCCCTCTGTGTTGTGGTCTAAGTTCTAACCTAACCTAACCAACTTTTGGACTTTCTGGATTGTGTTTGTTTTTCTTTTGACGGGGGGCTGTGCCCCCCGAACCCCCCTTTCGGGGGAGGCTGCGTCCATCCATTTCATAATCCCGTAATTTCTCCTCGAATATTTGTTGAAATTTTAATTCACTCGTATGTGCCTCGACAATTTTTGTCTCTTTAATAACACTTGTAACTTTTATTAACTACTTTCTTTCCGAAAAACAACCACAAACACCAACAAACACCTGCTAGTTGACGCCATATTGTAAATAAGCGCATCTAGCGCCGCAGCGGTGCGCGCTGAACTAATTCAATTAGACGGTGGCTTTTGAATCAGCTGTAGTGTTGAACGTTTTGAGCGACTAAAATATTCAATAGAAAAGCTAGACGTGTGATTGAATGGCGTTGTTCAGTCAAAGGGCTAGCTGTTTGCATTTAAACCAGTCGGCTGCGACATGTATATGGCCAATTAATATAAAATTAGTTAGGATTGTTTCAAATTATTGTAAGCCTAGACGTACCTAAGACTGTGTTACAACGGTGAAAATACAGCTAATATAAAGCAAACAAACAACTCAGAATAACCTTATAAAACTTGAGTCAGACAAGTGAAATAAGCCTCGTAATCTCCGAAAGTTATTTCCCTTTACATTGTACATTTCAGTAAATCCGGTATTAAGATAATAATAAAATCCTTCTGGATTGTAGAAAAAGATCAAAACATTCGTGGAAACCATTTGTTTCAAAGAAACAGAACCACTAATCTCTTCGGTTGGTCTGAAATATCACTAGCGGGTTAAGGCAGGCTTGATCGATGGATCCTATTCCGAGTGTAACGTAACCTATGTTAGGTACATTGTGTGAGTCTGTAGTATGATTCAGCAGTACTGCATGATTGTTGTATTGTGCCGCGTACGAATGCTATAATACTTTA
Organism: Aricia agestis; assembly: GCF_905147365.1. Taxonomy (NCBI): domain Eukaryota; kingdom Metazoa; phylum Arthropoda; class Insecta; order Lepidoptera; family Lycaenidae; genus Aricia; species Aricia agestis. The sequence continues at coordinate 19,076,962 of NC_056410.1, read as the reverse complement.
TCTATGAATGTAGCTTCATTTATGTTTCGATAGACTTACATTTGATATAGGTACAATATTAAATGTTGGAGGAAAATAAAATCAGGAGCTCTTAAATTATATTGTACCTAACAGAAGTTAAGTATATTTAACTTCTGTTACAATATAATTTAAGAGTTTAAATATTAGTATTTATTAGAAGGATTGCTTTGATATCATATGATATATTTTTAATTACAATCGCTATCGTCTTCACAATATGAAGATCATTTCAGTTTTCCGAGCAAAGAAAATGTCTCTGCATTGTTAAAGCTATAAAGTCTCTTCTGGTGAACTACGATCACTTACAATAATTCCTGATATTGGAAAGAACATTTTAATCACAAGATCAATTCAAAGGAATTGAATTATTCATTCATCTGGCTTATAACCGGTATCATCCCGAGCAATATTACTGAAATGTACACTTCTTGTTTACGATACGACTTTAAATGTTACTAGTTCACTTTTAATGGTACAATTTTTGGGCTATCTTTTATTAAATTGCTTTTGATGTAAACAATGAGTTGAATCAGTAATTATTGATAGATAATATAAAATATTATCTATCAATGATCAATGACGACGTGGACGAATTTAGACGTGGGTGAGCCATGCTTCGGTACGAATAGGCCAGCTCGACCGGAGAAATACCATGTTCTCACAGAAAACCGGCGTGAAACAGCTCTTGCGCTGTGTTTCGCCGACTGAGTGAGTTTATCGGAGGCCCAATCCCCTTCCCTTTCCATCCCTACCCTCCCCTATTACCCTATTCCCTCTTAAAAGGCCGACAACGCACCTGCAGCTCTTCTGATGCTGCAAGTATCCATGGGCGACGGAAGTTGCTTTCTATCAGGTGACCCGTTTGCTCGTTTACCCCCCTGATTTCATAAAAAATATATATACTTAATACATGGATCACTAATAATTTTCAGTTTCGTCAAATAAAACGATATTAATTAATGATTCATCGTAATTTAGCTCTATATCATCAAAGATACAGTTGTTCGACGTTTTACAGTGCAACTCTAATCTTATATTTTTAACGAGCAATTCTTGTATCTATACTTATACTATTCATTTTATTAAATATATTATATAATTATAATTATATAATATATATTATATAATTATAAAGCGGAAGAGTTTGTTAGTTTGTTTGTTTGTTTGAAGGCGCTAATCTCGAGAACTACTGGTACGATTTGTAAAACTCTTTCAGTGTTAGATAGTCCATTTATTTAGAAAGGCTATAAGCTTTATTTTATCACGCTACGACTAATAGGAGAGAGAAATAAAGGGAAATGTGAAAAAAACTGGGAAATTATATTTTGAAAGGGCTTATCTCACGAACTACTGGAGCAATTTTTCTGTTATTTGGCACAGATAAGAAGTAGACCACGTAAAGGATCATTTTTGTGGACTAAATAATAAATAAGCCGCGCGGAACGTCTAGTATAATATGTATATATAATATATATAATTGGAATCTCGGTATCGCCTCCAACGATTTTCATGAAATTTAGTATATAGGGGGTTTCGGGGGCGATAAATCGATCTTGCTAGGAATCATATTTAGAAAATGTAATTTTTTCGTGTTTTATCGAATACCGAGCAAAGTTCGGTCAAATAGCTAGTTCAATAATTATTATCTGTTATACTTTGCAATTTCGCGTTAAAATTACACAACTAGATGACGTTGTCACGCGTGTCGTGTGACGTGTCTTATCTGTCGCGCTAAAATTTTATCTTTATTAATTTATCGAGCGGGCATCATTCGTTTTTTCGGGAAAAGTATCTTAAGTTCAGCTAAGTGAAGAGGTAACAGACGGACAGACACAATTTGTCATTTATTATAAAAATATTATAGCAAATGACGCCCGCAACGCCTTTGCGCCAAAATTCGTTTATTCGTTTTTTAGGGATAAAAATTATCTTATGTCCTTTCCCGCATGAGTAACTCGGTTCAGCGGTTTGGGCGTGAAGAGGTAACAAACAGACATTTGCATTTATAATATTACTAATATAATAAATGCGAATAAAAATGTTATACAAACGTACAAACATAACCCAGTTTAATTTGTATATTTTACAGCTTGTCGCGTGCAGCTTGTGTAGTGTGTAGTGTGTGCTGTGACTGCAAACCTTTTATCAGATGAATGGCGCCTCTCGGCATTATGCATCTCTGTTGGAACTTGCGCTGTTTTGTATGACATGTATAAAAGTGGAAACATAACTATGATTTCATTTCACACTATTTTAGTGTAAAATAGTGTTTTAGCTTGGGAGATACATTTTAAAAGTCCATATTATTTTTAAAACTCTGTTTAATATGTTATATTTTACAAGGATTTAACAAGTCATCCATAATATTATAATTAATGTTAAAGTGTGTCCGTCTGTTACTTCGTAGCACCTCCATCGTGATTCGTGGGTATCGCAGACACTATAGATTTTCAAAGCCGGCTGCTGCTTCGGGATTGATAGGTTATGTCTAAACCGCTGAACCGATTTAGCTGAAAATTGGTATAGAGATACTTTAAATGCCGGGAAAGGACATAAGGATTTTTTTATACCAGAAAAATGTACGGTTCCCGTGCTATAAACGATTTTTTGCGAAACGGAGTTGCGGGCAGCAACTAGTATGATTATAATTATTTTAATGCTGAAATGGGGTAAAAATATAAGAAAATACAAAATAAAATATGAAGACCTGAGTGAATGAAGTGGGTAACTAACAATTTGAGGACTGTCGTTTTTTGCATAAAAAGCCTCCATTTATGCAAAAATTAGGGCCGGAAAAATGATTAAATATCACAAAATGTGGATTTTATATATATAGCTAGATGTTTTAGCTAGATGATGAATTAGGTAAGTTACAAGGTTTGTTGAAATTATAAAGGGAAAAATATAAGGATTTATTTGCTCTTAAGTTGTAAAATGTTACTTACTCATTTCTGCTTTCCTAGCGGCTTCGCTTGCATGGAATATAATATGTATGGCATGCAAACTTTGATTCCCAACAAACGAATTATTTTTGTAACAACCTAAATTAATAAAAATATCTCTCTAGATAGAAATAAAATCAATTGGACCTCAAACAGCTCAGTAGATAGAAAATAAAACAGCGCATATTTATGAGTGTTTGCACGACGTAAAAAGTTGTAAGTATCCTGGCGAGACACGCCAAACAACGGAGGTGGATCAATCGATCATAAACTCGCTGATAAAGATATTCTGCTGAGAGTCGTAAAGGGCACCACATTATAGACGTTTACTACCAAAAGCCTAAGAAGGTTCTTAGCGAAAATAAGAGTTATGATTTTACTAGAAAATGTTGTCGGATTTTATAAATTTAAGTTGATTAATTTTTTGAACTGATTTTTTTCTAATTCAAAGAGATTATGTAAACCTTGAAGAGAGGCTCTAAAAAAGGCCGGCAACACACCTGTAACTCTTTTGATGTAGCGATTGTCTATGAGCGACGGTAGTTGCTTTACTTTACTTTACTTTAGTAAAGTAGGGTAGCACAAAAATCAAATCAAACCTATCCCAATACGGCCAATCCAAAATTATTGTTAGTTTAGAATGCAGAATGGTTCCACCACACCATATTATGATACATACCTATTATGTCCCATAACCTCTAAATAAAGGGCAAAACGTGAAGTACCATCGAAAAAAAATATTCATAGGCAGGTAGACCTACGTCATTTGGTCGCACTATGTCAAACTCAGCCGATAGATTCACATTGAAATGACAGAATCCAACCGAATAACGTAGGTCCGCTATCTCACATCTGCCTACGAAACAACGCCTCTAATTTTTTATTTTTTTATTTACAATCTTATTTATATTATAGATATATTCTAATATTACAATCGATTCATTAATCCTAACCCGGAGGAACCTTGTCGCGACAAATGTATTTTCGCTGTCTATGCCTCAGTCTCATCTGAATTATTCAACATGTCATCAGATATTTCTTATTAAACTTAATATATTCGTCGGGCATTCGCTACATGTCATTTACGAGAATACAACACTTATTGTGTACTACAAGTAAGGACTCTCTTCTAGTGCGAAAAAAGTAATAAAATATGATTACATTATTACGATCAGATACAATTTATTCATAGGCAAATAGCACCTACTTCGTTCGGTCGGTTTATGTCAAGCTAAGTCTATCATCTCTGCAAACCCAACCAAATTAAGTGGAAGCGTCAACTACTCTCACTTTTTTTTTCTGTGACTACTAATTTTGTATTTACTTTTATTTTTATTCAATTTTTTTATTTCAACAATTCTCTTTTCTTTTGTTTTTGATTGTGTCATGATAAGTAATCTGCAAAAATAAAAAGTGTTTTTTTCAAAAACAATAACAACATTATGCAACTTCACAAAAACATTCAAATAAGGGGTCACTTTATATTCATGAGTTATTAAATTATTCCAAATCTACAAACAACTTATGGCATGACAAAATACTTCAATTTGTTCGGCTTAAATAATGCACGAGGAAAGATGAAGCCGAATTTAAAAATCCTTCCGAAGTTTTTTATACTTAACATTAATTTCACCCCGAGGAGAAATAAAGACATGAGTGGATGAAGTGGGTAAGTAACATTTTATAACTTAAGAGCAATTTATCATTTTTTCCCTTACAATTTAAACAAATTTTGTGACTTAGCTTCTTCAATCTTTTTATTTTTATTTTAAATAATTTTTCGGAACAAAAGCCTCATAATTAAAAAATCGGCCAAGTGCCAGTTGGACTCGCGCACGAAGGGTTCCGTACCATTATAGAGCAAAAATAGAAAAAAGGTCCCGTTTTTACCCTTTGGGTACGGAACCCAAAAAAAAAAACAATTTCTAAATTACTAGTTACCCACTTCATCTACTCGTGCCTCAAATTTTATCATACATTTATAACCAATTGATATTTTTTCATGAGTCCTAGATCGTAAGAACTGCCATTTGTAACTTGGGTTTGCAATTTATTGGTATAATTTATCATTTTATCGAATTTCCCTTGTCATAAAATAACGACCGGCTACTTTATTCCTATACGTGATAGGAAAAAGGTGAATTCTTTGCCATAAAGTATTTAATCGAACGGCCTACCGAATTTATGAGAACCTTTGCCGTTACTTGATCGATAAGATGTGACACAAACGTTTTAAGTAAAGTAATAATAGCTCCCACACCGGTTTCGGTGACGGTGGCCGGTTTCACTGAAACCAGGCCAGCTACGCAGGAGTAATTTTATAGTGCCCAAGTGTGTGCGCAGTACTCAAGAGCACTCTCTATTCCTTTACTCTCATAACCCAGTGGGACGAAAGACCGACACGACCGGCGAGAGATCAGGCGCAGGACCGACTTTTTACATGCCCATCCGACGCATCCAGGCCATCTTACTTGTCAGACAATCAGGTGATCAGCCTGCATTGTCCTAACTAAACTTGGAAACAACATCCAACGAGGGAATCGAACCCATGACCCCCGAGTCAAGAGCCGCGCTCTATACCACTAGACCACGGAGGCGATGGTCTATAAAGTAGGTTACATATTGAAATATCATAATTCACAATAACCAAAGTATGTAAAAGTAATAATATATTTAAATGCAGTTTAAATCTTACTTTTAAACTAAACTCTTATGATGATTTTGATTTTTGAGATTATAATTATGTGATACAGAGTGTCACATAACTAAGTAATAATACTTTAGGGTATGCATGGGTACCTTAGACTAAGAGTATATAGAGGTCGCTGTGAAAGTAGCAGCGCTGACAAAGAAACTTTTTAAAACTTTTATATCGAAAAAGGTTGCTGGGGCATACAAATCATAAAAAAATGCTCTTTCAACGCTGCTACTTTCACTGTAAACTCTATGTAAGGGACACAAACACACCCTAATGTATTATCACTTAGTTTTATTACACCCTGTATAAGATCAATTTCGTGCATATACGTGCGAGAATAATACTTTTAAATCACGGTTATGAATTTCCGAATGGAAATAATAATTCCAAATCACAATTCTTAAGCAGACTCATTATCTCGTCGGTAAAGACTGAAAAAATAAAAATCGTTAGTATAACAAAGGAAACCGGAACCAATTTTAATTAAACTCAACCTCAACTATTAAGCAGAGCAGTGACTTTTTCGAAAGTTTTATTATGAAGCCATTTAGCCAAGACTTTTTCGTTATCGCTTCGTTTTATAATCGCCGATCAAAGTGTATGGAATTGACATAAGCGTTCGTTAATATGACGCTGACGTTCGACTCGACTTATCTCAACTCCATACATTTTGATCGGCGATTCTATAACGAAGCGATAAAGAAAAGATTTTGGCTCACCCCCAGAACTGAAACTTTACAACACGTGCTTTGCATTCGCGGGGAATTTAAACCTAAGAAATTTAAATATAACTTCATTCGTAACGAGCAAAATTACGATAGAAATAAAACTATTTTATGCTACGAAATACGACGACGAATGAAATTTAATGAATCTAAAGTCAACCTTCATAGAAAAGAATAACTTTTATTATTTTGTATGAAGGTTGACTTTAGATTTATTAAATTTAATTTCATTTGAAATATATTTTTTAAATGGTCCTTCATAATATGTAAAAGAAAAAAATCGGATATTTCGGTGTAATATTGGACGAAGTTCTACGCAGAAATCCGATAACTCCGTTAAGATATTCACTTACCCAAATGTATTTTATAAAACATCAAACTTTATGCGAGAGACTGGGCTCGTGTTACTCACGGATGATTAAACAAGGGCTGATAGCAGCGGGGTCAGGACGCCTTGATGAATCGCTCCATTGATTTTATATTTTAAACTAAAACATAGATATAGTACGGCCCACTTACGCTATTCTCGGTTAAAGTTAACTCAGGGCTTTATTAATGACTAGCTGTTGCCCGCGACTTCGTCCGCGTGGACTTCAGTTTATAGCGCGCGATGTCAACAAAATTGGTGTCAAAAGCTTTTATAAAAAAAACCCTGGTACCTCTTAAATCGATACAGCTGTGCAGTGTGCACACAATAAGTACTTCATTTTTTATATTAAACTTTATATTTTATGCCAAATTTTAAAGCTTATTTAGCCCCCCAATTACACAACTTTACCCATAAACTATTTATCATTGATAGGTTTAGCCCCAATTTCACCAACGTCTGTTAGTGTTAACAGCTTGTTTTTTTTTTTTTTTTTTTATTATAAAATTGGGGCCGTCTATAGACTGTTCGTCCATATCCTTTTTTTGTTATTTTATTATTTAGATTTTTCGCACCAAGGATAATTGAAATAAAATTATGAATTTTAATTAATTGTGGTCCATCACGCCATGGACACATTTTTTTTTTTTATATATGTGTATATGTATATTTAATAGAATAGAGTATAATATGTTATACATATAATAAATAAATATATACATTTATTGTTTTATAAATTGCATAATAATAATATGTTTTGAACGGTGAGGTCCCAGTCGGTGTGGCGGCCAGTAGATCCGACATTTTCCGATTTCCTTAGATTTTATGCTGCTCCACCCTTTGCCTTTAGATGTTGTGACATTGGCTTGGTGGAGAGGGGTCACTCAAGCTGGGTGGAGTTTCTAGGTTGTTAAAAAGATATCGTTCTGTGTCGAATCTACCCGCCATGTGGCTTAGGACTTCTGTCTTTAGGACTGTCTTTTATAGCCATTTTTATATTATAATCTTTTATGTGTTCGGTTAACAGCTTGTTAAAATGTCCTGTCTTCTCTTTCATTCATATGAAAAACGAAACAGCTAACGTAATACTAATTCGAGCATTAACTTTAACAGTCGTTGGTGAAATTTGGTCTTAAGAGGATACACCAGGGGCTAGAAAAATGAATAAAAAGTACGTGTAATATCTATAGCTGTCTCCCTTACCTCAAGCCTATACCGCAGAACGCGATAGAGACAACTGCAGAAAATCCAGAAAATCAACGATTCGTTGTTCCCTGATTCCTTCTCCAAAACTTAACCAATTTAAGTACTTTTTTCACTAAAGATTAAAGAAAGGCTTGAGCTATGTTCCTATGTTTTGCTTTTTTTTGTATAATCTAGCCAAATCTGTTTTCTAGACGTTTGAACACAGCGGAAAATCTGGCCATTTTTTTGGGTATTTGAACGTTCATATCTTATTTAATAATTAAATTATGAAAAAAAAGAAAACATAGGGACATTGTATTAGTGGCCGTAGATATTCAGGAAAAAAATTATAACTTTACTAGCATTATCCAGGGAGGAAACAGGGGACAACGTTTGTATGGAAAAAAGGGCGGTGTGGACTCCTCTTAAGGTTACGTCACTGCCTGCACAGGTAAAGTACTGAGTTATTTAATACCGTAGAATAGATATAACAATCGAAAAAATCGAGACTTAAATGTAAGATGATACCACCTCTTATAGAAAGACTTTTGAGCAAGCATCAGCGCGATGTAGAAGACGCACGGCGCCATCTATTATGAATTTTTTGAACAAATTTACGACCCTTACAACCCTTTTTTCCAGTAAAAAAGTAGCCTATGTCCTTTCTCAGGCTTTAGACTATCTGTATACAAAATTTCATTACAATCGGTTCGGTAGTTTTGGCGTTTGGCGCGAAAGCGAGACTGACAGACAGACAGACAGAGATACTTTCGCATTTATAATATTAGTATAGATTATGTGCACATTGCACAGCTGTTTTTGGGTATTTTGATTAATTAAGGGCCGCGCTACACCGGAATGGCAGCGGGGAGGCGAGCACTTTCAGCGCTGCCATTCCGGTGTAGCGCGGCCCTAAGAGGGGTACCACTTACCAGGGTTTTAAAAAGTTTTTAAATTTGACACATATTTTGTTGACACCGCGCGCTATAAACAGCTAGTTATGAATAAAAACAATAATTTAAAATAAAGTAAGTATGATTAGTTCTGTTACAATAATGAAGTAAAAAATAAAACGCCATCTGTTTTCATATATTAGAATTAAAATGTTGATTGCATTGATATATTTTCTGGATGGAATATAGGCCAACACGGTACACTCGAACTCCTTAGAAATGCAGTAGGAGTTCTATAAGATAAGATAGATTGATTAATATTATACCAAGTGATAATATTATTAAACATAATATTCTAACGTATTAAAAACTATAAACAAAAACATAATAACTAATAAGTATGTTTAGTTCTATGTTACAATGAAGTAAAAAATAAAACGCCATCTGTTAAATCCTATTACAACTAAAATGTTCATTGAATCGATATATTTCTGGATTTTTATAATATTATACATAAAATATATTTAAGATTTTTGAAATATTATTTTAATACACATCCAAGACCCAGGAACATTGAAAACTTTTTGTTCCGCCTGCGGGACTCGAACCCAGGGCCCCCGGGATGAGCGCTGGCCACGCGCAATGCGAATTAATTTTCATCGATATTTTCATGGAAATAAGATATTTTCCCACATCAAAATGTAGCCTAGAATAACTGTGTACAAAATTTCATTGCAATCGGTTCAGTAGTTTTGGCGTGAAAGCGATACAGACAGACAGACAGAGATACTTTCGCATTTATAATATTAGTATAGATTAGTATAGATATAGATATACTAATCATACAAATGCAAAAAGTGTGTCTGTCTGTCTGTTACGCGTTACGGTTTGGAAATACTTAGTCCCAGGAAAGGACATAGGATACTTTTTATCCTGAAAAAATGTGTAGTTCCCGGCGATAAACGAATTTTGCCGCAACGGAGTCGCGGGCGTCATCTAATGAATGTATATATAAAAGTATGTTATGTGTTTCGGTTCTACCTACTTATGATAGGAATATAACAGTACAGCAGCGTTTGTCAACCCCCCCCCCCCCCCTGGGGTCGCGACTTACAGTTTGGAAAACACTGCTGTATAGTTAAAGTAACAAGCAAAGTTACAAAAATTATGATAATATGAGATAATATACCGTATCTAATTTTTGTAAATCGTTAAGGAGTTTTGGAAATATGCATAACATAATTTTTTAAAGAGTAAGGAAAAAAATGTAGATATGGCAACGGAATACTGTTTTGGGTAGAAACATAAAAAGTAAATAGGCTTCGCTAATAATGGGTCATTTGCATCCGCAATTCCCGTTCAATCGCTGCAAAAAACTGGGATACGAATGTAGAACATTCCAGCAACTTATTGCATTTCAGTCAATGAAATTCTATGTTTACTCGATAACATAGCAAATTGAACAGATAGTTAGGTTTAAGTGTTTTATGGACTACTGCCGCACTCAGAGTGGAATCTCAATTACTTAAATGTAATTTTAATTAAAATTTTGACATAGGCCCAATACATTATATTCTGTCAAACTCTTCATTAACTTGAAGGTTTATAATTAAACTTTTTAATCGGGACTTAACGCGACTTATTTAAGTAGTAATGCTACTACGAGTTTAATTATAAATTATAATGCAACGCGAAAGTTTAAAATGTTACTTGAAGGTTAATCACAATTAAATGTCTCTGAGTACGGCGGTAAGTAATGTATGTATTTAAGTCTTAAAATATTTTTTTATTAATTTATTAACAGTCACCTTTTTCTTAACCCAATGTCTGGCTAACTAATATTATTATAGGCATTGCTGAGTTTTTTGTTGATTTCCTATTAAAGTTACTTTTTCTGAGGACAAGGGTTTAATTTAACATTATAAAAAAAAATATTTAGTTGCTATGTGATTAGCCTTGGCGAATTATTATTTTACACACAATATCTGTTAGTGGCTGATCTACATATTATAGAGTGATTTTTAATACAGACATTGCTGTTCTGATTATGATTTTTTGAATTTGGTTATCAATTTATTTTGAGGGTTTTATTAATTTAAGCAACCGAGCAAATGCATTAACTATCAAAATATTATGTTTCTTATTTATTAGATTAGTATGTAACTTTTGATAAACAACTTATTTAGTATAACAGCTTTAAGTCTTAACATAACTAACCACTGAAGTACTAAAATGTTTTATCTCTCTAAAATGTACTAAACTGCATTTCGTTCTAAACACTTACGGATTTTGTCGCGGAGCACTTTTCTTACTCTCGTCGTTTTGGCTACTTTGCAGCGGCCGTGGCCGTGGCCACAGGTGGACTGAGCTGTGACCTTTATTCGGTCTAAATCGAAAGACATAATAATTGATAAAACTACGGGTAGTTTAAACTAAAGCGGGCCATAAACGCAAGGGTGTACTTGACAGGTTTGCTTGTGCAGTTGCGCCTGTCAGGAAAAGTTGAGACAAAACATGCACAGTTCTGTGACATACACGCTCCGGTTTACCCGAACAGTTGACCTGTTCAGGCAAACCTGTCAGGCACACCTTTGGGTGTATGGTCTGCTTTAAACAAGTTTGATCATCTGTCACCTCAGTGGCTGCTGGAAATAAGCGTACGTCAGGAACAAGAAAAGTACGCTCAAATCCGTAAATATTTAAAACGTTATGAATTCGCGTACATATTCTTCCTTGTACCATCGATGAAATTAATTTATAGGCGGATGACGGGTCTACGTAATTAATTTGTCGTATTGTGTCAATTCAATATTAGTCGGTTTGTCGGCTGGGTTTGACATATTAACGCGGCCAAATTACGTATGTCCGCCATCTGCCTATGAATCAACTTCTCTGATAGTACTTTCCATTAGGATCGCATGATTGACGCCATTCGTACCCACATATCTGCTATAGACAAGACGATGGATCGTTTTCGAAGTGATGTGAAGTGAAGTGCTGGTGAGATGAACTGACACAGTATGGTCAAGTGGATGGCGCTGTTCGGTCTAGTGTGGCTGCTCCGGGTCCGCGGCTCGCTGTGTGGCTGCGCGGCGTGCCGCCGGGCGCAGGGCCAGTGCCGGCGCAGCCCGGACCCTGAGCGGGCCGCCTTCGACGTCATAGCCCTACAGCACTACACCCGTGACGTCACCGTCCAGACAGACTTCGATGACGACGAGGATCTGGACAAGATCGAGCTGCAGATCACAGAGGATTGTGAGTATTCCTTTTAACCCATCCATCCCCAAGCGGCACCCGGCTGTCGCATATCAATTGAAAATCTATTGTGTCTGCGATTCCCACGATCGAGGTATACCACGCTTTTATTAGCTAGCATTTTTTTTATTTTTTTTTATTATAAAATTGGGGCCGTCTATAGACTGTTCGTCCATATCCTTTTTTTGTTATTTTATTATTTAGATTTTTCGCACCAAGGATAATTGAAATAATATTATGAATTTTAATTAATTGTGGTCCATCACGCCATGGACACTTTTTTTTTTTTTTATGTTATATGTATATTTAATAGAATAGAGTATAATATGTTATACATATAATAAATAAATATATACATTTATTGTTTTATACATTGCATAATAATAATATTAATGTTTTGAACGGTGAGGTCCCAGTCGGTGTGGCGGCCAGTAGATCCGACATTTTCTATTAGCTAGCTTAGGCTGTATGATAGTGTATAATATAGTATCTAAGTGCATAATATATCTAACGGAATCTTTGAGCACGATTTTTACCTATTTACAGTAGTCTAATTAATTCGAAACTTTGCATACGTAATAAGAGCCAATGACAATGCATTAATACATTACATTTTTTGAAAAAAAAAAAAAATAGTTTATTTAAACTATTATCATATTTAGAGTACTGATACAGTGCTAATTATTTGCGATTGGTCGAAACTGGTACGAGCTGTTTCTTACAAAAGTTAGTTTCTTTTATAATATGTATAGTAATATCCTATATCTTTGAACGAGCAATTCTTGTATATAATTGGAATCTTGGAATCGGCTCCAACGATTTTCATGAAATTTAGTATATAGGCTGTTTCGGGGGCGATAAATCGATCTAGCTAGAAATCATTTTTAGAAAATGTCAATTTATTAGTGTTATATCGAATACCGAGCAAAGCTCGGTCAATTAGCTAGTTTATAGTAATATGAGAAATTAACAAAATGCCAGTTAATTGGCGATGAATCGAAACGATTGCTCGCAAATTAATGGTTGACATTTCGCTCTCTGGGGCGAAATGATAATGATTATAGGGAAATGGCATTTCTTTTATAGGTCCCGTAACCAGTTAAGGGTTTTAAACAGCATTCTATTAAAATTTTATTCAAGCAGCAAGCAGTTATATTTTATCTATTCAATAGTTTCACAAGTATTAGGCACTTTATTCAAAACATATCTAGTTCGTTGTAACCCTCAAATGCTCTGAATATGCAATGAAATTCAAATAGTGCGGAATAATAGAATCAATATGGCACCAAAATATACAATTAAAGGTTTTTGACGACCTGGCAACGGTCCAATATAGTCGATTCTTTTGAATAACAATATCAGTAACATCGCGAGTAAAATAAACATCCTCCGAAAAATCGAGGAAATATTCAGCGATGAATATCATTTTCGTTTTTTCTTTGACGCCGTAAAAGATATCAGAATTCACAATCTTCGGAGTGCCACTTTTTGCTTTCGACTCCTCGATATTTCAAACACGTTACCTTTGTTCTAATGGGGGTGCTGTGTTTAAGGTTTATATTGAAAATAAAGTCAGTCGAGATAAAGTTGGGTAGGAAATGCCTTTTTATCGTCCCTAACTGGGAAGGGACCGTCTTGGGTTGCCTGTAGTTGGCAGTTTGGGGAACATAAATCATATCAAATATCGTATAAATAAATAAGATCTCTACCACTTAGTAATAATTACGTGCATACAAAATAATATACATAACGTATTATTTTATAATAATTCATGATAATGAATAATCTATTCATCTTCTTTTTGTCATGGATGTACAGAGATGGTTATACTATCCGTGTCAACTCATCATATTTTGATGCTACCCATTTGTCATGAAGGTACCATCGAAGAAATGGATTCATAGGCAGATGGCGGAACTACATCATTTGGTCGGGCTATGTCAATTCAAATTCTGGTGGTTGGGTTTGTCAGAAACTGACCCAATTACGTGTAGTGTAAGAGCCTACAACGGCCAGACCTTGAGCTAGGCTTGAGCTTGATATTGAACTTTATTCTTTCTCAAAGGTCAGGTAGACCTTCAGAACTGAATATCTCCTAAAGTAACCGCGACCGAAACTCCATAGTTGCTGGTAGTTCTCACCTCTGTAAAGGTCACAAACAGGTAAACTTTCAACTTTCCTAAACTGAAGAATAATATAATAATAGCTCCCACACCGGTTTCATTGAAACCAGGTCAGCTACGCATAAATAATTTTATAGTGCGCAAGTGTGTGCGCAATACACAAGAGCACTCTCTATTCCTTTACTCTCATAACCAAGTGGGACGGAAGACCGACACGACCGGCGAGAGATCAGGCGTAGGACCGACTTTTTACATGCCCATCCGACTCATAGATCATCTTACTTGTCAGACAATCAGGGGATCAGTCTGCATTGTCCTAACCAAACTTGGAAATAACAATATGTATCCAACGCGGGAATCGAACCCACGACCTCCGAGTCAAGAGCCGCGTTCTATACCACTAGACCACGGAGGCGTAAACTGAGGAAGGTGTGGCCGTCGCAGGCTCTTGGTCCGATGGGTCCGCCTATGAATTAACTTCTCTGATAGTACTTTAAATCCAGCAAACTTACATAATACAGAATACAGATTCATGAGTATGAATAGGTATAAATAATTATAAAATATCTTATTAGTCTAGTGAATATTGAGTACTAATATAATTATTATTGTTGGTGAAAACTGAAATCAATTATTTAATTGTTGTTTTATGTTTAATGAAGCATGTTTACACTTGATTGTAAATTATTGCAAATAATTAATGATTTATGAGTTATGTCATATTATGTAAGACTTGTCACTTAGAAGTTCGGATGGTTGTGAGGTCACAGAATGGGTCAAGCGGAAGACCAGCGTTGGTTGCCTGCTGGGTGTACCAACACTGCCGAGTTTGGTCCAATTTGCGGCTATGCTAATTCACTATTTTGTAATATTCCTATTTTATTATTTTTATTTTTTATTTTTATTTAATATTATTATGTATCTTATAATTATTTTAGCTACAAATAAACGTTTATTCTATTCTATTCTATTCTATAAGAGTTGTAGGTACGCGCTTTAGACCAGCCTTGACACTGAATAAGTTCCTTGTACAGTCACGAATAAAGTTTTTGCTTCTAACACACTGCAATGAATTAAAGATAAGCTTACATTAATATTCATAATGTGTTACTTAATGTCAGTACAATGATCACGAAATAATAATTATAAATTAAATATGTAGGTTTTTTGATGTGGCACTTAGATTGTCGCATACCAATGTACAATAGTATTAATTATATTACACGGTAGAGTAAGTTAACTTCATGCAAAAATAAGTACTGCAGTAGATACCATCTCGCTAATATATTAGTTTTCAGTGAAAATTACAGATAGGTCCTCCCAAAAATATTGGGAAAAACTGCGAGCTCTTGATTGAAACTAAAACTGTATCACTTGGTTATTGATAAATCTATATACGAGTATAAAAAAACTCAAAGGTCTGACTGACTGACATGGTGATCTATCAACGCACAGCCCAAACCACTGGACGGATCGGGCTGAATTTTGCATGCAGGTAAATGTTATGACGAAGGCATCCGCTAAGAAAGGATTTTGATAAATTCCAACCCCAATGGGTTAAAATAGGGGATGAAAGTTTGTATATAATAATACTTCTTAACGCAAGCGACGCCGCGGGCACGTTTTTCGGAAGTTCGCACGAAGTTTCGGAGTTTGCCTACCGATTGGTATTAATTATGGTATTTTAATCAGTATACCTACCTAAAATTATGGTCAGCTTTTTTTGTGATACATTTTAGAACAAGTTAGAATAATATCCATAAATCGTATTTTGTTTAGACCATTACTTTGTGGTACTTCATTCACTCTACCGCTAGTTTTTCCAAATCCAAACAAAAACAGATTCTAAATTTACTCAACACGTTCTCGTTACAAAAATCTCAAGATTTCTCTTAACTGTAACGACTGTTAACACATACAGTATTTTGAGAGTTATTTTTTTTCCGGGTTCATATGAAATTGATCTTTATGTTCTTAGCATTAAGTAAAATATCTGAACGGCCTGTCAGCGCAATATTACTATACAAACGTCAACTTACCCTGGAGCACCGCTGTCATCCGCTGTCCACTTCAGCCCTCGGGAAATCTTTATCCCACTGTATTACACTTAACTTGTCTACTCAAATATACACACGTCTAATAGGACTGTTGACATAGACTTGACTCGAAAGTTTAATTTTTTCAACATTAAAATTAACCAGGGAATAGGAAAATGGTTCAGGAGAACCGAAAATGGAATAGCGACGTGTAAGAAAAAATCAGAAGTTTTTGTTGCGAGTTGCTTTCCTGATTAGGCCTGCCCTTTAATAAAGTTAGCCTTGCACCTACATATTTATTTAGCAAACACGAAATAAGTGTTGTTCAACGCCAGTTTCCTGTGCGGTGATGATCCGGTGATGAAAGCCTATTGACTACCACACGACGTCTTCTAAATTTGACATATTATTTTCTTAAAATTATTCGATATTTCGAAACATCTCAATCCAACATTTCCTATCCAAATCGCACCTACCTGAAAGAGCCATAAACCAACCCAATTTATAGACTCAGACTAGATAATCCCGGCAATTTTCGAACACTCTAAACTATAACTTGATAAACCGGTTCAAACGGATAAAATAGAGGCAATCGCACGATTTCCTATCTTTGCTATTAAAAGATAAAGGATGGTTTACGACCGGGTCTGAATCCTTCCGGAGATTAGATTCAGGAAATGCATAAAAATTAAGGGCACTTGTTACTGTAGGGTTTGTAATTTAAGTTTTACGATTCGCCCGAGTCCGCCCTCGTAAACAACGTCAATTTAATTAATCGACACACAACTGTTAAATATAATTTGTTAACGTATTTTGTTGTGTTTGTGTATGAGATAGTTCAGTGCTCCGCAAACTATTTGTGTTCAGGGTACAGCTAGAGAAATGAAAATTTTTGGAGGAACCTAACAAAATAATCAGAATAATATACACGTGATGCTCTGTTCCCAATTCTTATTCTTTTCGTCAATCGTCCTGACATGTTGCCTTTTTTTAATTCTTATAAATTAGGAGTATAATATAGGTAAAATAAAATGTCATTTTATGTGGCATACCAACTACAGTTACTGGCCACGGTACACCAGTGTGCCGTGGCATAACTTTTGTTGAACACTGACAAAGTTGAATGGTTGAATGAATATAGCAGGGACATAACCCATATTTTGCGTTAGGGTTATGATAACCTTGAGATGAAGCAGATGTACATAGTCTATAGAATGTATCTAGACGACATAATATAATTTAAAGAAAAGTAAAATTGTATACAAAATAAATACATTTCAACTTAAAAATATCTAAAATAAAAATTTATTTCTATGTTAAATATTATATTATTGTCATGACTATTTTTCTATTCATCAATCAATTTGTATTTATCAATTAATAATATAATTTTCATCCAAGCTTAACTTTAATTAACGCTATCCGTGCAAGACGGCAGAGAACATTTTTCAGATACTTACGTATTTTTTTTTGTAAATAAAATAATTAATACATATTTTTTTATTTAATACACATCATCACAGAAATAAGCCTCATTTGAACTAACACTACTCTGTTTATTTAAAGTATATACTTTGATTTATTGAAAGTGAATTCTCTTTACCTCTATCACTATTCACTAGTACTAGAGCATTCATCGAATGAAAGAGCTGCATTTAATCAGGATTTTGTAATTATTTTAATCATCTTTAAATATTCATGCACTTCTCAGCTGTCTTTAGCTGTCTCTCGATTCTAATGTAATTCGAGAAGCGTCTTTGTTTCCAGTTTTATTTCAATGTTCTTAGCGTAAATAGGATTATGCTACGTTCACAGTAGGTAGGTCACGTTGGAAAATGGAGGTGAATTTTTGATGTAAAATGTAACGAAAAGGTGAAAGTAAAAGCGATGATGATTAAGGTGTTCAATATTTCTTTTGTTATATTTGCAAGTTGCTTAAATAAAAGAGTATTATAAATATCACTATACAATATAAACATTCAAATATTTGAAGGTGCTTCGAAAATACAGCTCTATAAAATTCTAAATTCCAAACAAAACAACACGAAAACCTTTGTCGATAAAAATGATTTCCAGACAAAAAATTTGTGTACGCGGCAAAAAAAAGTAAATAAAAAAAAAGAACAAACAAGGGTCGTTTCCTGACGTTGTCCGTTGTTCCAGCGAACGCGACCAACTACGAGGGCGGGCGGGAGATGAAGTCGAGTCCGGAAGCGAGGGCGGGAAGCCACCAGGTCCGTAACACCTTTTGTCTGACACTTTATTTATAGTTGTTTTGGATGTTGTTCTGTTTCAAGTATGTGTGTTATAATGAAACAATTGAAGAAGTGAGTGGATGCATCCGATAGTTAACATTTTATTATATAAGGACAGCTTACCTATTTCATCATTTGGCTAATAATATATCTGACTATACATAAAATCCACATTTTTTTTTATTTTAAATCATTTAACCGGTCCTAACGCCTCCAGTTATGCAAAGAAAAAAACACATTTTATAAACTATTACTTACCTGCTTCATCCACTAACGTCTTCAATTGTAAAAAGCTTAGATATTGCTGATATATGTCTAATAGTAATCAAATAGCTTACATTATATCAAGTTAAAATTTTATACCGATATGGTAACGAAAATAGCAACAACGAATAAAATTGTCGGCTGTTGCTATTTTGATATAATATTATTGTAATTGCTCTACCATATATTTGGTAACGAATAGAATCCAGTAACTTAACGTATTTTTACAATTAGAAGTACAAATTGCAACAGGAATCCTAAAAAAAGCAACAAAGGATAATGCGCGTAAAGCTCATAGACGACTTTACTAATTTGTAAAAAAAAGAAAGAGGGATCCTAACATACGCGGCGAGGTAGGACGCAAAAGAGATCAAAATCAAAATTGTTTTATTTCTGAATAAATTTAAAATAAATGTTTTCAGAATGTCCTACATGATGGCTACCACCGGTTCGGGAACTAACCCGGCGAGAAGAACCGGCGTAAGAAACTCGCAAATGTCGCTTCATTTTCTAAGACCGGGAAATTGGCGATTGACCTTTTTATTTCGCTGTCAATATTGTTACCCTCTCGACTATTTCAATGCGAGTGAGCGAGCACGCAATATATTCTAGTCCGAGAGCAGGTCAATAGCCAATACACTAGAATATTAACGAAGGCAATCCACAGTTCTCGCCCGAAGGTGACGATGTATGGGAGACATTAGACGTGACGTTGGAGAGAGGCGCGAGTGGACTCGGCCTGAGTATAGCGGGCAGCGAAACTGGGGGTGACATCAGTATAACCCGAATAGCTTCGGAAGGTGCGGCCAAGCAGGACGGTCGCTTGCAACTAGGGGATATTCTACTTCAGGTGAGATACCTTGCGTTTTACAGCTTATTATTAAATATACGTTATTGGTATCCTAAAAATACCACTCTACATGGTGTCATAATACAAAACTTTTAGTGCTGCTACTTACAATGTAATATTTGTAGAGACACAAACAAACCCTAAAATATTATTAGTATAGAAGAGTAACTGATAAAAAATGGTTTCGCAAAATTTATACTAAGACGAGAAGTTATTGTCGTACCCAGGTCGGTCATACTTTTGCTGTCGACTTTTATGACGATTGAGTCGTTCAATGATAGTTATCGTTCTATATTGTGGTATTTCTATGGTTGGTATATAACTATTTTATTTTAACAATTGCATGGTTATTAACTTCATCATATTTGCTGAACTAAACTACTTTGTTCATTACAATATTTTGTGGTTTAGTTCAGTATGTTGAAGTTAATTGCTACGCAATGTTATGAAAAGAACGAATATAAATTATACCTGGTACCTACCTCGTTACTCAGTATTTAGTTACAAAGTTTTAATAGAGTTGCAGAGTATTAAACAACACTTTGTAAGAGCTTATTAATAGCTGCAGAAGCGAATCTAATTCTACCTGAAAATGAAACAAGGAACGGTCTTATTTCGAGAGATTTAATAACTTTAATTTAATGAAGATTATGACGCAAGACATTTACTTTCTTGATTATTAAAACTAGCGAGCCGCCCCGGCGTCGCACGGGTATTGAATATATAGCCACTGAAAAAGTGATTAAAATCGATAGTTCAATTAAATAATTATACACTTTCCTTGCACTTATTCCACTTTATTTTAATATATTTATTACAAAATTGTTAAATACACGACCGGTTTCGAAAAAATCATCATCAGGTGTATAATTATTTAATTGAAGATGAATTTCCACCAAGAAGTGACAGTACATTCAATATCATAAAATCGATAGCCTATGATCCTTCACGTGGTCTGCTTCTTATCCGTGCCAAATAACATAAAAATTGCTCCAGTAGTTCGCGAGATATGCCCTTTCAAATAATTTCTCTCGTTTTTTCTACATTCTCCTATTAGTCTTAGCGTGATAAAATATAGCCTATAGCCTTCCTCACTAAAATGGGCTATCTAACACTGAAAAAATTTTTCAAATCGAACCAGTAGTTCCTGAGATTAGCGCGTTCAAGTTAGCCCTTTCAAATAAATTTCCATTTTTTTTTTTTATATATTTTTTATCATAAAACAAAGTCGCTTTTTTCCCTCATGTCCCTTTGTTCCCTTTAATCTTAAAACTACGCAACGGATTTTGATGATTATTTCAGTGTTAGACAGCCCATTTATCGAGGAAGGCTATATTATATCACGCTAAGACTAATAGGAGCAAAGAAAATATAGAGGAAAATGTGGAAAAAACGGGGAAATTTATTCCATAATTCGTATAAATCAAAAATATACAGACGAACATACAACTTCCTCCTTTTTGGAAGTCACTTATGGGAGCCCCCTTAAATATTTAATTTATTTTGTTTTTAGTATTTATTGCTATAGCGGCAACAGATACACATAATCTGTGAAAATGTCAGAAGTCTAGATATAGAGTTTCTTGAGTTATAGCCTGGAGGCACACAGACAGACAGACGGACAAACGGACAGACATCTAAGTCTTAGTAATAGGATCCCGTTTTTACCCTTTGGGTACGGAAACCTAAAAATAGGATTTTGGTGCGATCTCAAGGCGGCAAATGTATGGTCAAAATCGTTTGCTACGCTTCCTTTTATACCCTGACACTTAAAATTAAATACCATAACAAAAAATTAAAACCGACTTCCAAGGTAAAAACTATGATAATATGAATAAAAAGTATTATTTATTTATTTATTTATTTTTAAATAACTCTTACTCTTTAATATTGCCTTATTCAGAATTCGTCTAAATCTCAACTATTTCTGTACATATACTACATTCTTCATTACTTTGAAGTCGGTACCAGTCCCAAAAGTTTCAGATATTCTGACATTGACTGAACTCACGATTAAATTAGCTGGTACCGACTTCAAAATAATGAAGACTGTAGTATGTTTATCATAGGATTGTATAGACAACAATACAATATTTTTAAAATCGGCCCACAAACAGCGAAACAATCACCAAAAACATCAGCTTCGATGCAAAATATCACGAAAAGTACCACTAATTGTGTCATAATTTGATGACCCATGGTATAATTATAATCGTGATGATGATGATTAATCAAATTGATTATGCTTTCAGTGGTTTAAACGACGCAAAAATCCCCCAACATATTGTATCTATAGGGATTCAAAAGTTCTGTTGGGTACCTTCGGATTCAGGGTACCTGGTGTGAAGTCTTACTTTTTGGTAGCATGTGCCTCGAGTACTTCAGAAAAAATTTAAATCACTGTATGTTTCGATAAAAATTTCAAGGAGTCCCCTCAATTCCTCAAGGATCGCATCATCAGATCACCACTTTTGTGAACATGGTACCAAATTCGAGATAAACCCTATACAACACAAAAATAATTTTGAAAATCGGACCACAAACGGCTGATCGTTGAACATACAAAAAAAAGATACATACAGCCGAACGTATTACCTCCTCCTTTTTGGAAGTCGGTCAAAAAATCGTAAAGTGTAACAAGTTTTATGGCGCTTCTCATTTAAAGGCACCAACAGCTATAGTACTGCACTCATTTATGCCAGCATTCGAGATGAGAGACATATATTTTGTTATTTATTAATTTGACACACAATTATACAGCTGTATAAAAACTTTATTCACAAAAACTATAGTTCCTTATATTAGTCGAACTAAACTCTACTTCTTATTAGTCCTACTAGCTGTGCCCCGCGGTGCTACCCGCGGTTTAAGTGATATATCATAAAAGACTATGAAAAGTACCAATAATGGGTTCAAAACGGGACGACACATGGTTCTAAAACGGTTTATGGTAGTGATGATAATTATTAAGATGAAGGTAATAGTTGCATAGTAGCATATGCTTTCCGCTCTTAAAACAACGTCGAAACTCCCAAACTTATATCTATTACGAATCAGGAGTTCTCTCAGCACCTTCCAAACCATGGTATACCTTGGTGCAAAATCTTACTTGTTGGTAGTATATGCTTAGAAGAAACTGAAGGTATTACATAGTTCCATATAAATTTTGTGGGATTCTCTCGATTACTTACTTATATCTCTTCATCAGGTCACCACTTTTATGAATATGGTACCAAATTGGGATGATAACCTATACACCAAAAGAAAAATTTTGAAAATCGGTTGACAAACGGCGGAGTAATCGTTGAATATTAAAAAACGAACATAACACCTCCTCTATTTCGAAAGTCGGTTAAAATTATAGCCTAACCCCCTTACTAATAAACGTTGTATAAGCTTTGAATTGTTATACAGTGTTTTGTTCCTGTCACACAAGTGACATTTTTAATTGGATTGAAGAAGACAAAACACTGTATAACTATTCAAAGCTTATACAGCGTTTATTAGTAAGGGGGTATGTGTTATTCTGATGTATAAGCTATAATATTATTGTAAAGTTTCATTAAAATCCGTTCAGTAGTTTTTGCGTCAAAGAGCTATACAAACATCCATACATCCACACATCCATACATCCAAGCAAATTTTCGCCTTTATAATGTTAATAATAAATAATAATAAAAGTAGGAAGTAGGATATAAATTATAATAATACACTTTATGAAGCTGATTATAATAATACATAATGATAGTATCCTCTTCATAGTTAGCTACATTTTCTAAAAGTTTAGATACAGAGTACATTTATTTTTTTTATTAAATAAGGGGGCAAACGAGCAAACGGGTCACCTGATGGTAAGCAACTACCGTCGCCCATGGACACTCGCAACATCAGAAGAGCTGCAGGTGCGTTGCCGGCCTTTTAAGAGGGAATACGCTCTTTTCTTGAAGGTTTGCAGGTCGTATCGGTCTGGAAATATTGCTGGTGACAGTTCATTCCAGAGTTTTACAGTGCGCGGCAGAAAGTTACGCGAAAAACGCACTGTGGAAGACTGCCACTCATCAAGGTGATGAGGATGGTATGTTTTTCGCGTGGGACGATAGCGAAAAGTTGCAGGTGGTATGATTCCGAACAATTCCTCAGAGCACTCCCCGTGATACAACCGATAGAGGATGCAGAGTGAAGCTACATCTCGGCGTAATTCCAGGGGGTCCAAGCTGTTTGAAATACTATGGCAGTCAACAATTCAAACAGCCCATCGTTGGGTACGATCCAGAGGGAGCAGTTGGTATTTTGGCGCCCCTGCCCAGAGATGAGAACAATATTCCATACGAGTATAAGGCCGAACCTGCGCCTTGTAGAGTTGTAGGCGTTGGTCCGGACTGAAGTACTGTCTCGCTCTGTTAAGTACACCAAGCTTCTTCGAGGCTAATTTGGCCTTACCCTCAAGATGATATTGGAACTGGACTTCGCTCGATATGTTGACGCCAAGTATCTCAATGCTAGGGGAGATGGTTAAAGATGTGCCCTCGAAACGAGGATAAACGACCATTGGTGACTTTTTAGTGGTGAACGCGCAGACTTGTGTCTTGGTGGGGTTGAATTGGACTAAGTTACGTCTACCCCATTCAGAGACCTTCTCCAATGAATTCTCCACCTTAGACACAAGTTCGTTTCGGCTCTCAGTGACATTTTGCCGAGAAATATTAGGGGAGCCGGTATATACAGCATCACCTGTACTATCATCCGCATAGCAATGAATGCCGTTGGTTTATAACATGTCATTGATATGCAGTATGAATAGAGTAGGCGATAACACACATCCCTGAGGGACACCAGTATTAACAGACTGAGTTTCCAAGCATTCGCCGTCAACTACGACCTTTATGCTTCTGTCTGCTAAGAAACTAGTGACCCATAACTACATAATTTCTCGGGCAGCCCGTATGATGGAAGCTTTGACAGCAGCGCTTTATGCCAAACCCGATCAAAGGCCTTCGCAATGTCCAAACTAACAGCCAATGCCTCTCCCTTCGACTCAATTACCTGAGCCCAACGATGAGTCAGATATGCCAAGAGATCACCAGCCGAGCGACCCTTATGGAACCCGTATTGTTTGTCGCTTAGCAATCCCTGGCCGTCCAAGTATCGAAGAAGCTGGCTATTGATAATGGATTCCATTATCTTCGAGAAGAGAGAGGTTATAGCGATTGGTCTGTAGTTGGAAGGATTTGAGCGGTCACCTTTTTTGGGGATCGGGTGCACCAAGGCTGTCTTCCAGGAAACCGGGACGATGCCATTGGAATAGGAGAGCCGAAAAAGACGCGTCAAGACCGGAGCCAACTCTGGAGCACACTTTTTCAACACAATAGGCGGGATTCCGTCAGGCCCACTCGACTTTTGGATATCAAGGGAACAGAGGGCTTTTCGCACTGAGCGCTGATGAAACCGAATATCCGACATGAAGCTCGTGCATCGCGGTATGGTCGGCGGTTTCTGCCCCCCGTCAGAGTCGTCCAGGGTCGAGTTTGACGCAAAGAGCTTGCCCAGAAGATCGGCTTTGTCCTTTGCGTCCTGAGCCAACGATCCATTTCCTATGTGTAGGGATGGTAGGGTTGGCTTGCAGAAATTTCCTTCAATAGCTTTGGCCAGAGACCAGAATGCACGGGTTCCCGAGGGGAGGCACTCAAGTCTCTTGCCAATTCTATTGACGTGCTGTTGCTTTGCCCGAGTAATCTCTTTCTTGAGGGACCTAGAGGCAAGGTTGTACTCCTTTTTATATGTGCTGGTATTTAAATCCCGAGCAGACACTGCGTTGGCCCAGGATTGGTAAGCCTCCTGCTTCCGGCGAGAAGCTTTTTTGGGGGATGAACCAAACCAGGGACGAAACTGCCGCCAGTTGGCACTACAGAGGTCGGAATGAAAAGTTCCATCCCCTGCATCACCACATCGGCAACAGAGTTGGCAGTGTTGTCGGGATCATCCGGCGAGAAGCACACGTGCTCCCAAGGATAGGATGCAAAAAACGACCGCATCCCATCCCAGTCTGCTGACTTGTAGTGCCACACACGACGGTATTTAACAGCGCGCTGTCTTAACACCGTCGTAAGTGGCACAGAACTCCTAACAAGGCAATGATCCGATGAACCAAGTGGTGCGGTTACGGATATTTGGTAGCCGTCAGGATTTGAAGTCAGTAGGAGGTCCAACAAGGAAGGATTCTGACCATCCACATCTGGGATTCGCGTAGGCGTAGTAACCAGTTGTGTCAAGACGTTCGCAAGGGCAAAGTTGCAGACAGATCTCCCCGCATGATCAGTTTTACTGGAATTGAGCCAGTCGGCGTGGTGGGCATTAAAGTCGCCAAGTATTATGATCTCTGCGGATGGAATCTGCTGCTGCACAAAATCTGAAGCAGCTTGCAGGTGCTCCAAGAGTCGGTCCGTCTCGGGGTCACCACTATGGGATCTATATAGGCACGCATAGACGCGAGGGTGGTCGTCGCATTCTATGCGGAGCCATAAGTTTGATAGGTCCATGACCTCAAGATTACTGAGGCGGCGAGAGCTGATATCATCTCTGATATACACACACACTCCAGCTTTGGGTAGAAAGGAGTGCTCGAGGTAATACCCTGGGTGGGAAAGGTATGATGTGTCACTCGGAGATGATATCTGCGTCTCGGTTAAAAAGAGCAAAGCCGGCTTTGCCGTCTCAAGGTGGTAATGGACAGCATTAAGGTTGGAGTGTAATCCCCTGATATTACAAAAGTCCATGTTACATATCGAGGGGGGTGCCTTTGTGTGTTTGCTCTTGCCCCGAGCAGATTGGAGCGCAGTTTTGCCCTCCCCAGAATACGAGGGGCAGCCTGGACGTCCACGTTCAGTTCCAGGAGTTCCTGAGCCTGGACGTCCAGAGAGGATTTCTCGTGTGTCACCGACGCGAGCCGAGTAAGTTCGCGAACTTAAAACCCTCGTGCTTTAACGTACGTATCAGGCCTTTTAGGCCATGACGCTTGCGATGCATTACATCAAATACCATACATTTTTGACATATTATTATACTCGTATCGTCGTCAGCATAGGGATTGCGGAAGGTAAACTACTCCTGATCACGCGCGTGTTGCCAGCATGACAGAAAAAAATTGTATGAAATAATTGGATGAAAGGAAAAGCGCGGAACGAGCGGACACACTCGGTACCATATTCTGTGAAGTATATTCTCTTTCCAACAAAAAAAATAATCATTAAATTCAATTCACAAACAATACAGTCAAATTGGGAAACCTCTTTCTTTTTTGAAGTTGTTTGAAAACGTATTCGCAGCTCGTCTGCCCTAAATCTACTCGCCAACCGCTAGTATAATAGCAACTTAACAAAACAATCTACCGTCCGAGAATATCATTCTAGAGTTCAAAATCTTATTATTTTATAAATAGAACGTAGGCGTGGGATGAGGCAACTAATATCTAGAATAATTAAGTAAGACCCTGTAAAGGTCACTCTAAATATGGCATCTTTACACAAAATATGTTTGACGAACGACGTTAATTTTACCGGCGACGCACGGATTTAGCCGCTAAAATTAAACCTTATATTCGAAATGTTTGTCCGTGGGAGAGCCATGCTTCGGTACGAATGGGCCGGCTCGACCGGAGAAATACCACGTTCTCACAGAAAACCGGCGTGAAACAGCACTTGCGCTGTGTTTCGTCGAGTGAGTGAGTTTATCGGAGGCCCAATCCCCTACCCTATTCCCCTCTCTACCCTCCCCTATTCCCTTCCCTTCCTTACTGTATTAACCTATTCCCTCTTAAAAGGCCGGCAACGCACTTGCAGCTCTTCTGATGCTGCGAGTGTCCATGGGCGACGGAAGTTGCTTTCCATCAGGTGACCCGTTTGCTCGTTTGCCCCCTTATTTCATTAAAAAAAAAAAGCTTGACAGTAATCAAAAAAAATTGTTCTTGGGAACCCTGCCTATAAAGTTAATTTCAAGTACACCTAATTCGAAAACATAGATTTGCCAAAGTTGAAAGTAACTTAATATTATATTAAACACAATACAAAATTACCTCAACATTAATTTCTACAAAGGAGTCTTAGGATTAATTTGTGGTGTGATACTCGCGAGCCTCGTTCTCTCGTTAATGATTTCCCAACCGCACGGTTAATCGTATTGAATGTAACCGTCAGTTATCTAAGGAATTAATGATTGTGTGTTTGAAATTCGTGTTCTCGAGTTCCGGAATATGTTTGTTCCTTTTGATTCGTGTTTCAACATTGAAGATGAAACATTCACTACATTAAGTCACAAGTATTCATTTAGAAGTATGTTACTCTAATTTATGTTGTAATAAAACCTTTTTTAAATATTGATTCAAATTAATAAAAATTGCTCTTTGTGTCAATTTAAAATTAAATTATTTTATATTCAACACTGGGCAATATCCCTATTCTATTAAATTCCAATTTGAATAAATCAAGCATTTTTGCTCCAATATTTTGATTGGCAATTTCCAAATTTTTTGAATATAATATTTTCAATGTTCAAATATATTGCCTTTTTCACTTACCTCATTTGATATTCATAAAGATCTGCGGGGCTAAACTGATCACATTTAGCAATTCCTCTCAATCAATTCAGCAAATGAATTGTCAAAACTGTGAAACTGAGAAATGTCAAATCAGTACAAAAATACAGAAATGAATTGCAAGCAGAGTTGCATTTTGCGATTTTAGAAAAATGAATCATATTATGATTCTTATCATGATTCTTCAAAAGCGACCATTTTAGCCCCGCTGTTCGTGTTTTTATTGATGTGTTTGAGTTTTCGCACTCATGGTAAAAATTAAATTTGATAACTTATTATAAGAGACTCTTATAAACTTATTATCAGAGTCTGGATTTTAATACTATTTATGTAAACCGTATAATAATAAAAGAAACAAGAAACAAATTCTTTGGTCACTAAATTAGTAAAATATTCTTTTTTGAACTGATTTCTTCCTTTATTGCAAATGTTTTTTTTTCCTTTTGTGCAGGTAAACGATATATCAGTGGAAGGAGCGCCACACTCCGTGGCAGTAGACGCCTTACAAAAAGCTGGGAATGTTGTGAGACTTGTAAGTATATTTTTTTAAAGCTGTCATGTCTAAATCTACACTTAATATTATAATTGGGAAGAGTTTGTTTGTTTGAACGCGCTAATCTCAGAAAGTACTGGTCCGATTTGAAAAATTATTTCAGTGTTAGATAGTCTACTTATTGAGAAAGGCTATAGGCTATATTTTATCATGCTAAGACTAATAGGAGCGAAGAAATAGAGGAAAGTGTGGAAAAAACGGGGGAAATTATTTGAAAGGGCTTATTTGATCAATTTTTATGTTATTTGGCGCACATGAAGAATAGACCACGTGAAAGGACATAGGTTTCTTTTTTTGCGGAAAAATGTACGGTTTCCGTGACATTCCTTAATTACGCGGGCGAAGCCGCGCGGAACATCTAGTAATATAATATTTTAGCAATGCAACCATAGATAAATTATTTATTTTTAGCCAGATGGCGGATCTACGTTAATTCAGTCAACTTATACAGACAAATCAAGACCAATAGGACCATGATCCGACCAAATGATAGTAGTCGTTTGTAGTTTGTTGAAATTGGCTATGATTAAGATTTTAGATGCATAATAAAAATTTAACTGCACCTGTAATATCTGAAATTCAGCATTTCTCTATGGCCCATAAAAACATCTAATCATAGCCAAAATATGGTCAGCTTAAAACTCATAACAACCCGTTCTAAACGACGTTTCAAAGGAATATTTACTATCTTTTTACGTTCTTTTAACCCTGCCGGCATTCAACCTTTAATAGTGCATTCTCATAAAAAAAGGATGTCAACAGCAGCTGACACTAAAAGAGGTTCCTCTAATTACTTTTCTCATAAAATTAATGTAGCCTTTTACAACGGCTAGTTGGAAGAGTATAATTTAAATAGCGTTATTAAAATTGCCTTCTTTACTATAAAACGGAAAAATCCCTACAATAAAATCTGATTTGAATTTATTTCCTCTTTTCTAACTTTGAATTTACTGATTGCACGCGTCACCAAGAGGCGACGCCTTGATAATTTGGCTGTAGCGATATCGATTTTTCTCAGCAATGACTAAAGCTAAGAAATTAAAGTTCATTGTCAGTATTCATCATGTCTTTATCTTTGAATTACCCATAGCATATCACGATTGATCAACTTTTATAACACAGAATAATCAATCAAAAAGACCTCTGTAAAAACAGGGATTCTAATTTTGCCAACAGAAGAGAGTGATTTAACTTTCATTTGTACATAATATATTAGTTTTAGCATACACTTTAATTTGCCCATAGATGGTTTTTAAATTACGCGACAAAAACCATTTTGTCGCTTACGCCCTTTCCATTTCTTGTTTTAGGCTTTGACTATGATCAACTTTGATTGTGAGTAGTGTAGACATCTGCAAAATGATGGTGGCAATGGTTACACAAGATTAACGTGATGAGAGGACAGCAGTATGTAAAATGGCACGCCTTGATACGTGGGAGAGCCATGCTTCGGCACGAATGGGCCGGCTCGACCGGAGAAATACCACGTTCTCACAGAAAACCGGCGTGAAACAGCGCTTGCGCTGTGTTTCGTCGAGTGAGTGAGTTTACCGGAGGCCCAATCCCCTAGCCTATTCCCCTCTCTACCCTCCCCTATTCCCTTCCCTTCCCTACCCTCCCCTATTCCCTTCCCTTCCTTACCCTATTAATCTATTCCCTCTTAAAAGGCCGGTAACGCACTTGCAGCTCTTCTGATGCTGCGAGTGTCCATGGGCGATGGAAGTTGCTTTCCATCAGGTGACCCGTTTGCCCGTTTGCCCCCTTATTTCATTAAAAAAAAAATTACGAACCGACGGAGTTAGTAAAAATACTTGGCAGTATAATTAAAGATAGTCATATTTCTGAGGTCATATTAAAATTATTGACTCAAATTGATAAGATGACATCTTGGCTTCACATAGTTATACACACACTGGCAAAATTAGCGGAACATAGGTAAAAAGGGCCAAAACTTGAACTCAAGTGGGTCGGGCTGTCTGAAAGCCTTTTTTATAGCTTCTAAGCTCATTCAAGAAATAAAATATTGAACAAAACTGGCAAGTTGACAGGTTTTTATAGCAATTATGCCCTAATAAGTGTTTTTCGATTATTGACGTTGTAAGTGTTCCTGATAAGAATGGCGTTTTAGCGGGGTGCAAGGTATGCTCAGCTCATTTGATTGTTTGGTTTTTGGAAGACCACATTGCTTAGATACAAAATTAGTGATTTCCCAGCATCTGCGACAGCTAGAGCTGTAACCACGATAGAGAAAGGTACCGTCCGGTCAGTCAGGCCTTAGGTGTGTCGGCTTCCGTGGTTCATCGTAACTTTCAACGCTTCAGAGAGTCTGGATCTTACGTTCGGAGACGAGAACAAGGCAGATATCGGGTGACAATGGTTCAGGATGACCATTTTGTAAGGAAACAAAACTTAAGAAATCGACCTCAAACTGCTATGTAGACACGAAACCTGTCGGAACAGATCCAAGATGAACGTGTAAGTGATTGTACAGTAAGAAGAAGACTCAAAGAAGTTAAATTAAACTCAAAAGTGCCAGCAAGGGCACCAAAACTTGAGACAGGACACCGAAGAGCCAGGCTAAGATTTGCGCGTGAACATCAAAATTAGACAAGTGAGTGAAATCTTGTGCTGTACGGTGATGGGAGCAAATTCTATGTACATTGTATTGACAGGCGATAAAGAATGTGGATAAATCATAAGGAAAGCTACAGGTCATCAAACTTACCGGAAACAGTGGCCTATGATGCAGGCTTCGTAATGGTTTGGAGTTGCATATGATTTGGAGCCCGCATGGAGCTGATGATTATATATCCATCATCTATAATCATCAGCTCCATGCGGGCTCCAAATCATTGACTACTTTGACAGTACAAGGCTATAGCACCGAAATCCTGGAACTGCATGGTGTTCCTTTTACACAGTTTTAGGTAGCAATTTCAATTTTATGTGCGTCCATAGAGTAAGAAAATCGGGCATTATTACCTACACGATGCTGGCGTAGCCCAGTTGAAGAGGCCAGCGTGGTCTACAGATGTGGATCCGATTGAAGACGTGTGGCACATCAATGGGTGAACGGTACGAGTTAAAACTCCAGCTCCAAAATGTGTCCAGGAGCTCGAGTTGGCGCTACTGGAGGAGTAGGAGAATATCCCACAGGAAATGATTGACAATTAGAATGCAAGCATGGCATGGCGTATCCAGGCCCTCTTGAGATCCATAGAAGGCATTACACGCTTTTCACATGGCATTTCTTTAATAAAAATGGAGAATTTATCTTAAAAACTTACTACTGAAATTTCAAAGATTTTCTTAATTTTTTGATTTTTGCTGATTTTTTCTTTTTTTCACGTTTTTATGCCCTAAATTTACATAAAATTTATTTCTTAATAATCAATTAGTAAATAAATAAATAAATATATAAAAATCAGTGAACAATTTTAAAAAAATTGACAATTTTGTTATGTTCCTCTCATTTTGCCGGTGTGTTTAGTTCTTGCAATCTACGAGCGCGCGTAGCCTTTATTAGTAGTTGGAAATACGAATAGACATTTTCGTTAGTGTGCGTACCTAACGGAGCAGTCAGTAGCGAGCGAGCCATGTACGCGTGTATAGATATGGTTACCAACACAACTAAGGGCGCCGCGCGCTCATAGATTGCAAGAACTATACCTTTAACTCTTATTCTTCTCTCACAGAGGGTAAGAAGAGCACGGCGGCCGCGCGTCGTGACCCTGTGTCGTGGTCTCCGAGGCCTGGGGCTGGGCATAGCGGGGGGAGCGGACGACGCGGCGGGGGGAGGGGGGGTGTTCATATCCCACATCGCGGTAGGCGGCGCCGCCCACCACGACGGTAGACTTAAGTTAGGAGATAAAATTCTCGCCGTCAGAGATGAGGATGTAAGTATGGCTTACGTTATAGTACGGTAACTATTTAGTAATATGTGGTATAGCGTTGGCCTATACAGGGTGTAACAAATCTAAGTTATCATATTTAGGGTGTGTATGAGTCCAATGTATAGAGTTTACTGTAAAAGTAGCAGCACTGAAGAAGTAACCTTTTTTTCTTTTGTATTTGACAAATAATTCATGACGTTGGGGCGCTTGCCCATACAAATAAAAAAAATGTTGCTCTTTCAAGGCTCCTACTTTCACAGTGAACTCTCTACAAGAAACACATACACACCCTATTCCTAAAGTATCAATTATCCTTGGTGTGAAAAACTTATATGCAAAGATAGCAAAAAAAGGATATGGGCGAATTATAGCCCATAGACGGCCCCAAATTATATTATAAAAAAAAAAGTATTAGGTATCGCTTAGTTTTGTTACACTGCACAGTGCTGTATAGCTGAGCATGGTATAGCATAGCATTTTCCGCAGCTGAGCGGGCCACTTTTTATGAACGCTTTGATCTATCGCGATTGATGGAAATTCTAGGTCCTGAAAATGCGGCCTGCCCCGCTGTGCCCTTTATCTTTGTACTATTCAAGATAATCTCTATTAGTAAAGAACCACCAAAACAAAATTTGAAAATTCGATAACCCTAAACACACAACTTAGCTCCTTAGATTCAGTTATCACTTATCAGGTATTAGCTAATAAGACAATAATTATATTATTATCTTACCACAACTCTAAAAATTCTAAAAACTGTCAATCTCTTGAATGAGATCTCAATATTATGTCCGCTTAATTACAGCTAATATTTGAAGTGTTGATATAACTTGAAGTACCGGATTTGTAACACCAATCATTGCCAATCTATAAGCCTCTAAACACTTAATTGATCTTAATAGGGCGTATTAGGGACTCGTTTCAATAACAAGAGGGATCATTAGTGATTTATAGCAGTAGTTATAATACCTAAGCTTAATTACAATAATGTTTCTGTAAGAACGCTGAAATGATATTACCTTGATCATTAATATTAACTGAAATATTTTAAAAACACTTTTTGGAGCTACGTGCATTAGCCTAATTTGGATTGATGAATATTCTCATTTAAATCATTAACAAGTACGATTGACTATAAAGAACAATATAATATTATTAATACTAACAATAAAAACTAAGGAAACGTAACTCCCATACTTCAACCGTTTTGAATTTGGTTCCTTTTCGCACACTAAAATATGGCAATAGAAATTGCGGGCGTAATCATGCGGAATTTCCGCCGCGTAACTTCGGCCTGGTGTGTTTAGACCTCAGACACTAACACTCAAATTTACGAAGTAAAGCCGTTGACATTAATAGTCACTTCTATATTTATACGAAATTGTGTATCGAATACAATATATTATGCATAAAGTATGCATGTTTTCGGGTCACATTTTGTAGACTCGTGGTCTTTTTGACACAGTTACTCTTCTTTAGTTATTATTATTAGATATATTAATTTAATTAAATAACTCTAGGGCTCTCAGTAGCCTTCTTTTTACCACATTGTGAGCAATTATGAGAGCTGAGGGTCTTAAACACTAAAAAGACTGGATGAACTAAAATAAATAAAGAAATAATTGCCAATATCTCTTCAGATTGCTATATTTCATTAACAAGGTACTTGAGTTGAATATTTCCACCAGGGTATAGAGACCTCTCTGATCGGGGCGACGCACGCGAAGGCTGTATCGGCGCTGCAGAGTACGGGGGAGCATGTTACGCTGGTCGTGTTGCCGGCGGGCTCCATACCACCTGTGGCTAAGACGGCGCCGTTGTACTCCAGTAAGCAATTTTCTGATACTTTTATAGGTTTTATGTTACCAAGAGTAAAATAAATAATAATAACAACTCCCACACCGGTTTCGGTGACGGATGTTTCATTGAAACCAGGCCAGTAACGCAGGAGTAATGTTATATTGCCCAAGTGTGTGCGCTGTGCTCAGTAAACAAGAGCACTATCTATTCCATTTACTGTCATAGCCCAGTGAGACGAAAGACCGACATGAGTGAAAGAAAGCCTGTCATTGACTTTCTTTTTCTATAATGTCGGTTCTATTGTATTGTAAGTTAAAGCTGTTGGTTTTCCAAAATAAATAAATAACGCGGAAACCGTTCATATCGAGTGGCAAGTAGCGACTTGCCACTCGATATGAACGTTCTTTGCTGTGATCAATTTAGCTCTGTGCAAAATTTTATACAAATTACTTTAGTAATTAGAAAGTTTATTCGATGATGTATCCATAAAGACAAACCTTTTTTATTTATTTGAGATAAAACGATATTACTAGCTAAAAGCCGAACTTTGTGATCGCGTCGTCACACCTTGACTGACTGATGATAACACATATATACATTATAAATAAAAATTACTATGCACAAATCAATAGGCATGATAGTTTTTCCGTAAAGTGTACCACTAAAATATGTTCAGGTTGTGGGATATAATAGGGCGAGCGGAGCGAGCAAGTGATAATAATTATTACTATACTTAGATAATATTTTGATTATCTATCTTTAAAAAAAAAGTCACAAAACCGTGTCTGGCTTAGATGAAAATTCAGTCACAATATAATATCGTATACGTTTAATCTCTATGCCTTATGCAAACCACGTAAATTATATTCTCCAGACTATATAGTCTGAACTCAAGACTTGCTTAAAAACAAAGGAGTGTAAACTAGGGGATGACCTAATTCTGGAGGCTGCAGAGATATAAACGAGGTCTACCTACCTCGTATAAAATTATCTCCGATATAAGATTTTCATTTAGCTTAAGCTGAAGTATTCATCTTTTTATAAGTTTCACAAAAATCGATACCTATAAACCCTTTACTATTTACAAAACATAAAGAGGGAAAGTTTGTTTGAATCGACTAGTCTCCGAAATAACTAGGCCGATTTTGATAAAAAAAAAAAACAAACGTAGACCACGGGGACATAGACATAGGATACTCTATCGTAGAAATATGACCAGCTGTCCTAGCACGGGGATTGTCGATCTAGAAGAAATAGATAAAAACAAGAAATAACTATAGTTTCTTGGAAAATAGTTCCTGATTTAAAGTAAATAAGGTCGTAGATTCATCGGCAACAATAATCATTTTTTATGTAAGTTTTTCGAGCAACTTTTACGACCTATTGTTTGCGAGCTCTGATTAATAAACATTTATATAAAATGTTACACAATTTGTCTAGCACTTTGGCGATGTAGATTCTTTGAGGGTGGAATTATCAATTTTCCCACGCTAAACAATGGGTAATAAAAACAGTTCACAAAATGCACTTCAAAATAAAATAACATTGACAATGAATCTACGACCTTATTTACTGAAACGTAGGATCTCTTATCAAAAAAACTATAGTTATATTTTTTCTACGAAGATCGGAAACAAATTTCAATCCCCGTGCTAAGCAAGCAGGTGACGCCCGCAAGTCCATTGCGTCCACAGAAATGGATATAGTTAGAACTGCCATGTGTATGTACTTCGCGTGCCATCGCGTTCCCAAACGTTGTACAATGTCAAAATTTCGAAAGTCTGTTCTTTAGTCTGCGCTCCACCGTTATCGGAATCGGACGTCAATCGGAATTCTAAAAATGTCTAATTGTGCCGTATTGGGCTGTGGAAATTCGACTAGAAACGTTGGTCTAAATAGTGGATACGTTTCTTTTCATCGGTAAGTAATTTTATTATTAAATCATGTGTCCTTTATTTTAAAATCAATTAATTAATGTTAATCGTGGGTGGTTGTAGTTTTTACCATGAAATCTACGTAACTGCGTGTGTACCGCATGATTCATAATACATTGCCGCTTTAGTTAGAAAATTATAGAGCCCGTTCTGTTTGTCCGCTATTGAGCGCGCAATGGAAATAAAACAATCGGTACTTTCACTCATCGCTTAGTTTCGAGGTACAGTCAATATTCTCATTTTTCTGTCAAATGAAGCAAATAGTGTTGTACATATTCTCGATTCTAATTAATCGATTTTCGAAACAGACATGAAACAGAGGAATGATAATGTTCGCTTTGGGATATTTTGTGACTCGGTAATTATATTTTATGTAATATGTATTTATGTTCCTGTTTAGTGATTTAGTTTAGAATAATATGATATATTACTAGCTGTCCTGGGAAGCACGTATCTTTAGATTTATCATTCCTCTGTATATTAACTCGAATAATAATCGATTAAAAATCGATATAACTATTAAAGTGGCAAAAGAGACGGGGCGCGGCGATGCCTCCGAATCGATTCCGCGCGTACGGGTATTCCCATCACTAAAGCGCTCTTGTGACGTCACAGTAGGTATGAAAAAAGTGACACGCTCGTGTTCATACAAATTGGAGCGACATGGCGTTTCTAACTATATCCATTTCTGTGGTTGCGTCAAAATTCGCTTATCACGCGAACCGTACATTTTTCCGGAATAAAAAGTATCATTTGTCCTTTCCCGGGACTCAAAGTGTCATCATACCACATTTCAGCAAAATCGGTTCAGTGATTTGGGGGTGGAGGTAACAGACAGACAGACACATTTTCGCATTGAAATTATTAGAATGGATATGGATAGTATGGGTTACCGCAAGAAACTTCTAGTATAAAGAATAACACGTCTGCAAAATTAATTTTATTATGGCTTAAATTCACTAACGGCCGTTCCCAATATTTGATCTATCTCTGGTTTTGCCCTACTAGAGATAGAAATAGCTCACAATTGACATTAGAGACATATATTTTATGTCAATTGTGAGCTATTCCTATCTCTAGTAGGGCAAAACCAGAGATAGATCAAATATTGGGAACGGCCGTTAGCGATCAGAATGACCCCTGTCTTATCGCGACACTTGTCGTTAAGCCTGAAAGAGGTGCTAAATTTAGAAAATTCACCGAACAATGCCGAGCTATTAGTGTGATTGACGGTGTTTAATAAATTAACGTAGCTTGTATTATGCTTTATCTGGGTAGACCTTAAAACCAATTTTACCATAAGTGTTTATTGTAAGTAGTTTTTAAGTTGCAGCCTCACCTTTGTAAAATAGTATTTTTTTTTGTAAGTACAATTTTTCACTCATTATTTAGCCACCTCAGGACTCAGGAGTGAATTTCGAAAAACCTTTTCTTAGTAAATGCCAAAAGGGAGGTATGAAAAATTTAAAGTTCCTATCTCTAAATATTCAGTTTGTGCATTGATTTATCAGCCAATTAACTTTACCTTTCAGATATTATATTTTGGCATTCACTAATTTCTAAAAACAGCTAGTGCTATTGCCGAGATAAGTAAAGCACTTTGGCAATGTTTTAAAATAACATGGCAAAATAAAATAATTTGCAATTGCTCTTTGATTGAAATGTAGGTCGACCGAGTGTTTTATGATCCTATTAAATTTTAATTGTGGTGCGACAGGTTTTTGGTTCATTGAAAAGTTTTCATTGCTTTTCATTTTAGTTTTCGTATTATCATCATTATGTAACTAGTTTACTATATTATGGTACATTAAAGTAGTAACTAAATATGGGATTCCACTTCGTGCAAAGGAAATCTTTCAGAAACTTGTATTTTTTGCATTTATGTTTTTACTGAACTTTATTCAGCCAATCACCAATTATTACATTCGTAGTTTTCCATAGTACCTATAAGCTGAATATACTATTTTTATAGTACAATATGCTACGGGATATTCAATATTTATAAAATTAATATTCAATAATTAAATACCTCTATTTGGTTTTCATTATAATAGTAATATTTATCAGTTTACAAGACTACACAAGTAGTTGTTTAGTCTTGTAAACTGAATTCCTGCTGTTATACGAATGTTGTTGGCAATAAATGTATGTTCTTCCAATTCATGTTTGTCTAATTTAACTATTCAAATCTAAGTTACGCCTGTTCAAATACCTACTACGCCTTACGAGAGTAAGCAGCCAACTCTTCGTAGTAGGGAGTTCTGAGGCGTACCTTCGTAGAATACTTCAGAATTCACGTTTACCGTACTTGTCTCCGTATCTAATTAAAACGGCTTGCTTGTTTTAAGCGATGCCGTAGAATGTAGTTTATCATGGGGCTAGGCTACATGTAAAACTACAATTATTTAAAAAAAAATACATCATATAATTTAATACAGGCACATTTTGTCCTGCAAAAATACACCATTTTTGCCCTAAATTCACATACCAAGTTTTAACAGTCAATCATGATTTTTATAGTTTCGGAAAGCTGTCGTGGTTGTGGCATGCGGACGGACAGACAGACATGACAAAATATGTGTAAGGGTTCCGTTTTTTTCCATTTGGCTACGGAACCCTTAAAATAACTTGGGCAATGAAGTGACAATGTTCATTTCAGAAGCTTTATTAAATTAAACTTCAGCAGGATTGCCGCATCTATTGTTCCGCGCATCCTGTGCTAAGGTAGCGGTATGAACGTTTCTGTTTATCTCGAACACGCTCTATTTGTCTTCAAAATGGCGCCGGAGCTGATATTAACCGTTCTCAGGCTTATCATACTATAATTCTATCAGTTGTTTGAGTTGCAATATATTTTTTGGATACGTATTTTCCGTGTGGGTGAATAAGTCCACTGGCTTTTACCACTGAATGCTGGCACTGGGTTGACTGGCTTGAGTCAAAATATTATGTTCTGTGTACTCTATCTGAGTCTCCCTTAAAGAAAAGCACATAAGTATAAAAAAAAATTATTGCATTTTTCACTATAATTTCTTCATTTTTCACGACTCATTTCCATTCTGGAATTTATTCTGCAATTGCATTTTATTCTGCAAAGATTGGAAAGCCACCTTAATAGTCGCAAAAATTTATCTACGGTTGACCGCAATTTAAAAAAGTTTTAAATAACAATTAAAAAATATAGTTCCTCACAAAACGTATTACGTAGTATTTAAGTAATATATTACAATAAAACTTAATGGTACAGAGGCCGAAGCCAAAGTCCCTTTCGTTAAAAACGATGACGAAATTCGTTATGAAAATGTATGTGATATGACATTAGTGCAAGCGAAATGTCATTTGGCGATGACTTATGTCAAACCGCATACATTCTGATAGCCGTCATCGTTTTTAACGAAAGATACTTACCTAAGGGGCCTGGGCACGTGCCCTGTACCATTAGGTAATACTACTTAAAGTTAATTATACTAAAGATTATGTTAAGCCAAAGTTTTATAATCACCATAACAAGCTTCAAGCGAATTAAAATTATGAATCAGCCGCTTACCCGTGTAAAGAGACTAACAAATGCAGGTTATTGTGTACATAATTGAAGTATTCAAAGTAAATTGCCAACTTTAGTTCAGCGTGTTAAAAATTTAATGTTGTTAATAATTCTAAATATTTAGTTCTTAATTTTCGACTGAAACTTTATGCTTTATTTAACAATATAAGTACCAAGAACTTGTTTATAGGCCTTGTTAGGCTATAAACAATATTTTTAAGCCAATTTTTTTTTGGTATATAATAATCTATATAATTATATAAAACTCTAAGGTGACTGACTGACTGATTGACATAGTGATCTATCAACGCACAGCCCACACCACTGGACGGATCGGGCTGAAATGTGGCATGCAGGTAGATGTTATGACGTAGACATCCGCTAAGAAAGGAATTTGATAAATTCCAACCCCAAGGGGTTCAAATAGGGGATGAAAGTTTGTATATAATAATACTTCTTAACGCGAGCGAAGCCGTGGGCAAAAGCTCGTGTAGATTATAAGTACTATAAACTGAAACAGTCTGTTTTGTTACAGCAAGAACCCAAGCAACGTCATGCTCTACGCTTCACGAGCTGGCAGAGGAGGAACCGAACAAAATACCCAGGTGAGTAAACAATGTAGAAATTCCTTCTAAACTAAAGTCCAACCGGCGAATTGAGGCGCAAAACTTCATTCAAATATCCAAATTGGACGCTGTTAAGCATTCGTGTATTAACCCACATAAAAATTACGTGTTGAGTTATGAATGCAATTATGTTCTTTAGATGATTTAGAACAAGACCGCATTCAAAATTTATCAACAAAAAAATTTGTGGGTTAGGACACTAATGCTTAACAGCGACCAATTAGTGCCTAGAATCGTGGCTCGTACTAAAGTAAATAAGACAAATCGGTAATTACATAGTTCGTATATGTATGACAATACAGGCTGGGATTCCGGAGTTCCAAACTTCACCGCACTGAAATTAGAATTCTGCGCTAATACAATGGACCTGAAAATTGGACACTCGAATTGCGAATTATTTTTGACAATGACATTTGGGTTGGCATTCGATTTTCAAACTTAGCTAATGACAAGTATTAGTGCCAAATCCTAATGTCAGTGCAAAAAAAGCATCAATAGATAAAAAAAGCGTTGCACTCGGGGACTGCCGCGGTAAAGCTAGGTATTTTTATCAACTTATGCAATTATAATTCGCATAAATGTCTAGTCGCACGCACACAAACACCGCAGTCTGGCAACGCTCTGCTGGTCGGAGTGGGGGGTTTAAGTAATTTTTCGTTACAAAATTTCTTAATTCGGTAGCCCGCGATAAAAGCT
Source organism: Aricia agestis (assembly GCF_905147365.1). Classification (NCBI taxonomy): domain Eukaryota; kingdom Metazoa; phylum Arthropoda; class Insecta; order Lepidoptera; family Lycaenidae; genus Aricia; species Aricia agestis. The sequence goes on along the minus strand of NC_056410.1, from coordinate 19,035,715 downwards.
ATGCAATCACAAAAATAAATCAAGATAGAACGGCGACGATAGAAATCGATCGTGTCAATTTTTGCTTTGCATTTAGTTAGAACAAATAACTTACCCGTGGAAAGAAATACATCCTTTTGACCGATTCACTTTCGTACTTCTGTTTTTACAATAACACTGCACAATGAGACATTTTTGCACAACCGCTCTGGTGTAATCAAGTCGAGACGTGCGCGTTGACTAAAATATGAACGTTCAACAAAATATCTTGCTCACTTTTGCAAGATTGAAACACGCGTACTCCACCCGTTTAGCCGTTCTATCTTGATATATTTCTGTGTATGCAATAGCTGAATTTTTTTTTTACCGCGCTTGGGATCTTCCACTACTAAGGACATTTTTAGAAAGGTCAACCGAAGGACCACAGCCTTATGTATGTACGTCATGATTGAATGTACATTATTTGAATAGCCCTTAACTAGATCTGTCAATCATGGCGGATTATCAAGGGCGTCCCTTTCATACAATTTCGGTGTCGATCGTGAAGACGTAATTTATCGAGAGAATTCTATGGCCCTCGGAAATTTCGGGTAAAAAATACGAGCGATAAAATATAATTTTATTAGAAGGTCCCACCTTTTTGGCTTATCGTGTCAAAATATCCCAAATTAAATATCACTTTAATTAAATACGAAAAATGCATGAATAATAGTCAGCAAAATATAAGGATCTAACTCGATTCTACTATGATACAGATGCAGCTTCGTACCTTGTTTGATACAGTTCATTTTCTATCATAGAACAAGGAATGTTTTTATTACAATAAAGTTGTAATGAGTTAGTAGAATCGCGGTCATGTTTCAATTTTTATAACTATAATATAGTTTCAAATTTTATCAAAAGTGGCTACCCTACATATCCATTAACCATAATATTAATTTATCCCTTTCATCTTAAAGCGTCTCACAGACAGACGCGGCCTGCGGTGGCGGTGGCGGTCAGTTGGATGACTGAGTGTTCTAGGAACGACACAGACACACGCGGCCACGCGGCCAGGCCATCCAACTGACCGCCACCGCCACCGCCACTGCCACCGCAGGCCGCGTCTGTCTGGGAGACGCTTTACGCTGTCAAATTTTATCAACAGATGCGTCCGTCGAGTACGCTTAATACGCTCTGGATCTCGTCTCGGCATGGATATAGTCGGTGGGCTTGGAGTAGACTCAGAGCTGAGTGGGGAGGACGAGGCCTACGGGGTCTTCGTGTCTGGAGTCGCGGTGGGGGGCTCCGCGTATGGCATGCTGCATCGAGGAGACAGGATCCTGAGTGTGGATGGACGGGATCTGACGCATGCGACGCACGAGCAGGCTGCAGCTGCTTTGAAGGTTAGTGAAACCCAAAGGTTTTTAGTAAGATATACTTTTAAGGGACCTATCGGACAGAGAGCGATCACGCGCTCAAACGTTCCGCATTCGTATCCTACGTTCGAGCGGTCAGTCACACAGGAGCAATCCTGACGCGGTCAGAACGCTCCTGTGTGAGTATTCCTATGTAATGTAATACAACACAAAGAACGCAAAACTGACTGCTTGAACGCTTAACCGTGACCGCTCTCTGTCTGATAGGTTCCTAACTCGACTGCGCCATGTTTTGTGGATGTTCGATGAAATTTTGTAAGCGGGGCTGTATAGCACTAAAGGGGAAGCATTCAAAACTCCACTATCTTGAGTTTGATACGACTCATTATTTTAACCCGAAAAATCTATAAACAAGGAAAAGTTTTGCCACCTGCGATAGTAATATATAATCAATGTCGTATCAGAAGTGTCGAAATGCTGGCCTCAAGCAATAATTTACCACTATTAATTTGACCACTCTTTGAGCCTCCATATTCCATGTCTATTTTAAACGCCTTAAACGAGTGTAGAGAGAACTCTACTGAGCTACTCGTAGTCTGTTGATAGACATTTTGAACCTCTTAATCGTGTTTTTGAAATGCTCGTAACATCTGTAAAATATAAATGCAGAGGGTTCTCGACACACATTGAGAGTCATGTTCTAAAAAGTAATTAAATGCTCCACTCAGCGCATTACACCCATATAATTGACTCGTGTTCCAAATTAAATCAGGACCCATTACTCAAATGGGTTCAGCTGAGATGCACTGTGCAAATTTAATGCAAATGGCGGCCGGACTACAGCTGCCTATATTAGAACTAATCATATTGGACTTGCCTAATAAATAAGTCGGTTGCTGGTCGAATACATCTCGAAGATTAAACTAGAGGTCAGCTTGTGGCCGAAATTATAATTCGTAAAATCTGTTTATTGTCTTCTTATGTGTTGTAATAATCTTTGCAATACAAAGGTAGTTTTGCTTAAAAAATAATCCTTTTTACGTTAACCAACTTATAATATCACAAAGGAACTCAACTACGGAACCATAAAATCTACTTCAACAGAATGACTAATTTTTCAGTGAAAGGAAAAAAGGTTTAAATAGTACTTATTCGCTATTCATGTATACTTTTATCTTTTATGAAATGAATACTCTTTTGATACAGTTTTCATCTAGCGCAAATATCTACACTACTATTATAAAGAGGAAAGATTTGATTGTTTCTTTGTCTTGAATAGGCTCCGAAACTACTGGACCGATTTGAAAGATTCTTTTACCATTGGAATATTAATTCTGCTGAATAAAGGCTAAATTTTATTTTGGAAAAAAATAGGGTTCCGTAAGATATTTGGGATTTTCGGACGCAAGGTGTAAAAAATCAACCAGAAATGTTACTTTTTTCGCGTACGCTGCCTAAACTATAAAAGATAGAACCATAAAATGTTCCAAGTAATTGTAGATCTTTTAAATATCTACAAAAAAGTCCGCGACACACTATACCTATCTATATTGAGTGAGGCACAATAACAATTTTTTTATTAAAAAATCTTGAAATGTTTTTGGACTACATTTAAATGCCTTTATTTTACTCATGGCATTAATTCTTATCAAAATAAATTATTCCATTACTAAGTACAGTTAATGTAGATAATATTTAGTCTTTGAATGATTAAAATTGGACGTTTGGTTTTAATATTATGGCGAAATTAAAATATTACGATTTCTGCTGCACGTTGCGAATTGGGCGTCGTAAAGGCGCGCCGCGCGGGTGTGCTCGCCCGGAGAGTCCACGTAAATATTAATTATTATTACCTCGATCATCGGAATCGCAGACACAATAGATTTATAATATAATAGTTATGCGACAGCTGGGTGCCGCTTTATTGATGGGATAATATTATAGTGCTTCATTAATTCATTACCTTTTGAATGACTATTATTTTTGATTGCTATTATAATTAATTTCTATAACTATAAATCTCCAATAGCGGCAGCCGGCTGCCAGCATAACAATTATTGAAGATCTATTGTGTCTGCGACTCCCACGATGTCTGCGATACCCGCCCGATGCCGATGGAAGTATAATTAATGCATATTTTTAAATCTACACTACTTCTGCTGAACTTCTCATTAAATAATTATAGGCTAGCCTATAATTATTTAATGAGAGAAAAAAGGGAACCGTATTAACATTAATGTTAATTGTGTAAAAAAACTACTAAAATATTCAAGCTTTATAAATTATAGACTCAAAGTGATGTACTAGAGTCTTATAAGTTATAGAGGACATTAATATCAACGTAAAAGTCCGCGATATCGTATGTCTGACTATTACAATTATTATTATCCTACTTTTTAATCTAAAAAAATTATGTTCTGCTTAACGATATATAAAGGTTGACTAAGAAATAAAGATTGAAAAAATATTATTTAAAAATCAATGTCCACCCGTGCGAAGCCGGGGCGGGCCGCTAGTAATATATAATATGAATTGATATTTCATTCTAAAAACAACCAGCAATCCATAGAATAGTGAAACCTATTCAAAGTATTTGCAATACTTAGGTCTAAATCAAACAGAATAAAATACGTGCAAACTAATCACTTATTTTTATTTTATTTTTTCCTTTTTTCGCTAGGAATTTATTTGCGTTCTCTCAAAGGATTTTTCTGCAAAACGTTTTTACTTTATTTTCACGCATTTTATAGTGGAAATATTATGCTATCAAAGCCACAAAAACTAAGCGGATATAACTTTTCAGTATAACCATTTTTTCATCTTTTGATGTATTGATCTATGATCATATTTATATTTTTCTCGGTCATTTTAGTTGTATTACGAGTGAATAAGAGCGCGCGCGAGTTTGAGCTCTAAATATATTATTGCCAATAATAGTAAAAGTATGATCACCAATTCCTAATGTCGAATTCAGTCATAGTCGAATTCCTGGTGTCTTTTCAAATTTTTCAGACCTCTCTATCTTTGTCCCAAATAAAAAAAAAACTCTTCGCGTTCCTTTAAAACTAAACAACCGCCTCTTTCTGTTATATCATCCATACTTCTATACTATAAATGTGAAAGTGTTTTGTCTGATATCTCCCACTTTGTTACGTGGGAGAACTATCCTTCGGCATGAATGGGCCGGCTCGACCGGAGAAATACTACGGGCTCACAGAAAACCGGCGTGAAACAGCGCTTGCGTGTGTTTCGCCGAGTGAGTGAGTTTACCGGAGGCCCAATCCCCTACCCTTTTCCCTTCTCTACCCTCCCCTATTACCCTATTCCCTTTTAAAGGGCCGGCAACGCACCTGTAGCTCTTCTGATGCTGCGAGTGTCCATGGGCGACGGAAGTTGCTTTCCATCAGGTGACCCGCTTGCTCCGCGTGCCGTGCAAAACGCCGTGCCGATTTTGCTGAAGTTTGGTATTGAGATACTTTGAGTCCCGGGAAAGGATATAGGATACTTTTTATCCCGGAAAAATGAACGGTGTCCGCGCAATAAACGAGTTTTAACGCAACGGAGTTGCAGGCGTGATCTAGTTATTTATAAACATGATAAATTACTATTTTAACTTTTTTAATCTCCACCTACCCCCTTTAGCCTTTTGCACTTAGGGCTAATTCACACCACAACGTGATGCATAGATGCATATTCCTAAACTTTTATGGATTTGATAGATTGCCCTAAAAGCAAAAGAGGAAGTATGGGAGCTAAAGAGGGTAGGTGGAGATTAAAAAAGTTAAAACAGTTAATATTTATCGTGTATATAAATAACTAGATGACTTATACAACAAATTTCCTCTTTAACGTCATCTTCTCCCACAGCAATACTCGGGCAGCGCAGTGACGATCTCTGCACAGTACCAGCCGGAACAGTACGAGCGACTGCGCGCGCGCATACGGGCGATCAACGCGGCCGCCGCCATGTCGCCGCATGTGCACCGCACGCATATGCCGCTACATCATGAGGTGCATGAGGTTTATCCGAGGTGAGGAAGATCCTTGCTAATAAAGTAGTAGAGATCGGTTCGATAATGTTAAATGAGGCCAGTGACTTTCAATAATATCTTACCCATGAAAATATTTGCACAACAGTATGATATTTTGAAATGGAAATTCTATTGGTAAATTTAAAGTTCGCCAAAATATATAATATTTTTCAGCTTCTAGGGTATTATTAAAAACTTTAACAAAAAAAAAACGAATATCTCCTGTTCTGGACTTTAATAGTATGATATTTTAAAATGAAAATCTTGTTGGTAAATTAAAAGTTCGACAAAATATATTATACCTATTTTTCAGGTTCTAGAGTATTATTAAAAACTTAAATATAAAAAACGAATATCCTCCTGCTCTGGACTTTACGTGAAAGCTTCTTAGCACACGAGATACAATATTTTATGTATGCAGGTAAAACTCTCGCCGAAAATACGGAAAATACGGTCCACGTAGAAGCAGCATAAATTGTCATTTCTTTTAATACAGAACGTGCCTAGACTATGTTTTAAAATTTAAAAGTGTACAGCATACAACAATGCATTCAAGACATCGTTCTTGGGGATAAAGTCAAACATTGTCGAAACTTCGATATAATCTCATTTCAAAGTTGATCGGTGTTAAAAACTTTGCAGACTATTTTTATTGTTATTTTGCTATTTATCTTTTAGAAGAGGACAGCTTTCTTACGATTTATTTTATCATTAACTAAAAACATAAAATTGCCCTAGGCCCGTTTGCGCCGACCAGGGTTAAAGTGAACCCTGGGCTACTTTTTATAAGTATATATTGTTATAGTTTGTTAAATTACAACAGAGATAACACGATATTTAATTCGGGGCTAAATTTAACCTCAATCTCTACAACTGGGTCATTCATGCCATAAAAATAACCGTTCATACAAAAATTCAATTCACTACAATTCATTATGTCGTCAACATAGAAAACATATTGAACATATTTTTACAGTGCAATAAGCGTCATTGTCACACGCAGATGCGCCATGAATAGATATGGATACCGTACGCTGAAAACAATTTATTAGCGAAACATTAAATGTGCCTCGAATACACGAGACTGGATTATAAATATGGCTTGTACAGACGAGCCACTGAACTAGAACCCCACAATTTTTTTTTTTGTATCTTGAATAAACAAAAGTGGATTATAAATATGGCTTTTGCAGACGAGCAACCGACGTAAAACCCGCTACACTTTCTCGAACCTTGAATAAATAAAATTAGATTATTTTATGTGGCTTGTGCAGACCAGTCACCAACGCAGACCTTCGCTACAATTAAGTGTTTTGGGTTTGTTACCCAGGATTTTTAGACTGTCAAAAAGGAGGTGGTTATTTTAAAATGGTTATTGGAAGCGAAATTTAAAAATATACTTTTAAGTCCGTTACTAGCTGTATTGTGTAGCGCAAGCTACTGGTTTCTGTAGTAAGTGTCTCGTCTGTACCGAATCTAAATGTGCCCCAAATTCACGAGACTAGAGTATAAATATTTATTATAATTTATAACGCTTCGAGGTATAACCGCAATGATAAACTTAATTATCCCAACATAATTTATACAAACACTATCTTGAATAGTATATTTGTTTAACAATATTAATTGTATGTTATTTTGTAATAGCTCTTGTTTTTACTCGTTTTTGACAAAATCTAATTCGTTCGCTTAATATCTTCTGTTATTTTATAATTTATGCTGCAAAATATTGTAGTTAAATAAGTTTTAATATTATGCAAAATAAAATAGTAGCATTAACTCACAGTTGGCGAAACCCACAACACCTAGTTATAACTACGTATATAACAAATACATTTTTATAGCCTTCTTCCTCCTTTCTATGATAATTTTTATTTGCCTTAGTGATCGCTTTTCTGGAAACGCTTATAAAGGTGTAATAAAACTAATTGATAATACATTAGGCGGGTATGTGTTGCGCATGTACAGTTCACTGAGAAAGTAGCAGCGACGAAAGAGCAAATTCGTGTCGCCCCCGCGTCATGAAATTTTCCATACAAAGGTGAAAAATTGTTACTCTTTGAGCGCTGCTACTTTAATAGTCAACGCGATATAGGGATCTCATAACACCCTAAATCACTTTGTTTTATATTTATTTTCATGAAGCGTCCATGTAACACAAGCAACACAAAATTGGAGCGTTTGAAGTGACAGAGTGCAAATAAGCTTCTATCACATCCTAACGGGTCTAATAGACCCCACGCGACCGATGTCAATACAACACGAGTGTTATCGAATATGTAATGCTCATGAATAGTGTAGAGGGCCCTTTACGATATGTATTCAAAGCCAATACTATTGCAAATATTTTATTTACTATGCACAGATAGTGGGACAGATTTTTATGCAGCGTAAAAATGTTACTGCCAATTTGAGGGTTATGGGGGTGTATTGTTGTGTGTATTGTATTTTATAAAATATGCTGTTGACATGATAAGGGCAACTATCTTTTATAATAAAAAAGATAATAAAAAGGTTTTAAAACATCAAAAAGATATTTTTAAGCTTTTTGTTTTATTTGATTCTATGGATGTGTTACTTATTAACTGAATGTATTTTAATCAGTCCTAATAACTAGTATTTTTTGAATTCTTAAATGTGTGAAAAACATATATTTTGCAGCAGGACACAAAAGCCATAGTGTTATAGTAATTTTAATAATAATGACTTAATTGTTTCAGCATATTAATAGGTAAATTACCGGTACTTTGACATGAAAAATCCCATAGTAATAGGATGGTAATGAGTCTGGGCAGCTCGGCGCCTTCAGTATAGTCATGTATTTGACGATAATTATTATCTGTAGTAATAAACAAAGACTGCTTTTTGTCTACACCACAACAACATTATGAAAGGTGGTTTAATTAGGATTTATGGCTTTTTTTTTCTAGATTAATTATATTAGAATTCAATGATAATAATCTTGCTCTCAGAAGTTGATAGTATTCAAATACCGAATTTCATCATATTGGTTGAGTAGTATAAGAGTGAATCTTTATAACATCTTTATAATATATCCAATTATTATGTACATTTAATTGAGTCAACCCCTACAGCACAAGACCCTTAGTGTAGGGGTTGTGCACCTTATTATTGTAACACTCTGTATCTAACTTTTGTCTTGTATCATTTCCTTATTATGTATTTACTGAGACAATAAACTATTATTATTATTAATTAGTAACACACACACACACACACACACACACATATTATTAATAAAACTTGTATTGTTATGGATTAGAAACAATTTAATTTTCATTTAACTAAGATTTAAGTTAAGCTTTAAATTCTTTAAGACATGTCCGCAAATACAATAAATGATAAAAATTAGGAAATTCGTAAGACATTTAAATTTTATGTTGGAAATTTGTTACCGTGTAACGTTGCCTACAAGTTGTTCCGTATGTATTGTGCTGTGCCAAAAAACTTCAGCGGGTGGCACAAATAAACAAACTTTTACTATAACTGGCTCGTTTGTATAAAAAAAAGGTAGTTTTAATGCTAGAGAGGCAAGGGGTTTAGGTGCTGTAAATTAAAATAAAATGTGTGGCATTCGGGAACTGCCGCGGACCGTGGTAAGGCTGCGTCCACCAGAGATGTATTGCGAGGAATGTGTTTTTGAGAACCAATAGAATCGCTTCATATTTATTTATTTTGACGTGAGCTTGTCATTACCTCGCTTAGTGCGGTGATGCTATTGGATCTTAAAAACACATTCCTCGCAACAGAGCTCCGCTCAGCTCTAGTGGAAACGCAGACTAAAGCTATAATTGCATAGCATTTTTTATAAACTTATGCAGTTATAATTCGCATTCGTCTGGTCGCACGCACACAAAAACTGTGACGAAGTCTGGCAACGTCGCACCGAGCCATACCGAGCCGAAATCTGCCGACCTGAAACGACGTGAGACGAATGTTAGGTATTTTTCATTACGGAATTTCTTGATTTGTTCGCCGCGCTCAAAGCCCGCCATAATGCAATAACTTAAAATATTCGTGTTTTTTTGAAGTCATTGCTTATTGATGCAATGAGCAATGAATTGTATTTTGGTAAACTAATCAACAAATATGTAAAATATTCAAAATTGCACGTACCAACGGATAATTTTGTAGGCAGACGGAGGACCTACGTTATTTTGTCGGGTTATTTTGTATAGTCTCGATCTGCTGAGCTTGACCTGATCAAATAACGAAGGCCCTTCGTATCGCTATGATTCAATCACTCTATTACTTATATTTTGCAAACTGCAGTTCATGTCAGAATTTTGTCAGGAAAACTTAAGCTCAATATTGATTAACCAACAAATATACTGTCAACAAAAGATAACAAAAGAAGTTGCGACAAGAAGCAAGGCAACGTTTTCTTTTGTCATAGATGCTTGCCGATAAAAAATAACACATCTTTCGAGTGACACTTACGAACGAGTTGACTAGGCACTGCATTGCGGTAAAATTTCAGTGCATCACTTTGGTGATTATAAAGTTATAACACGTAATATAAAGCGTAATATTATAATAACACTTCAAAATAATTATAATCGAACACTAAATTATTGTTGCTCGTAATTTTCGCATAAAATTTACGAGAATAATTTATAATACGATCAACGCTAAAAAAAGCCTATAATACATATCTTACTAATAAGTTCACAGGTTGTAGTAATCTAATCTGCTTTATCTGAAACTTAAATTAGGCTAATATAAAATTTTATAATAATTATAGCTGACTAAGCAAACTTTGCTTCGCCATATTTTACATAATTGTTTTTAACCAATTGCTTTAGAATACATTATTTTGATGAAATTCTTTTAAACGTGGGAGAGCCATGCTTCGGCACGAATGGGCCGGCTCATAGAAATACCATGTTCTCACTGAAAACCGGCGTGAAACAGCGCTTGCGCTGTGCCCAATCCCCTACCCTATTCCCTTCCCTACCCTCCCCTATTCCCTTCCCTTCCTATCCCTACCCTCCCCTACCCCTCTTAAAAGGCCGGCAACGCACCTGCAGCCCTCCTGATGCTGCGAGTGTCCAAGGGCGACGGAAGTTGCTTTCCATCAGGTGACCCGTTTGCTCGTTTGCCCCCTTATTTCATAAAAAATAATGAAAAATAGATATTGGCTAATTCTTAGATGCTGCAAAGGATAAGCACAGTAATTTCTACACAATCATTCGGCCGTTTCAGAGGTGTTTGGAAACAAACACAGCGACAAGCAAATTTTAAAGATATAGTTATTACTTTAGGATTTTTTTTATTAAATAAGGGGGCAAACGAGCAAACGGGTCACCTGATGGAAAGCAACTTCCGTCGCCCATGGACACTCGCAGCATCAGAAGAGCTGCAAGTGCGTGCCGGCCTTTTAAAAGGGAATAGGGTAATAGGGGAGGGTAGGGTAGGGAAAGGGTAGGGGATTGGGCCTCCGGTAAACTCACTCACTCGGCGAAACTCAGCGCAAGCGCTGTTTCACGCCGGTTTTCTGTGAGAACGTGGTATTTCTCCGGTCGAGCCGGCCCATTCGTGCCGAAGCATGGCTCTCCCACGTGTGACTTATTGATAATACTTAGTACACATTAAATTCTTTTTTCGCAGGTAGCAGCAAGGTGGGTCGGCCCAGAACTGAACTAGCTAGAGAACATTCAAAATATACTGTAAGTCATAATTATGTTATAGTGTAGCATTTTTAACTAAAACTTTTTTACTGTATCAATGTTTAGGTATTCTGTTTGTATAAAGTGACTTGTTAACCTTCCATAACTGTAAGTTATTTTATAATAAGAACAATTTAAAGAAGAATTGAGTTATGTTTTTAAGTTTTAACCTGTTTATTTGTTTAAATAGAGAGATCATGTGGACTACATTGGACTTTTCTACCTTTGAGTATATTTTTCCTCAATCTTTCATCTATTTTCGAAAAAAATAATAAAAGAAGAAACCACCAAAAGTTCAGTGCTACGGCCTACGTCAGAGCCGCGTAGCACCTCTACGCCGTAGGCCTCAGTTGATCAAACATAGTAATTGTATAACTTTATATTTTAGGTTTAGGTTAAGGTTTAAAGATTATTTATTTAATATTTCTCAAAAGATTACAAAATCACTTACGAGAAATAAATGTATTTCTATTATTGAGTAATTATAAATTACTATTGAGTCACAAATGTGTGACTCAATAGTAATTTAAAATGTACATGTGCAGCGAGCAAACAAATTAATACAACAAAAAGATTACAGATAGAAAGGTGCGGATTAATTTTATTGAAATATTACATTTTTAGCGAGTTCAGAATATTTTTTATGATGTCATAATTATACTTTAATATTTTGTTTTTGATATAATACTTTTAAATTGATTACTTTATAAAACTACAGGAACATTTCAAAAGGTTGAATGATCTAAATAGTTTTAGTGAGAATTTCGTTCCTGATCCAATTCGGCGGATATTCAGCTTAAATTCTTATCAAATGTGTTCAATGTATTTAACTTCATATTCAGAGAAATAATAATTAATTATTACTTTAACTATGTTGATGTTCATATTATATAAATGATTACTAGGAAAGTCCAATAGAGCAATTTAAATAAAAACTATAATTTAATAATAACTATCTGTGTCGGTAAAACTTTGTTATCAGTTAAACGTTTTTGAACTGTGATATTAAATTAATGTTAGTTTTATGATTGTATTATCAATAAATATTAATTTTAGATGGTGTTTTTATTTATGACCTAACAACTAGGCCTTTACATCCGTTGTGGATGATTTATACAGTATTTTTCAGAGCGAAGTAACCACTCCTTAAATATTGCAGTGCCTGGGACAAGATTTTTAAATGTCCTTATGGTTGCCAAAGCGCATACGGCATTCTCGCATCATAGTCTGCCTAGTCCAGAGGAAAGAACTAGTCAATACGTCGGGGACCAACTATGTGCGGGTTTCCTCACGATGTTTTCCTTCACCGTACGAGCTTCCGTGTTATGTACTAGAGATCAGGAAATGTCTCATAGGTACACGCCTCCACCAGGGTTAGAACCTGCACCCTCTATGAGTGCGAACCGAAGGTCTACCCATTAGGCCACGGACGCTCTCTAACAATACACTGACCTAACAATACAACTTGTAAATGAAAAGTCGAAGGTTCAAAGTTAGACGTAGGGCCTGTTTCACCACTTCCTGATAAGTGCCGAATAGGCTTTTCACCACTTAACTTGACAGGTAAAGTATGGAGAATCTGGCAAAAAAGTTGTGAATAGCCTATTCGGCACTCCATCAGAAAGTGGTGAAACAGGCCCCTTAATATTATGTTGGATGCGAGTTGCGCCCGTCTTTGCGTTAATTTAGAGGCCTGTGTCTAGCTGCAGTGGACGAATATAATATGATTTGATTAATAATGTTATTTTAAGAGGTATTTAATATAATATTAGTTCCTTAGCTGTTTCTCCTTCGTTTTCTCTTTCTATCTCTCTCTCAATTGTCAAAGCCATCTAAACTATAATCGTACAATGGTGTGTGGTTCATGAGATATTTATAGATCATCACGCTACCTACTGGCAAGTGGGTCAGGGGTACTCTATTATCTCTGGCCGCTATAAATAAATGAGCGTGGCTAAAGTAGGTTTCGAGACCTCATATTTCTATGAATGTCTGCCCTAAGCGAGTATAGAAAAATGCACTTTTAAATTATTTGCGTAAACGATGATTTTTTTTCAGTATTATAACACTATCCAGTAAAAATGAAGACTCTTGACTAAGTGTGTTGATGTTAAACATATAAAAAATATTATAAAAAATAATTAGGTTTATTCATGTCTTTGTATAATCGTTAGAAAAGCCATTTCACCGACATGATGAGCAACATTGGATTTGTGTTAATTTCGGATGAGCTACGAAGTTACAAATGGACTTGAATCGCCAATTTCTGGGCGTAAAATTGTAAATTACTTATTACAAAAGCACAATAGACATAGGGAATTAACCTTACGAGTTAAACACTTTCGACCACAAAATAAAACGCACAGTCATCCAAATTTAATATATTGTAATTAGTTATTCACCAATTACAATAAATCAAATCAAATTAACGAGTTATTCGAGTTGTACTCGAATTACTCGTTTTATTCGTGTTAACAATCAATTGAATTAAAAATCACGCGTTGAGCACCGACGCCATTTTGTGAATTAAAGCTGGACAAAATGGCGCTGATTTATGAAATAATTAAATTTGATACGCATCACGGTCCGTGAGTAATGACTTGTCTGTGTGTATTTATCCATGACGGCTGTAAATAACAGTAGTAGACCATTATGAGATCCATTCGGACATATTTATGTCATTTGGGAGTGTGTTATTGTGATAATTTTTTCGGAAAATATTGCTCAGTGGTGCTGATGTGTTTGCTACGTAGAGTATTTTTTAGTTAACTTTAAAATATGAAAAAAAGAAATTGCAAATGTTGTGTGTTATGGTTTTGTAGAGCCCCATAACTTTGATGCAGTGCAATTCGTTTCTCACACGGGAACACATTTTTGCGTAAAAAACCCCATAAAGTGTTTTCATATCTGATGTGATTTAATTATTTAAAGCATGAATGCGTTGCAAGCACCATGATTATTAGATAATCTATTCGTACCTACTCCATAGGTATATAAAAAATCAAGATAAAAATACGAAATGTGTGTCTGTCTGTTTGTTACCTCTTTACGGCCGAACCACTGAAAGAATTTTGCTGAAATTCGCTCAAAACACAGCCTTACTTTGAGTGCCGAAATAGGACACAGAGTACTTATATCCCGCAAAATGTACGGTTTCTGCATGATAAACGAATATCTGCGTAACGAAGTTGAATTATTACTATTATTATTATTAGTTTTGACGCCCGCGACGCCGCTGTACGTATCTAGGCCACGACGGCCGAGCAGGTGGTGGACTACATCAAGAGCCAGACCCACTTCGTCTTGAGGGTCGAGCGCTTGGAGTCCCGCCACAAAGTCAATTTAGCTCCTTTGTGGTGAGAGTCCCGACGCATCATCTACCGACCTTCGAGAAGGAGGAGTTCCGGCTGATTGGAGTCGTCTACAGGAGGACGAGGATTTCCGAGGACGACTTCCGTACACGTCGCGCCCCACGTCGCAGACAATACGACGTGTTTAGTGTTAGTGTTAGTTTTAGTATAATTACTGTATGTATGTTAGTCTATAAGGTATTTATAATATGGGCCAAGATGCCTGACTTAGATAAATGAATAAAAATAATAATAATAATAAGTAGATACTCGTATAAGTATACCTCTAAAATACAAATTTAATTTATTTAACAAATTGTCACTACATATTTTGTTGTATTGGAAATATTTTGATTAAAAGTTATTGTTGCAAAGTTTTCAGTGAGCTCTGGTTTTGACATCAAGTTTGAAGCAAAATTTATTAACAAGTTCGCGGCAAGGTTTGTTTAAGTCTTTAGTTTATTAAGTAGGTGGTAATCACGGTGACTCGTTTTTTTCGAAGTGATGTTCAAATTCAAATTATTCACGACCGCATAAATGGCTTGACAACATAATTTAAATAAAGGTTAAGGATTAGTTAAAATAACGAGACACAAAATTTCATACTTTCATATTTGTTTTGGGTTCAGCTGTTTGGACTTAGTCAATTTTTTTTATGAAATAAGGGGGCAAACGAGCAAACGGGTCACCTGATGGAAAGCAACTTCCGTCGCCCATGGACACTCGCAGCATCAGAAGAGCTGCAGGTGCGTTGCCGGCCTTTAAGGCCCTGTATTCCCAAAAACGGACGATTTTCAAGATTTAAAAGTGACAGTAGACACAAAAATATAGTAATTTAAATTCTGAAAAAAATATATGTGTTAGTTAAGGATCTAACACAGTGGAATTTATATTCCATTACACAATATCATGAACTTCACTTGATAGAAAAAAATCCCAAACTTACCTCTTCTTTTAACGAATTTTCCATACTATGTCCAAATTATTTGGAATTTTCAGATAATTTTTGCACTGAATGAAAGACAAAGAATATATCTAGGGCGGTTCTTTTTTTTGACTCGATTTAATTGATGTATAAAAAAACGACGAACAAAAAACTATAAAATAGCAGGCGCAAAGGTTCGGCTGGTACGCTTTCAGTCACACACTTAAATTATATAAATTCCACTGTGTTAGATCCTTAACTAACACATATATTTTTTTCAGAATTTAAATTACTATATTTTTGTGTCTACTGTCACTTTTAAATCTTGAAAATCGTCCGTTTTTGGGAATACAGGGCCTTAAGAGGGAATAGGCGAGGGTAG